>NW_020897720.1:10206958-10311749 GCF_003984885.1 Neopelma chrysocephalum
CCACTTACTGCAGAGAAATATGAATGGAATTTGGTTCTGTGTCATTAGTCCTCTCTCCCTTACTTATCTCAAGACTTCAGTGCCTCTTCCTAAATCTGATGTATAAATAACAGCGCATCCCTTTCTGAGGGACTGTTAATATTCTTGGTGATATAAGCTAGAAAACAAAGGTGAGGAGGAATAATTCATTCCAGTCCATACAGTGAAGCAGAGCCCAGCCCCCAGTTTTCCAGACCTGTGCTCCTATCTCAAAAGTGTATTTGTTCTAATAATCTCATCTCTCCCACCATTAATTCTGCACCAGTTTCTTTGTTTTGTTACTAAAATCAAATGTCAGCCTTGCCGTAAGGAGAACATAGTGAAAGATATTCCTGCTATGAAGCAGCCAGCTGGGTTGTGGCTTTTATTTCATAGGAGTGCTGGACAACTGTATCTCTTAGCCTCCCTCTGCTCTGCTCCATGCAGATAGTTCCCAGAGAAGTGTGCAGAGAAGTAAAGACAGAAGTTTACTCCTCCCTTTACACCAGAGAAGTGGGTGTTCAGGCAAGGAAGAGAGGCAGAAACAGCAGTGGCAGGATAGAGGAGGCTCCTTTATATCCCCTGCAAGCTCACAGAAGTCAGGAAGGTCATAGAAGAGGCAAGGATACACAGAACTTGTGGTAGATGTTCTATCCCTGCAGTGCCTTGTATGTGAAGAGCTTGGCCTGGCTCATGAATAACAGTGTGAAAGAAGCATTTGTCCAAAAGGAAGAAAAGATGCCCCAACCAATTGTGTCTTCAATGTCTCTTGAAATAAATAAGATCTTCCTTACTTGAACCAACAGAACATCCTACAGTGGAAGAGAAGGATGATGGTGTAGACACATTAGTGAAGTGGTTTGCAGTTTGTTTTTTTGTAGTGTCATTGATTGTAGCATATTCCCTTTGAGTTCCCTGCTAGCAGGAAATGGCTTTATGGTATCTCCACACTTGGACAAGGATAAATGCCCTATTGGCAGGATCCAAGGAGCTGGGATGTCTTGTGCACATCACATGCTCCAGGATGCCCCGTGGATCTTCCTCTCTAACTTCATCATAGAAAAGCAAGTTGGAGGGAGGTAATTTCCACAAAGCCCATCGGCATAAAGAGATGTAATGTCTAGACACCTAGCTAGGATCAGTACAAAATTCAGGGTAAGAAATTCAAGGAGAACTTGGTTTATAATAGAAATGTGGAGTAGCAGAAATTCTGTGTGGATTTCAAGTGTCATTCAGCACTTTTTGCCCCTGCTGTGGCAGGCACTTTTTTTTGCAAGTGTGTAACCTGCAATTCTCCCTGTTCTTTTGCTATGAGCTTCACTCCTACAAGTTTTCTTTTATTCCACTCTCCACCAAAGAAGAGACATAAAGCATTGCCAGGATAGTTTTGCAATCCCAAGGCTGATGTTATAAGATAAGATCAGCTGTTTCAGGCAGTCCTGGTATCACATGTATTTATTTATTTTTTAAAAGAACACAATGTGTCTGTATTGAATGCTGAAGCTTAAACTGCTCTATCCTTTGTAGAAGGCTTTGTCAACAATAAATCATTATATCATTGCATGGGTGATGGTGGAGCTCCGGCAACCTTTTGCAGCACAGTATCGACCAACAAAATAACACCATCCCAGCCAGCTGCTTGTGCTGTAAGAAGCAAAGATAACAAATGACAATGTACTTGATGTTTTCTGACTTTTTCAAGTTTTGAATATGTCCCAAAAGTGGGGGTTTTTCTTAATTTAATTAGAAATTTTAAATGAAAAAAAATGTATCATTTAAGATAACTTGCAGTGTTTTTATAAGTTCACAGTGAGTTCCTTGGGATACAGCACGTTCAAAAATGATGGGAAAGATTCATGTTAGTTCTTTTTTATTTTAATTACATGCAAATCATGGTTCCATTTTAGATACTTGGAAATAAGTTCTACAAGTGCTTGATTATGTTTAATAGGGGCTATGCAAGTCCTATCCGGAGGCTGGAATGCAAGCCATAATATGCAGAAGTAATGGAAATACTGATATAGAATCAGAAATTAGGATCTTTAGTGTTTCTACTTTCTTTGATTTATTTAACCCTACTTACACAAAGAGCAGTGCAGTTGGTAAACATGTTTCTAGATAAGAAACCCTTTTTCTCTTCACCTGGACAATTCATCTAAACTAGTTTTTGAAAAATGCAGCAATTTTCACACACACACAAAGGAAATTGAAAAGTACAGTGGTATTTAACACTGTAAAAAAGAAAGTAATTTAATATGCAGCTAATGTTTCTCTGCTAAACACATCACTGACTTTAGGTTGTGGATCCCAGGTGTGTGTGTACAAGCACAGTCATGTACAGTTAAGCTCTATGAAATTTTGACAAACATTGTCCAGTCTGGGGACATTTACAATAACTGCATTTTCATGATCATCATCATTATGTTCATCATCATGAAAGGGAAATCATTGCTCCTAACTCACAAAAATGCCTTCTTAAACATTGGTTTGGTAAGCAAGTGGGATTTTCAAGGCCAATCTGATCAGGCCTTAGTGGACAGGATCCCATGGCAAGGGTTGTTTACATAAGCATTTAATTACAGCCATCTCTCTGGTCACTTTTGTCTCTGTGCCACAAACCAGCTTGGCTGCTCTGAGTCTTCTGCTGCTGCAGCTGAACCCTTGCTCCCCTGTCAGCAGTTCTGCCAGCACCAAACTCCAGAGCAGCAGTGATGATATTGTGTTTTGTTCCACATCAAAGCAAGTCCGACTGGCAAAACCCTGGCATCCATTGCACAATGGAATTCTTGGGTTTTAACCAGCCTTCTCTGGGAGATCAGGATGATCCACTGCAGCACAACTTGCCTATTAAATGGGCAATGTGCCTCCCAAGCCTTCTTTTATGGATTGAAACACTTGCAGAACACTAAAAGGTGGCACTGCAAATCTTTAACGTGTCCCCAATTCAGCATCGCTCCAAAGGCAAAAGTATTCCTTCAGCTTGTTATTCCCAGTGATCCACCAGTATGTTATTTGGGAAGGGATCTCAATGGTGGGTGCACCTCCATGTAAGATCAAGGCATGCAGTAATCAAGTATTAAAAAGAGAAAGTCTTTCTCAGTCCACTTGCATTTTATTGTTTATGTTCACTTTTAGCCAGTAGCCTCCAAACATTAATTCAAGAGAATGGTCCTTCCCAGAAGGGTGTAGGAAGGCCATGAATAAATGCCCATTTGCTCTTTGCAATGCTAAGTGGTATTTCCCAGGGAGATCGTTCTGCAGCAGCACGGGGACTCGGTTAATTGCCCCTGTCTTCTATAATAAAGCCACTCTCCTAATCTGGAGAGAAGCTCTGGGGCCCACTGGAGTGTCCATTCACGTTGGTCATAACTGGGAGGGGGGGCAGAGGGAGACCAGCCTGACTGTTCATCTGTGCCGTGTGAAGACCCCGTCCAATTTCACATAATAGCAGCCTGTAGAGTCTGAACAACTGAATGCCTGCCGGAAAAGCTCATTTACATTTTAAATGAACCTGCTGATGCCTTTGGGCAATCTTGATGGTTAATAGCTGTAGCAGTAAAACATACCATTCTTTTCTCCCCTCTAAAACAAACAAACAAATACATCTACAGCATTAGAGCATCTCTTCTCTGGGTAGATGCTTTATCTCTGGTATGAGATCTGCATTTTAAAGGTGTTCCTAGTGCTTTCAAGCACTTTTAAATCCCTAATATAGGCAGTGACACTTTCCTCATTAAAAAACTAAAGCATAACAGCATCACACACACCAAAAAAAATCCCTTCACAAACATCATGAACTCCTTATCATGATCTCCACAGAGGACAACACCACACTGCCATTCCTCTTGCAAAGGGAATACAGTTCAATGTCACAGCACTTTCCTTAATACCTCAGTAATCCCTAGAGCTACTTAAAGAAGTAAATTCCACCGGTAATGGGGAGATGAACTGACTGTTAGCAGGTTTCCTCTCCACTTGGTTCTAAACAGGATCTTCTCGAAGGGGATTTGACTACAAACACCCATCAGCCACATTATGTGAGGTGGGCAAGGGCAGCTTTGTGTGATTAAACCTCCTGTGGGAGATGCCTTAGTTGATTTACAGTGGGCTGAAGGTATTTCTGTTTGCTGTTCATCCTCTGCTGCAGTTACCTTTGTGGATTGTGTTCATCCATCTTCCACTGGCCAAATGTTCACCCCACAGCTTTTCTCCACAGCCTGTGTCCTGTTTCTGACTTGCTGCCGTTCCCTTCAAGGACATCTGTGTTGCAGATGAGTCTTAGGACAAATAAGCATCAAACTGCCTTCTGCTTCCTAATGTTGTCCGTGGCCATGACCAGGAGGGATTGCAGAACTGCTGAGTGAAGATAATAGAAAACTTCACATTTTGCTATTAGGCCAACAGTCACAGCAAGCTGGAGAGGAATACTTTTGTGAATAAATGGTTATAGATACAGATATGGCTGTGGCTTGTCAGATGATGGTAGCTATACATCTTACAAAATCACCACTGCCTTCGACTCCCTCAGGAAAGATGTAGACTCAGGCAGCATAACACAGATCACATATGGGCAGACTGAACAGCATCAGATGATGAAGAGGGAATTAAAGGAAATTGTGATGTTTCCTCTGGGAGTGACAAGAGCAAGTTGCACATCTCTCCAGAGAATTCAACAACAAAAAGTAGGAAAAGGGGATCCCAGCTTGCCACACAGGTTACATGGTTTCTTTGAAGGCCTCCCTCAGGGCTGGTCCCATCCCTTGAGCCAGCTCTCTGGAAACCTGCTGCCATAAATGTCTCCCTCTGGGCATCTGAGAGTGAAGGAAGCACTCTGCAGGATGTTGTTCTGAATTTCTTGTGCTGCAGTCAAATGATTTTCCTAGCGTTTAGCACACTGAAAGGCAAATGTCAGCACAGTATTTTATCCAACAGTCACTGCAGAAGACTGAGCTGACATCCTTTTAAGTGTGCCCAAAGACCACATACAAGCAAGTGTTCTGCCTTATGGTAGAGACACCATTGCTGTGTGTTGCTGAAATGAGAGGCTTTGGTCAGGCTGCGTGACAGGAAACCGAGTGGGAAAGTGTTGGCTTTGGTTTCACTCGAGCCTCCCACAGCAGATGGGTCGAACATTTTAATAAGTCTTCTGAGCAGATGAGCTAAATGTTTTAGACCACATAAGTGCTGATTAGAGAGGCCTTGTGTGTGTCCCCATGCTAACATGTCAACTTTGCCAAGGCAAGAAATACAAGGTTGCTGTAGTAACAGAATTAAAATGGCAAGAGAGAAGCCAGTGGAGGGTAAGGAAAGACTTTGAAAGAATAAAGCTCAAGTCCACCTCCTGGTTTCTAGTTTTCTATGGAGATGGGCTGAAACAGAATGGGAGGTTAGATGTGGATTTAAGAGGTTAAAATTGGCTAATACAGCCAATGAGAGGCTGAAAAAAGGCAAGGACTGTTGGAAACTAGATGTGTAACCTATAAGAAGAGGGGTTTACAAGAGACCTGTCTCCAGACAGTCTTGCAACTTATTTTTCTCCAAAATACATTATTTAGTGGAGATGCCAGATTGGGAACATCACTGGGAGCCCAGAATGTGCTAGGCTTGAAAACCAGTTTTAGCAAGGGAAGGAGGGAAGGAGGAAACAGCCTGTTTGTTTACTGGAAAGCTCTCCCAGGGCAGCAACACTCTCTAATATTGATTAGGAATAAATGGAACACATAAAATGAGTATTAATTTGTGAGATGAAGCTTAAATGATTTGCAAACTATTATTTGGCACAGTTACCTGTAGCTGTGACTTACAAATCCCTTCTGTCTCTGCATTATCTGCACCGTCCTCTCCCCAAGCTCCGAGCACTCCATAGCAGGGACCGCCCAGGCAAGACCACAACTTTGGATTCTTTCCAATTACTACTGATCTGTAGAAGCTCTATCATACCCACCCACAGCATGAGGATGCTATGGCACTGGGATCCAGGCAGGAGTATTTGTGTGGGTGGATGATGAGAGGGCAGAGAACAACCTATTACTCACCCACAAACTAGAGCCTTTGATGGGATGTGATCTGAGAAAACAAAATCCTTGAGGAAGTGAAGGAATATCAAAATTGAACATTGAAAAGGAAGAATTTTTTCTTTGGTTCTATCTTTTTCCACCACGGGACAGAAACAAATGAGGGTTCACAGTCCCCTACGAAGTTGTCAGTTAAAGGCAGAAGAAACATGTCAGAATGGAATTAGATCTCATGGGCCAATCTCAGTGTTCAGCTGAGAATTGTAAACTATCAGCAGCTTTCGGTCCTGGAATCTGAGTCTTCACTGAGGCAAGAAAGTAAAGATAGAATCACAGAGAGTTTGGGTCAGCATGTCCATGGACAAGCAACTCTGGGGCCAAAATAAAGAGCATTTGACTGGATCATTGCACTTGGATCTCTCCTGGAGGGAGACATCTTGTACCTTTTCCCCCTTGAATCCACATCCTCTTTACTTTTCCCCTGAGGCCTCCAGAGCTGGTGTCCTTTTTCATCAGAGGAAAGTTTTCTTCCTCAGTCTTCACTTTCTCTATTCCATTTTTGATCAGGAAAGTGGAAATTGGAGGAGAGGTTCATTGCAGCTGCAGAAATGTTCCTGAGAGTGTAGAATCACATGCATTTGTCAGTCCTGCTCTCAACAGCTAAAGCAAAGAGCCTTCCATCACTTTTGCTATGGCAACCACTCCATGCACTTTAACTAAAGTTCATTTCACTTAACTTCTTTTTCCTTGATGATATGCAGCTGGAATTGTCCTTCCCATGGTCAAAAAGCCCACAACAGCTGCTCTGAATTCTGCCTGCATGGACAGAAATTGAAGGCTAAGACAGCCCAGGCATTTCAACAGTGCAAACTGCCTGAATTAACACATCTGCAATGTCTATACCTAGGCAAATAAATCCAAATTAATTCAATCTTACAGAGGAAAGTTTGTTTATTCATTAAACAGAGTAAAATTGTGAGTCAATTCGTAGACACCTGGGCTGGTATCAGCCTTCTGACACTGCAGTGTGAAACTGGCAGCCCACGTTCAGAGCAAGCTAAGAAATCTCGCTCTTCCATCTTCCAGACAAACAAAGAAGAAGGAAGGAATCAATTTTAAGGTATCTCTTTCTTTTTTGGTTTTTTTTTTGGGGGGGATGCAGTGGTGAGTCATCAAGGAACCTTCTTCAGAGTTCACCTTCTCCATCCCACTTCTGGGGGAGTCTCTTTCCAGATTTCTGAAGTAACTCTTCCTGTACTTGAAGCTCAGACTTGTGTGTCAATCCCCTCCTCCCTGCCTGTACCAGTCCTCTGGTCTGTCTTGCCTGCAAGATATATTCCTAATCAGGGGATGACTGATGACACACTGATGTCAACAGGAAAGTATCCCCAAAACTTGTTGTCATTGTCTTTGGTGCCTGTCATCCAGATTTTGATCTAATCCTTTGGAGCCATCTTATGAAGAGGACTGTGTAAACTTACCCTGCTACTGGTAAAACAAGAAAGAAGCTTAGGAATTATGAGTTTCTGAGACTTGCTGTCAACCTTTGAGGCACAAACTAAAAGTAGTGGCATTTCTGTTAATTCCCAGAGAGTCATCTGCATTTATTCCCTGCTTTGTTGTTATTTAACCTATTTGTACTGTTTATACATTTGAATGTCATGAGTTTGAATCTGATCCCATTTACATCCCAGTAAATCATGAGTAACCTTGGGGAAGTCGGAGGTGTTCTGGGGAGTTAGATACAAGCATGATTTTCAAAATCTTTCTCCCCGGTGAACTTTCTCTCCCCCTGAGGATCCAGGGAATGCATGCAGGCAGTTTAAAATCTGGGGATTAGACTCCTTGCAGTGTCTCAATCCAGTCTGTTTTACTCTTCTGGCTGTGTGTATTAATAGTCCACTCCTGCACAGAATTTTACCCAGTAGTAAATAGATTTGCATGGGGCTGTAGATTGTTGTGCAGCCTGTGACCTGTTATTTGTAAACAGAGAGACAAACCAAGAGGTAACTGTATATATATAGACATATACATATGCAAATCTTTCCTGCAACTTTGCTCACACTTTGAATTGCACAGGTATAATATTGGCTGCTGCTAAGACATTGAGATTTAGTGGTTTCGAGTCCTTAAGCAACAACTCTGAATTGTACAGAAATCATCAGTGACAGGACTAGTGTGTGCAGGTGCTGGTGCAATTTTCTTCCACATGACTTTGCCAGTGCTGAAGGGCTCCTGGTATTCCAGCTCCGGATTCCAAGCAGACACAGTGTCATCTAGAGGAGAAAGTATGGCCTTGCACATTGAGATATAGAGGGTATATATTTTTTATGGGACCAGTGTCCATACTGTTGCAAACTGCAGTTTTCCCTCCCTCATTATCTTTCTGGGTTATGTGTGTGTGTGGGTGTGTGCATAGGGCATGACATGAGGGTCTCTTGGGAAACTCCTTTGTGATAAACCATAAAGAATATCTCACTGATTTGGGTCATTTATGTCTTTCTATTATCTCCTCCTTATTTCCTTCTCAGGAGCACGGCAGGCTAACAGTAACTTTTGATACTTCAGTGCCCAGTTTGAAATGTAGAAATAGCTTGGATAGTGAATTATTCCTTTGTAATTGGAGACAAGAGCCAGCAGGAGCCAGAAGGAGGAGATTGGCTTGCATTCACTTTCTCCTTCTAAAGGCCCTGCTATTTCTTTGCTTCTACTGTACAGGAAGCAGACAAGCTGTTATTTCTAGTTGTTGAGTACAATAGGGCTTAGAAGAAATGTGTTGGGTTTATATTAACCTCCTGTACTGAAAATCTTGGCAGAGTTAACTCAGTCCTGTACCTTTGCAAGACGTGATAGATAAATGAATTATTGAGCAGTTCACTGCACAGGAGGTTTTTCAGTCCTGCTGTAGAATAAAACCACTTTTCTGCATGGGCATTTTGGGTAGCACAGAGGCATTGTGCTGGTTTTGGCCAAAGTTTCCTTGTGCATGTCCCTGCTGTGCAGCCTCTTCTACTTTTGGAGAGCCGGTATAATTTGTCCCCACAGATGGATATACTTATTTTATAAGGCACCCAGACAACTCTCTGGCATTTATACTTAATGATAGGCATTAGGAGAACATTAAACATAGTGGTCCTGGGGTTAGCTGCTTGATTGCATCTTAGGATTTCATGCCGTGTAGGAGGGGGAAATGAGGAGTAACAATAACACAGCTTTAAAATACGCTCTTCAGTTAAAGTAAGAGCAGCTCCAAAAAGGCTGTCGTGTGGGAGAGGCATTGACACAAGCCTGGCAGGAAAGGTGATCTCAGTCCAAAGTCGATTCCGCCCAGGTCTTTGAAGATAAGCATCCATGAGCAGGAATAACTTTGCATGAGTGAATTCTTCCACAAGAAATGCAGCTGTCAAACTCATTTGGAGAGCATTTCTTCAGATGCAATCAGTTGCCTCCAGGCTTTGGAAACAGTGTGTTATTTAGACATTACCCCATGGGAAAGTGGGTTTAATAGAAGCTTTGTTTAAAAGTATTTGTTTTTACCAAGCCCAGCAATTACAGTCAGAGCTGTCCTAGGACATGCTAGGATCACAGGAGGCATACAAAGGTCACAAGAACCTTTGGTTTAAGAACAATAAAGCAAAAAACCACAATAGAGGATAACCCTGACAAAAACATCCAATTCGAATGCCAGAGTTTCAGACACTCCGGTTTACAGAGTTTCAGGGACACTGGGGACATGGAAGGTCTTGAATCTACATGAGAGGAGGAGAAACTGCAACTCCAATTTTCATGCTTCCCATTAATAGAGAACAAGTCTCAGTTCTTCATGCCACTAGACCTCACCTCTGCCAGGTACCTGCTTTTGGCAGGCATTGAATTCGTGGCATTATGTAGCGTAAGTGTCCTGCTCTATAGCAGGACATATGAGGAACTCAACAATAAAACTAAATTCTTATAAGATGACTGGGCATTTTTAATTTTTTTTCTTATTAGAAGCCGCAGAGAGTTTTTAAAGGTTTGATTTGGCTCAGCAAGTGTGAGTTCTTCTTGCAAGAAACACCTTGCATGTTAGCTGACACAAGACCAACTCCAGCTTACATTTAGAGGACATGAGTAGGAGGTGGTATGGGCATTTCTTTGGCAAACAGAGTTATTAGTTGTTGAATTTATAGTAAGGTTAGACATAAGGCTGAGATGAGCTGAATATGTGCTGATCACTTGCGACTTCAGTTGCATGAGGGGCAGTTTGCAGGTTTTCGTGCCTCTCTGGATTGGATCTTCCAAAACCAAGACTGTATTAGAAGGTTGCACTGAGTCATTTTTAAGACAATTTGATGATTGGTTCCTGAACTGGGAACTTTTTTGCCCAGACCCTATTTATGCTTTCACTCTGTAGTAGATGGGATTCAGTCACTGACTCCATAATATTTACACTCATAAGAACAGCAGACCTGACTTCCAGTCTTCAACATCTGATACATTAGTTCATTTTTCTTCAGAATCCTCTACCATCCAGCTATCCCTATCCTGAGCACACACTAATGACTTGTAATCACTCTGTGTTGGCCACTGCACGTAATCATAATTATGCAGGTGATTTCTGAGAATTTCTGTGCAGTGGACTACATGCAGTAATTCCTGCAACAGGCTGATATTTTACTATCCAGCACTTTCCTATGCTGTAATTGTTCAGGGAAAAGTAGATACCTGCAGAAGGGATGGGGTGAATTGGTTCAGATCCTGATACTCAGAGGCATCTGACTGGGATTGACGCGAGTAGGTTAATAATATTTCGTGAAGGTTCTTTAATTGTTATGGGTAGTACGCATATATCTTATAATCACATGTGATCGTATTCCTGGACTGGTTTATTCCTGTAGATTAATAGATACACCAATCCCATAGTGCCTTACTGATAGCAAGCTCATTGGTAGTGGGTTGGGGTTGTGCTTAGCATAGGACAAACCTCACATTTTGGGAAAAGAAAAAAAGTAGAGAGGAGAAATCCTATTAAGTCTTGTCCTCCACTAACACCGGACATACTGCACATCAAATCCTCTGCTTGTGTGTTAATCACCCCACTCATTAAGCAGTAGAAGCTGATTAAACAAAAGTCACTCAGAGGGTCTGATGATGGAGATTGTGTTAAGTTCCAAAGCAGATCAAATTAGATGACTGGATAAGTATTTGCATATATTAACATTAACTAGCCCTTTCTTTTGTAAAGATTCAGGCAACATCTTTCTGGTGCAGCCCAAATCAGGATTTTAATCATATTTTCACATGATCAGTTCACTTATGTTTCAATATTACATGCCTGTGGCTGCAAAGTAAGAGATGATACCTCATTAAAAATCATGAATACATTAGGTAGATGTAAAGCTTGATAGGCAGATTGTCCTTTCTAAATCAACATGCATGGGACAGTTAGAGCTACATTTTGTGTTGCTATGAGATTCAGGAGTCATTGACATCTAAATCCAGTGACCTAGAGATTAAACGTGTTCAGTGTCCCGAGTCATCCGAACCCTCTGTTATGTGAGTGATGTATTAATGTCAGTGCTGCTGCACTTCAGGGCAGGGGTTATCAAATCCTGCAGTGTCATTTCAGGTTCCAGCATTATGAAAACCTGTTGTGCCAGTTCAGGTGCTCTTAGGTAACCCATACACAGAACTGCTTTTCGCAGTGTTTTCTGTGCTGTTTCTGACACACTGAACATTCAGGGATCCTACTAAAATCTATGGAAGCTGGATGTCTTCTGCCCCTTTGTAAAGGAAAGGAGATGCTTCTGGCACTTTCATCACAGACCACTCACCTATGAGGATTGTCAGGAGGAGCACTTCACACCTTCATACACTTCAGGAATAGGACTTTCTGATGGGGATTGCTCACAGGCAAATGAATAGGAAGCACTAAGCAGGAATAAAAATAATCACCTTCAGTAAAATTTCTTTCATTGCTTCCAGTATAAGAATATCTGTGTGTAATCACCATCACCCTCCATTTGTGTCACCTTTGCCAGTATATCCATAGTAACAGGTCAGTATTATCCCGTGTAGCAATGAGTTCCCATGTGTTGCAAAATGTAAAAAAAAATAAGAAAAATTACAAAATGCAGCTATTGGCATGTGCAGGCAGCAAAGGAGGGGAAAAAAGAGAGCAGTGATAAAGCTTTATCATTTCTTTCCTGCAGAAGAAATTCAAATGCACTCTACCCTATCAGTTTTAGGCAGACAGATGACAGATGCCTGCAGACTAGAAAGGCTCAATAATATTGCATTATTATTATGACTCCTTTAGAGAGGATAACATTTCAACTATTAAAATGACTTGCTTTGTGCTGGCTCATTGTTAACGACCCACTTTATCACCATCAGTAACCTGAACAGCAATGCTCTCACTGGGTATGGTAATCGAGAATCGATTTGCAGTCGGAGCTAAGCTGAGCTGCCACTACTGGAGTCTCAGTTGGCTTGAGATGAGGAGTGACTTCCAGGCTGTTCATTTGTTCTTCCTCCTTTAAAAGCTGGTTAGGAACAGACAAGTATCACCTCGCTACAACATACCTGAATCTCTCTTACTGCAAAATAAGCCTATGTCATGCTTCTGAGATGAAACCTTATGAAAGTCCCTGTCTCTGAGGATTTGTTGTCAGACTGCAAGTAGTTGACTCAGCCAGTAACTCCTGACTGGTAAAAAGGGCTGGGAAAATATCTTCCTGGGAGAAAAAAATCTTTTTGCACCATTACCCAAGGACTAAATATCCCTGTGGCTGGACTGATTCCTGGCCCATCAGAGAGTTCGGGCTGCTTGGCCACGGTGTACACAGAGGATCACAGACTCCTTCTTGATGTTGCTGATGTTACCCTTCTAACACCCAAATATTTTTTTTCAATCCATCTCACTATTAGGGATCAGTCTCAGCACTGAGCCTCTGTCACTGTGTTTTAAGCGCAGCAATCAATCAGTAAACATTGCAGGCTTCTCAGATAACTAAACCTAAAACATAAAGGTGGTTCTGAAATCAGATTTAAGATGTCTCCAGTCCACTGTATAACTTGTGTTAGGAAAGTGAGGCTGGTTAACTGCTGCCTCTAAAGAGAAACAGAAATTAGGGGTGTCTGTTTTTCTACAACAAGAGATGTACTTTGAAATCTGAATGTCGCAGTCTTAAACCTCACAGATAATCTCCAGAACAGCGTGTTACAAATATATGTAATCTGCATCCTTGACCCCAAACACCCTTTAAATCACACCCTCCAAATACTCAGATCTGCTCTGGCCATGACCCTTTAGATTCATACTTAAAAGGATCTCAAGAGATCCTTTAATTCATCTACCTGCCCTCAGACACAGATCCATTCCTTCTCCTGAGCAGAGGTTGCAAAGCTCCCCGGCTTGATGTCACTGAACAGCTCAAGGGTTCTGCTCAAAGAATCAGGGAGAACAAGTGCTTTCTGTGTTATTTTAGTGTGAGTGTTTATGTTCTTCTGAAACGCACAGAAAGTATTATCAGTAGCCTCTTGTCCTTGTAAAGGTCAGAGAGAGCATGACAGTAGTTTTTACAGCAATAGAGTGAAAGAGCTTGGATTACCTCTCAGGGCACTGAGAATATGGTCTGAACCATAACTTAACACAGCTGAAATTCCTCCCATACTGCAAAAGAAGGAAAGATGTTGCTACCTAGTGGTGACTAACTGTCCCATGAAATACCATCCCACCAGTGTCAAGGTCAAAGTGGGACCAGGGCAAGGTCAAGCCACAAAAAAAGCCACTAGTGAAACTGGCCACAACAGAAATCATTCCATCTATAGGGTGCCTGATGGAGAGGAGTCACAGTCTGAGCTGCTCCAGTTGTTGACAAGCCTTTATTTCATACTGTCATTAGATAGGTACTTTCCAAAGCACTAGAGAAGAAGAAAGTCATTGCTCATAACTGCTCATTACAAATTGTTACAGTTCTTTGATTACAGAGAGTGAACCAGTCTTTAAACATTGGCATTACTAGGTGTATTTATTGCATATTAATTAGTGCACATGCATGCATTTGAGATTACTGAGCATCTTCTTCTCAGGATATTAGACTTCCAGAGAAGCTGCTCACCTCAGGCACAGATATCCTGCAGTAAGCAGATTCCCACTGGGCAAAGCTCATTAATTAATGAGAAGTTCTGGATTAGCATTTTGAAGCCTGGCATGGAAGTGGCCAGCTAGGAGCGGCTGAATGAAAATTAAACCCGACTGCCTCATGACAGCAGGACACAGCTGCACGCTCTCCATTTCCCTTCTGACTTCTCCATTCCCCTGTGAGGATATTCAGCTTCAGCAGAATCTGTCAGGCATTCTTTAATTTGCTTCAGAAACTCCTTGTAGTGCCTGTAAGAACTGGGGGGAGAAGGGGAACTTGGCAACACAAGGGAATGGCAGTGTCAGAGGTGACCAGAAAACACTGTCAGTCTTAAGACTGTGTTAGCCTGGAGACCTCAAGAAGATTTTAAGCTCCTTAATGGAAGCAGTCTTAAAGATGGTATTATTATAAAAGTGTTCACAAGGAGAAAAGCCTTCTGTTGCACAGAACTTATATAAAGCTGAGTAAGCTTTTCTGAGGGATAAGGCAAAGGGAGGGTTGGCAACAAAATGGACCTGCTGGAAACCACTGTGGGGTCCCCGGTGTGGAACCTGTGAATGCTGGTGAGAAGGAGGTGATGTAGGATTTATAGATGCCAATCACAAAGGAAGTATTAGATCCTGGCAGTTCTATGTAGGCACAAAAAGAGGCACTAAACAGTATTCTGGGCTGGAGTAGGGTGACATAGCCTCAGCCTTGGTTTAGGAAGACCATTGTCCCACTGCAGTCAATGGAGAAAAGTTCTGAGACCTCCTCAGAGCCCCTCTTGAGCCTCCTTGCACTGGCCAAGATGAAGTTTTATGCATATTCCCCAAAGTAATCTCATATGCTCATGGGTTGGCCACCTCCTTAGATGACTACTGGGATAAGGCAGTGGTCACCACCTTCTTGTCTGTACTCTAGTTTTATAAAAGGAAAGTTTAAAAGTTTCAGGGGTTTCAGACAGACTCGTTCCTTTTGCCCCTCAACTTGGAATCTCAGCTTTCATGAACACAGGTGGAAGATGCAAATTTCCCTGTGAGGCCCTGGTAAGTATGTTTGTATCAACATGATGACAACTGTTCTTGCTCAGCTCAGGAGCATGACATGGCTTCTTCTTGAACTGTAAGCAAACATCTCAAATGCTGATTTAAGAGTTTTCTGTTATGACTCTTCACTCTGCTTAAGGCATTGCGTTACACACTCTGCCTCAGTACCTTGACTAAGAGGAAATCTCAAATCAGACACACGAGTGATGCAGTCAAACCTCACATCACACAGCCATTGTCTAACGGGTTTTCAGTTTAAGCAGAGAAGACAGATTAAGGGTAGGAAAACGACTGCTTTTCCTTCTGTATCCCTATATTGATTCTGTCAGACAGAAAAAAGAAAACCTCGACTGACCTAAAACCCCATGGACTCTAATATCAGACCAAGGGAGACGAGGACTTGGTGACAGCCATGGCCAGGTCTGGGATGTCCTCTAGTGGCCAGCACGGCACGGTGGGAGCTGGAGGAAAGAAACAGCTTTTCTGGAAAGAGGCAGATAATAGCTTCCCTAAGCATTGCTTTGGCTTCCTGCGGAGAGAAGTCTGGAGAGTTCCAGATATTTTTGTCTGTTGTTAAATTCAGCACACAGTTGGCATTACGGGCCTCTCCGAGAGCCTGATCGCTCACAGCGTGAATCCTATATTGCAACACTGAATAAAGCAAAGTACTTGCCATGCCTGCAAGAAGGAGAGAGATAATGCTCCTACATTTCCATAGAGGCTGTAAAGCAGGTCTGAAAGTACCGTGGTGCCAGGCTTCCCCGGGTGCTTTGAGCTTAGCAGGTGTGCAGGCACGGAGCTCTGGCTCCATGTGAACACCTCCCCACTTCGAGATCAAATAGTGAGGGGCCAGGGAGTCTGAAATGAGGCCTCATCTATAAAGAGGTTGGATCTTGGTCACACACATGAAGCAGAAAGTTCGAGGGAAGTTCATGGTAAAACTTGGGTCACAGCAGTACATTTCACCTGAGCTGGGAAGATAGATTTAGTCTCTGCCAATTTTTAAGAAGCCGTATAGTCAATTCAAGTTGCCAAGTGTTGAGAAACACTGTAAAATTCAGCTGGTGGCTCTGTCTTAGAGGAAAATGATGAACGACTCTGGTGTTATACTTCTTCATAAGACAAGAAATAGATGCAGTGTGAAGAAGCCAAGACTTATTTTTCACCCAAAGTGCTTAAAAATTAGTTCAACTTGAAGTAAATGTTCCAGTCAATTTGTTTTTCCACTACCCAACCTGCTTTGTTAGTAATGCAGGAGTAATAGAAAAAATATATTGACAGAACTGTATCTGCAGAATACAGAGCAAAGCCTGCCTGTGCTCACAGGGAAGACTATTACCGATTGCTGCAAGAATGTTTCTCAAAATGGTTTATAAGGCATCAGCAAGTCTTTAATTTAACTGTATGCCATTATTACATGCTGAGTGTGGTTTATTATTGTGCTAATAAACCATAAAGAAGACTCTATAACTTCATTACCACAGTCAATTGCCATGTGCAGTGTTAATTTGCCAGCAGATCATTAATTGCCGGTACTCGCTGCAATGGAGACATAAAGCAAAACTATTGGGCAGAGTTTCTTTTCCAGATTCTGTTCTGCTGACGGCAGTAAGACTGAGCACACACAGAAATAGCTGTGATTTGCCAGTAGAAAGGCTTCTGTATTCTGATTTGAACCTTTAAAAATGCATGTTTTACACTACCCAAGGATTTCACAAATGTGGCTGTTCTGGGGAGTATCATTTTTCCATAGAGAGAAAAACAAACCAAAATACCTCATTTGGCTGAAGTAATTTCTTCAACAAAGTGCTAAACTGCATTGTCATGTTGGGTCTTGGGTGATCTACTTTGTACATAAAGTTGTTTTGAGTCCTCTTTGGCTACCTAATGAACAGAACCACGTGCATATATAGCTGTATGTTATGGACCCCTTGGTGGCTGGCAATATGGGACCTTGCCCATCAGCAGATACACAAAGTGCATTGGGAAAGCTTCTGGAGTAGGAAAATGCAGTTTAATGTTGACAGAAATAAAGATGTTTACATCAGTCCAGCAAAGAAAAATAAAACATTTAAATTTTGGGATAGTGAAAATGCCAAAACACCCACAAAAATCTCTCGTCCTGTGAAAAGTTCATCTTTTTCCTGATTCACAATGAACCCAAAAACTGGAATTTTATCTGGGGATGAAATTTTAAATTGTACTCTTCTGCATCTGTGGATTTTTTTCTAGTTTCAGAGCAAAAAGTTAATGGTCCTGATGTTGCATGTAATGATCCTGATCCTGTATGTGGTGCAGATCTCACTCTTAATGATGCCATTACAACAGGGGAATTTTAATACTCACTTTCCCTGGAGATATGCAACCCCACTCCACTCGGGTGCAAGAAGGGGTTTATTAAGCCTCACAGGAGGTGTTCTTTGAATTCCTAACTAAACAGCTGGCACACTAATGTCCTTTTGCAAAGGTGTTCTTACACTTTATTATCTAGAAATCTGAAAGGTTATAAGGTGAAAAAAAAATCCTGCCACAGTCAATGTGGGATGTTCCTTTCCTTATATACCCCAGAGGATTAATGTTGTGAGACTTGATACTGTAATACAGACATGTTAGAGTACTCTGCAGCTCTCACCATCCAGAGATGGCCCTGACTCTTGTTCTGGGAAAAGAGTTGATGTCCAACTGGGAAGTTTCTGTGGTTCTGATGACAAGGTGGTAATGTAACACCATGGTCAGCTTTACCCTGAAGCATGTTTCTAATTAGTAGGAATAAGGCAAGGGGAAAAACACAAGTGAGAGAGTGCTTGAAAGTTTGAGGGCATTAATTGCCTCCCAGCTGTCAGGGTAGTAATTAAATTCATCTTGTTGACTTCAGCTTTGTTGCGATTATATGAAATTAATCTTCAAACACACTGAAAGCTTCATTTTAGTGCTGAAACCAGCAAATCCTAAACAATATGCAGAGAAGCATTGGCATGCATCTGGCAGTCACCCAACTAAAAATGTCAAGTTAGAGAAATGTGAATAAACTTTTCTCACGGTTTGCTTTAACCCATTATTTTTTTCCCCTCTTTATTCTCCTGACCAGGCTATGTCCATCTCTCTGGAAGAGCAGAAACTCAGCTGACAAATCGTTTGAAGAGGTCACAAAAGTCCAGTTGCAATTCTTCTCCCACTCCTTAGCTGAAGCTGGATTAGGTGTAAAGGATTACTTGGAAATTTCAGCTCTCAAAGAACAAATCCTTCCTGCTTGTTAACTTTCGATTAGTGCTGTCAGCCTCCCGGTGCTATGCATCACACACAATTAAAAGCAGTTTCTGCCCCAGAAAGCTGGAACTCAAACTCCCTGCTTAGTATGCAAATGCATTACCTGACTTGTGCATATGTGTCAAAAATTTATGCATCAATGTAGTCAGTGAAAGCTTGCTATTAACATCAACTAGTACGCCAAGCCCTTTTTATGTGAGTGAGGTGTGCATAAATACGTTCATGCATTTTACATCCCTACTCTCAGAAAAAAATGTCATTTTTCCATGAATATATAAATACCCTTGTAACTGCACTTACTGAATTAACTAAATGATGTTCACTCTTAAGCAGTGATGTACCAAGAAATAAATGATTGGGTGGTCGTTTACATAATAAACATTATCTCTGCTTGCTGCTTTTAGCTGCTAGGTTCTGCCTAAGAGAATTTGATCAAATTGCCAGCATGATTTAAATTTTTATGTTTTGATGTCATCTTTGAGAAGCCAGCAACCTCAGTAACCAAAACCTGCAGCAGGAATCACCGACTTTGCAGGGTGTGAGATAATCAGGTACCCCACGGTGTGCAAGACCTATGTGGAGAAAATAAACAATGAAATCTATATTGTGTGGACAAGAAGATAGCAGAAGAGTAGCAGAAGTCAGTAGTGTTTTCTCTCCTGAATGTGGACACTCAGTTAATATTGCTGAGTTACATCCACTGAACAAGCATCTGCAGGTGAACTGAATGCCATAAATTTCTGGGCTGCAATCTGTGCTCCCTTGTACCTGCTTTAACAACGGAGGATGCCCTTTGTCTTACCCTTGGAGCAAGCATTTGGCACAGGAAGAGAAGTAGGATGAAGTAGTTTATAATGCTGAATTTCCTATACCTTGGTCTCCGGTAGCAATATTCACTAGCCACTGTAAAAGGAGGACACTCACTGGTCCCAGAGGTGTTGCACCCTGTGAAAGGTACCTGGAAGCAGTGTGTCATATGGTGGGGAACACTGGGAAGTACTGGGATCTAGCTGGGTCCTCTCTGACTCCCCAGAAACTTTGCTAGGGTGCATTACTCCACAGTCTGATTGACTGACAACTCTTGTGTCCTCTTATCTGGATATTCATCCTCACTTCTTTGTAGCACCCATCTGCTTCTCTACCTGGTCAAAGGCTACAATCAGTACCTGCCTCTTCATGCTGTGTGCCAAGGCTTCATAGGATTTCTCTGGGGATAACTATTTGACATCAGTCTGGATGATGGAGAACACTACTGACTCATTTTACCTTCAAGAGCCTCATTCAGTCCTGTGATGCTGTGTTACAACATATAACCTCTGTTCCTTGCCTCTAATACAGATTATGCTGTACAAAAAATGTCAACTGATAGAGGGCAGAGCTCAATTTTCCAGAGCTTGTATTACAAGAAAAGGGTTTGCACATGAAACCAGCTACTGGATGCAAAGCCTGGCTGTTGATGTGGCCAACCTGCTTTTAAAATTGGTTTTCCTGACTAGATATTGCCTTATAGTCCAAATTTGTAGAAGTCCCAGTACAAACTGAAAAGCACTGGGGTATTTTGACTCTTCTGGCAACCCAGAAGTCTTAATGAGCTGAGAATAGCCATGATGAATTTTGTTGCCATTGGCTGTACACCTAACGAGCACCTGTGGCAGCTTCCAAGCACATGCTTATGTTCTAGCTGAAGGCAGCTCTTGGCCTTGCTGTTTGCAGCTTCCCCATGAAGGGAAGAGCAATGAGGAATTACTGCCAACATGTGTAATATTGCAGGACATGAATTTCCATCAGCAGAAAGGGATGGGACTGCTATCTCAGATAAATCTGCTTTACTTCATTGACTGCATCATCCAAAAGTTTTCATTTGGATTTCAACGGGAAATGAATACCTTATCCACATGGGTTTGAGCAGCACTAGATCTCTAGGTAAACTTCTAAGGCAGAGATGATAGTAAACTATTGGAGCTTTGCAAAATTCAGTTCAAGTCCCAGTATCAAAGAAGTTCAGGTGTGCTGTTTTAGGTCATTCTGACCTGGCTCCTGTCCCTGAAAACCTGATGTTTAACTAGGGTGTCTGAGGAGCCTAATTGTTGTATGCTCTCTCTGCAACCTGTGCTTAGAAAGAAGCCTGTAAAAACAAGGATTAACCCACCTAAGGTCTGCAATATGGAAAATTGAAATAAAGACTGTAAGGCATGGTGTGGAGAGTGAGGGTGCTGAGGGATGACAAGCCACTGCAAAGTTTGTTATTTTCTGAAGGAAATGCTGGAGTTCCTGGAATTTATTGTACCAAGACCTACTGAGACCTTGTTTAGTAGAGCTTGCCACAGGAATCTGGATAGTTTTGTTAATCTACTAAGAAACTTAAGAAAATAAATTGCAGGCTCAGGATACAACCTAACGGCTGATTTTATGACCAAAACTAATTTACCATTGTTCCTCATAATTTGACTATGCTCAGTTGAAAGTTATCTGGTAGATGCAGTCACCACATAAATTTCTCTGGGTTATAGTTCTGAAATCTCATACCTACTCCACAAATAGGCTTTTCATCCACCCTTACAGTCTAGTCCTCCATCCCAGCAGAGGAGTGCAGCCATGGTTTGGGTTTGCAGTAACACAGGCTACCCCATGTTATTCATAAAGGTGAGTGAATGCTGTTACCAAATTCCAACTGGGGCACCTGAGGCCTGGGAGAAAGCAGTGCTCTGCCACCTTCCCACCAGTTCTGACTTTCTGTGCTGCCAGAAGTCCTGGAGCCCAGTGAGGCGCCTGCGGCTCCGGGGTCAGCACAGCACAAGCAGGAGCAGACTCTGTGCAGCTTCTCCTTCCTGGAGCTGGCAAGATCTGCACTGCAGATACATCCTGGGATCTTCCAGTTGTTGAGGATCTTAAATACAGATTCCCTCTTACAAGACTTTTCCTACCTTTCTCATTAGAAAACAGGAAAATTACCGACTCTAAATTTAACCCAAAACTTAACTCTTTAACCCCAATTTCTTTCAGAACTATTTATTTTAGACTTCTCTATTATATTTTGAGCAGTGCTGACAGGCGATAGTTCTGGAATAGTGAAATGTCTTGCAACCATGGTAACGCAATGTACTCACTGGAAAGTTTTCTGATACTAAAAGAATTAGTTTACCACAACCTCACACATTAGGCTTCCTATGATATTCCAAGGCTTTTTGTTTAAAAAGCACAGAACCCTTTGAATGATCAGGTAACATTGTAGAGAATCATGCTACACAGCATTTGCCCCTGCAACACATGAAAGCAAGAAGCCCAAAGGAATCTCCTTAGGAAAGCTGTCAAGCTGGAAAAATTGAAACTATCATCATTAAAGGGTGGTTTTCTTCTATTCCGGTGCAGAATTCCCTTACTTCAGATACAGGTAATAAAAAGTGGTTTTATAAATACATTAACAACAAAAAGAGAAATGAGGAAAATCTACATCCTTTTTCTTCCCTGAAAGGGTAGTTAAGCATTGAAATGGGCAACTGAGGGAAGTGGCGGAGTCACCACCCCTTGAAGTGCTCAAGAAATGACTGGATGTGGCACTTGGTGTTATGGTTTAATTGATAGGGTGGTGTTTGGTCAAAGGTTGGATTTGATGATCTTGGAGGTGTTTTCCAATCTTAATGAGTCTATGATTCTACAAGCTTTAATTTAGCAGCAATCTGGTTTGATTTGTAAAGAGAAACAGAAGCCCTCCCACTGACAGCAAGAAGCAATTCCTCTCCTCTTTATCACCTCGCCTCCTTTCTTCCACTGGGATAGGAGAAATCACTGCTACCTCCACTGTAAATATTACACACAATTTACCTCTCTCCATTATCTCTGTCTCTCTCCTGAATTTATATCTAATCTTACTCTTTTTCTTCTGTATTATGCCAAATTAAAATCTCCTAAGTGCATGAAAAATGGTGACTGTAATGCCTGAACAAAAATTAATAAAGCCAGGAGAGAACATGAAATCAATAATCTGATTCTGACAGCTTGCTTTGTCTCTGTGGCCAGGCTATAAGGATGTACTAGTGTTTCCCTCTGTTTAAAATTAATTGAACTATTTTATCATATCAGATAAGAGTGCACTCTTTGTGCTATTGAAGTGATAATTATGACATGATAATTACACTCTGTGGCCAGCATGATTCTGTGAATGAGTCAGCACAGGCAATTAGTTTGAGACAGCAACTTTATGTGAATGTGTCCCTACAGACAGGAGCTACAGGATAGTCTGGCTGCTTATTATTTGCTGATTCCTTATTCACAAGAGGATAAGGCTTTTTTATTTTTGTTGTGGTTTGGGGAGTGATTTGGGGGTTTTGTTATTGATTTTGTTTCCAGTTTGGATAATCCCTTTGTATAAATATATAATGGCTGCAGGAATCAGAGACAGAAAAATACAGCAACACAACAAGTCTATAAGGTTGTGAATTCTGAGCTCTGTGATGGTGTCCTTTGAGAAATTCTGTTTGATACCAGGATGATACGGGCTCCCTATGCCTGCTGTGCCTTAGTGTGACTCCATTAAAACTGATCCACCTCGGAGTTTTCTAAATCATCCGTCACTGTAATTTCCTGCTGTCAACTCTATGCCCCTCTGAGCTCACTGAAAAGCCTGAAGAGTGTCCTGGAAGAAGGAAGACAAAATACTTGTTAGCAGAAAAGACTAGAAGCATCAAATATTGCTGAAGAACTGCTTGGTTTTTGCAAGCTCAAAACACAAGGGATTTTGTCCCAAGCCACTTACAGTCTGAACCAGGAGACAAGGTAAGATAGAGATATGTGCAGATAACAAAATAATGAAACAGTTTTGGGAGCCAGGGAAGAGTCTATGGAAGTAAAATTGTTATATTATTTGCTTCTAGAGGGAAGGTAGGAAAGGAGAGGGTTGTTTGTTTCCAGGAGTTCTTGCCCTCTGTGATCTCAGGCGAAAAAGGAATAATTCTTGTCTCAAAACACGTCAGTAAATCATTACAATAAATAATACACAGGGCAAGATACTGAAAAATGAAGAGAGAACACAATATGGAACAGCTGCTTACTAAGTGAACATCATCCATCCTGTTAGCTGATGAGACAGTGGAAGAAACAGTATGTGATCATGCAATTAATGAGGATGCCTAATGATGATCCAAAAGAGCTGATTTAGAGCCATCTCTCCTAGCTTCACAGGGTTTAATTTTGCAACCTTAATTTTCTTTGACTCTGTGTTTAATTATATCTTAGCTGTATTATTCATTTATCACAACGTTTATTTCAAAGCTGCTTCCACCTTAGGCATGCAAATATGAATGTCATAAGATCAGGCCAGAACCAAGGCAGCTCAAACGGAAAGGAGATATTTTTATTCCTTGAATGTCATAGTATGTTGCCATCTGTGAAATTTCAGAAAAGGTGCCATTCCCTCATCCTAGATCCCTAGTGGATGTGATGAGCTGCAAGGGAGCTGTCAGCGAGAAGGGTTTGTATATAACATATTGCCTCCTGATAAAAGGAACCAACACATCAACACATGTACAACATGTCGCTATTAGGTCTGGATTTAGAGCTCAAGAGACAGATGCTCTCTCATATCCACAATGCTCCATGGAATTCTGCATACACTGTGAGAATGTGATTCCTGGAAAACCACGGGCTTGTCCCATGGCTTGTAGGAGAGAAAAATTATGTGTCCTGTAATGTTCACAACAAAGGCATTTTTATTTACTGGGAAAGAACATGTTGGCTTGAGAATAAACCTGTGCTGTGCTTATGGCTTACAGGTCAAAAACAAACTGAAAAGATTGTCCCATGCAGCCTAAGTGACAACTGTTTGAGTGACACAAAACAGAACTCCTCCTCGATGTGTAGTGCCTGGCCGAAACCCCAAATTCAGTTGTAAGAATAGCTCGAAGATCAATGTCAATATATTTTTTTTCAATAAGGAATTACATTCCTTAATGTTCTTTTGCTCTCTTCATGTGATTGCAGTACCATTCTAAATATCCTCTTAACTCTTCTGACCCCTGACACACAGAGAAAATGCTTGGACATGATAGCCAGACACATCTTCAGTAACATTTTCCCATCACTTACATAACTGGGTATGAATATTGATAATTGCTATCTCTGACACTCTTCTTGTTAACAGGTTTCAACCTGCAAAAGAATCCAAAATACCATGCATAAAATCCTAAATATTAAAATTCTCAGTCTCTGCCAAAAATAATATTTCTAACTTCCCAGCTTCTTCCCTTGAACAAAGAGAGGAACAGATAGAAAAAAAATAGTAGAATGAAAGAAATGTTGGCTGGAGAGGACCTCTGGTGGTGAAAAGTTCAAATTCCCATTTGAAGCAGGAATATCACCAGCAAAGCCAATAAAGAATGCTCGTATAAAGCAGAGATGCTCCCCACTTGTGTTTTTAATTATGTATGCTCATTCGCTTCACACAATAAGGCAGGTTTCTGTGTTACTGGGGAAACCACAGCCTAGAAACAGAGTGCAGTGGTACAGGGCTTGGCAGGGAGAGGAGCTCCGAGCTGTGAACAGTGGTGCACCAAGGGTGGAAAGGTATTTTTCAGCTCAGCCCTGCTGTCCAGCTGGTTGGAGTCAGCAGAAAGGAGCATGAGCTCAGGTGCACAGCTGTGAGCCAGTGGACTGTGCCACTCAGGGCTGCTTCGTGTCCGTGTACCACAGCAGGGATGTGAGGGATGGAGACTCGGTATGTACCCATCATCTCTGAGTCTGTGGGAAATGGCTGGAAGATCACAATAAATAGCTGGAGTTATTTGGGAAGGACGATGAGCTGCTTGGGAAGGGCACCTTTTCAGAGATGGAGCAGGAGCTATAACCAGACCCCTTTTGTGTGCTCCAGTCATGTTACGCCAATTAATTTGTTGCACGCGGTCCCTGCAAGCTCTATTGGGATGACTGAGGAATTTTCTTGAAGTAAGCACTGTATAGGGTGAACAGGGGTTCCTCTCCCAGATTCCAGGCCAGAGGAAGGAAGGAAGTTTTGCATGTAGGACTGTGGAGACACTGAGACAGCTGCCCTTTGCAAGAAAGCCCCAAAGGCCACCATGGCTCACACAAGTCCCCAAAGGCTGCCTGACCTCCTCTGCCCACTGGACTTTATTCCCATATTGCTGCAGGAGCAGTCCTGGAGATGGATGAATGCTGTATTCCTTTCTTCAAGATCAGTTGTGCCCTCAGAGTAGTATTTCACCTTTCATGCACAGGAGGAGGATAAGACACGAGAAATCGTGGTTTTTATGGATAAGGAGAAATCCTTTCCATGTGGCTGGCATGGAATATGTAAAAGGGACCAACTCTGGCAATTTCAACAATTTGTTTCAGATTTTAGGAGTATAGTTCCATTGTAGAAAAGACCTTGCCCCATCATATAGACCTTATGAATAAAGATTCGTTCATCCCTATGAAACTCTATGCAATGACTGTTCAGATGGCATTGATGTAGTGATTGACAGTAGGTAAACTTCCGTGGTTATTTCCAGCGCAGAGCAATGAGTCTGACAGTGGCAGAAGGGTTGTATGGTATCTTGAAACAAGTGGGGAGAAGAAAATCAGCATTTACTTGCTGAACTGAGTTTTTGGCCAAGATTTTGCTACTGAGTAAGTGACTGATGTCACATGTCATTCATTGATTACACCAACATATGTTTTTCTGAGAGTGACAGTAAAGTTGAAAACATGGCAGTATCAGGATGAGAACCAAAATGTCTTTTCACAGGGGTAATGTTTAATAGAGCAATTGATACAAGTGGAACAAAAGTAAGTTTAAAAGACTATACTGAAAAAGAAGCAGTACAGTTGGAACTGTACAGCTTGTGGCTATTTGCTCTGAGTTTAACTTACTGTGAAATCCAGCCTATATCTTTGATCAAAGTTCCCCAGTTCCTCTCATTGTGAGTGAAGGGAAACAGGACATATGGCCCCAATGATGCCCTGCATGGGATTGCTGGAGAACCAGTGAAATAATCTGAGCTTTCTTTGTGCAGTTTGAATAACAATTTTTAAACAATTTATCCTACAATGACATCTGGTGGTTGTTTTCCTTTGACAGGAAATTCTTGCAGAAGTATCCTGCCAAGAATTGCCTGAGGATGAATATTCCCGTGGCAATAATTAGCTGGGGTTCTACTTTTGGGGAAAAGTGCAAATGTATTAGCAAAATTGAACACTTTTCCAGTTAATAAACAGCACATAGACCCTGCTTGGAGACAGCCACTGTGACTAATTATGTGATGGTTGAATATCCAGTGGAGAAGCCACTGGTGCATCTGGAAAATGTACTGGTTCATTCTGAGAGCAACCACTGTTCAGCCCATGAACATGCTGTGATTTATCAGACATCAGAGCCCCCCTGTACCCATTTTGGCAGCAGAAGTTATGAGTGCACTCAGGAGCAGGGCACATCTCTGTCAGCAGCTGAATTGGGGTGCTGAGTACTCTGCAGAGGGTGAGCCCCAGGTTTGTAAGCAGTGCAATGGCAGCAGGGTGGGGACATCCAAAGGCAGATTGTCTCCCCCAGACAGCCCATGTGAAAGTCCTAAAAGACAAAATGACTCTCAGTTGCCTCTTTCCTGGAGCTGGGCACCATGCACTGACTGGAGAATACTGTGACCCAGTCCCTGCTCCTGGCTGCAGGTGCCTTCTCGGGAGCTGGTGATGTCCAGCACTCACCAAAACCAAGACAATCTGTGGGACTTCCCCTCTCCTCCTCAGTGCTGCTCACATCCCCATGGCCAGAGAGTGGTCCTTGGATGCTTGTCCCTGTGGACATCAAAGTGGACACTTTGTGGCTATCACAGGGGATCTCCTGGCCACCAGGTGGAACCCAACCCATGCCTGTCTTCTCAAAATCTCACTGCCAGAGGCTCCTTTCAGAAACCTGTAGGCAACTCAGTGCTCCTCTTTCGTGGGGTTGTCTGTACTGGACGGGCTGCTGGGGACATTTGCTGCCCTGTATGAGGAGAACTCAGGTCAACAGGGGGAATTGCCCAAGGGAAAGTTTCAGAGGCAGCAGCAAGACATGGAGTTTTAAAACTAATTTCTCAAAACAGACATTGGAAGAGGAAACTGAGCACACAGTGGATATCGTTTGGAAGGAGAATGCCATGAATGAATGCCATGGGCTTTGGTCCATATTAAAGTAATGCGACAGGGCATCAACTAAGCCCTGGCAGCTGTTGGTGTCAAATATTGCCTTGTTATTGGGCAAAATAGCAGAGAACTGCTGAGCTTGGTCTATAAAGGTCTCAGTGATACAGTCAGGATCCAGCTCTAGGCTGGATTTCTCTCTGATACTCAGCATATTCAAGCCCAACATTATTAGTGAATAAAATTGAATATTGTTTCAGTTTGACTTCAAACTAAATTCTTCACAGTGATATCCTCTCACTACATCCTCAAAGGTTTTTGCTTTGAAAATTCACTGATTAATGCTGGGAAACACTACTGATTATTAGTACTGACTTTTGTTTGCTACAAAATTCTTTTTTTCACTTAAATATTTTACAAAGGATTTGGAGGATTTTGTAAAAGACATGTTTTCATAAAAGACTAAACAGAATTGTGGTTTTTTGGCTGTTATGGTGGAGGTTTTTTTCACTGTGGCCTTTTGGAAACTTGGAAACTTCTGGGAAATATATGTACATATATATATATATATATATATATATATGTATATGTTTTTCAATGTTTCTCCTAGGGTTAGAGCAGGACCCTCCCCTTACCAGAGCAGGATGAGGATGCAAACAGCTGTTGCTGTTTATGCTCTAGGATTGTGCAGGCTCCCCCCAGAGAAGGTATATGCACAGTAGCTCATACATTTGGGACCCCTATAGCTCTGCTGCTGCTGCAGCTCTTTTCCCTTTGCTTCCCTGCCGGGACCAGCAATCATGAGCTCTCTTATTCCTCCCCCCAGAGATGAAGCCTGTGAGGATCATACATGGCTAATACTCTATGGCTTGTTGACTCACACATCAAAAATAATTTCTTAATATCTTTGTTCTCTTTAACCTACTGTTTCTTCTCATTACTGGCACTGAGAGTATATCTGTGATTTCTGTTGGCATCCCTGGCTACTCAGGATGCACCGTAGGTTCCCTGCTCAGTATCACAAAATCTTTATAATCCTTACGTACTTTTATGTTTGGTCTTGTTTATTTGCAGTTTTTTCTTGCTACAGAGGTATCAGAATTTGAACTCATTTCTTTCATGGTTTAACATCCTAAATGTGTGAACATCTTGCACCCTCATACATAAGATGCCATAACCCAGCTCTACCATCTGTCTGCTGGTTGGAGAGTGGAGCACTGGGATGTTTCGCCAGAAAATGCCACGGTGTTTTGCTTCAACATCAAAATACGTGAGTTTTGGTTTCTTGTCCTTTTTTAAAAATTTTGTTCTTCTATTAAAATTTGACCTAATTAGGTCACGCAACCTGAAATTAAATATTTCCTTTCTAGACCAGTGAAAACTTTCTAATTGATCTAAAAATTGATCAGAGTGTGTTTTCATTTTTCTTGAAAGACTGTTGTCTTTATGAACTTGACTGTTATCCTCTCCCCTTGAAGGAAACATATGACTTGAAAACAAGGTAATTAGAAAACCAAGTGGATTGGAAAGTGTGCAGTTCACCTGTCTCACAGGTAGTTTCTCATGTGTAGCATTTCTTTTCCTGAAATGCCCCAAGACCAAGAGCAGTATTAGGGCTCTGGCAGCTCAGCCCTGACACCTTATAGGACTTTTCCCACCTCCAGCAGCCCAGTTTTTCCCTCTGCCAGAGGTTCTGTCTTTCTAGGTGAGATGGCAGAGCCAGATGTGTGTCACCTCCCCACAGTTAGCTCAGCAGGCAGCAGGACCAGCTCCAGCTCCAACCTCCCTCTGGAGAGGGTTTGTGTCAGCTCAGGAATCAGCACATGTTCACTTCTGCAGCACTTTGTACCAGGGCAGCAGTTTCTGACAGTGTGTTAGTGCAGATATGACTTCAATGTCCTTTCTGGACCAAAACCCCTGGCACTTGTGCACCCTTTATGTCAGTGCTACTTAAATAACTTGGGCTTCTTCTCTTCCACCTGCCAGACAGATGCAGAAATGAGTGACAGGCACAAGACAATATAAATAAATTTTTTATGATGACAAAAAGATTCCAGAAGCTACAGGAAAACTGCTTGGATGTTGGATAGAATTAAGTGAATATGCAGAAGGGTAACAGATTGTATATGGAGATTTTTTTGTATGTAAAATCACTGATCTCCACAGACATCACTTAGTGAGAGCCTCATCCCTCTCAGTAACTAGCATCAGTGTCACCATCTGCTCCCTGGTGCTGCCACTGCACGATGGCCTTGCTGTTCTCAGCCTTCCAGAAAGTCAATTGCTTGAAATACAATTTTAAAAAGCTATTCTACCACTTTTCAAACAATGTCCAAAAAGAAGTGAGTAGGAGTCAAAGGTTTTAGCAAGAATGGTAAAAACACTGATAACACACTAGACTGCTGGAGCAGAAAGAAAAGCCAGAAGTAGCCCCAAGCAGTCCAGGCAATCATTTTCCTCCCAGTGGACTGAGTTTATTTACACTTTTCCATACTTCTGTTGAGCCAAGCTACAGCAGCTGAGCTGCCCAGCGTGGTAATTCACACTCTACAATCAGCTAAATCAGGTTTTGTGGAACATAGAGATTTATTTCAGCTGCTTTGTGAATGCAATACCTAACTCAACACTTGCCTGCACAAAACCTGCCCTTCCTGCATCACTGTTCCAGTTGTACTCTCACGTTCAGCAGCAATTTGAAATTAATTCACAGTCCTAAGAGGTAGTGGGAGGTTTGTTGTTAACAGTCCCACTACAGTCCTGGGCTTATGACTTAAGAAGACAGTTCCATTTTCACAGGACAAAACACTTGAAATATTTCTTCACCAGCAATGTCTGAGCCATTGGGAAACACTTTACAAAGAAGATATTTCTTCTGAGAAATGCAGAGTTTAATTTGCAGTTATGGTTGTCACGATGTGCTAATATTGCCCAGCTAGGAAAATTTAGTTTTAAGGCCAAATGTCTATTTGTTACCAAATAAGAAAGGGGGAAGAGGGGGAAGGGGAAGGGGAGGGTGAGAACCCCACAAGGTTTCTGAATAGGGGAAGGGTCTGATTGTCCATAACGAAAAAGTCTCTGATCATGTTCAGGTTGGAAATGGCCATGAAGCAGCACTTCCAGAGCCTGAATTTTCAGCTTTAGAAGAGTAAAATAACAGCCTGACAAGAGTCTGAAAGAGCAGTAAACGAACCTTCTGTCTTGATGTGACAATAAAGTGGGGAAAGGGAAGGGGATGTGTTGCCTTAGACACTCAGGAATATATTGTTATTGTTAGATCCCTGATACTGAACTGGATCTGCCAAGAAGTCCACTTCCCTTACCCCAAAAAATGTCCACTTCCCTTACCCCAATATGTGTTTCTTCTTTCTGGAAAGTAAAAGATGTTTTGGTTTGTTTTGTGGCAAACTGAGATTCTTGTATCCATTTTGATAATCTGAAGAGCATGACTTGTTCTATAAATTATTACTTTAAAGAAAGATTTATTGGCTTTTTTAGTTTTAAGTTGCTTTTGCCTAGTCAAAGAAAGAATTCGTCTTCTCAACAGGAAAATGTTGAGAGCACCTGCTCCTGCTATAAATAATGGTGCAATAATCTATTGAAAAATGGGAGGTTTTTAACAGGTTAGACTGGAAAACCCTCATTAAGGAATACTTCACAGGCTGTGGAAGCAGGAGCTATTGGGCCAGACTGTCTCAGGATGACAAGGGAATTGAGCTGGACTAAGAAAAGGTCCTCTGTATTGAACTATTGACTTGAAAAACAGAAGAGCTGCTCCCACTCGATTTGATTATGGAGCTGCTGCTTTGTTTTTAGCTCCTACTGTCGGTTTTCTAAACCTCCAAAATTAGAAAATATGAAAGACCTCTTTTAGTTGCTGTTTCTAGTGAGACAGAAATATTTGTTTCGGTTTGAATAAAAAAAAAATCATACTTGTACCACCTAGTAAAGCAATGATCCCTGGATGATTGTGGGCCTGTCAATTTGCATGTCCAGTAACAGTGAGAAGAGTATCCAGATTAATGCAATTACACTTTCAGCAAGACACACTATATGACTTCTTTTTTGCAATGGGGCAACATTTATTACCAATAGAGGCAACAGCCAGCCCTGTGTTGGAGGGTAAGTCTGGGGGTGTTGAACAGGAAATTGCGCTCACTTTGTACCAACTCTGAATCACCAGGGCTTTCTGTTTCCCTGGTTTTGTTCAGTCAGAAGTACCACAAATTGACCAAGAAATTGCCAAAACTGGAAGCCTTAAATTTCCAGTCCATACATGTGATGCAGAGAGAATTTTCCCTGGATTCAGCACTGCAATTTAGCACTACTGGTAGAAAATGATTTGCTGATTAAAAAGTCTGAACTTCACAGCAGCAGCCCAGCTAATATTGCCTGAAAATGGTGTTGCACCATAGACAGACACATTGTATTGGCTGTAGGGCACTGTCTCATATGAAAACACCCATTTGCAGTAGTTACACAATTAACAGATATATTCCCAAATAACTCTGCGTGACTATTTTAACCTTTTTTTTTTAATAATATTATTTTCTTCCTTAAAATTTGTCCAATGCATTTTAAGTCACACAATGCCTTCCAGGATGGAAAGGCAGTTGTGTTCCTCTCTGCACAAGCATCTCTGGATTGCTCTTCCTCCCCCATGTGAGCAGTCACTGTGTCCACCTGGGAAGCCTCAGCTGGCCACATTTACATTCTGTTTAAACCCAAGTGATTCAGAGCAATCTGCCCATTAGCACTTAATTTCTCCATGGCTTGCCCAAGGCTGGCTCTGCCATAATTCCAGCAGCAGGGATGCAGTTGGTCCCCAGTGTGGCTGACCGTGGGTGAGTGTGCCAGACCACAGCCCCCCTGCACGGTCACCTCAGCTCTGCTCATCAGGGCTGAGTCACTGCCTGAACTTTCTGTGGTTTTTACCAGTGTCAAGCTTTGATTTTATTTCTAAAAGAATTCATTTAGCTGCATCGTAAGGCACATTTCATTTTCACCCGAAGACAGTCAGGGAACACTCACATATATTTTTCTGTTATTCATCCTGGAGAACTTCAGTTCTCAGGGGAACTTGATGTATGGAAAGGTCAGTCAAGTATGACCAAAGACTGAGGCAGCACAGCTCCAGAAAACAGGTCTTGCCTGAAGATTTTGATAGAAAAACTTATGCAGGAGTTAGCAAATGTTTTCAGCTCTAAAGACGGCTGATGTTGTTCCCCAACTTTTCTGAGTTGATTTTGTTTTATTTATTTATTTATTTATTTATTTATTTATTTATTTATTTATTTTGTTCATTTGTTTGGACTCCACCCCCAATGCTCTCTCCACTTTGCATGTGGCAGCACGTGAAGACCCTCATTTTACAGGAGCCCCCTCTGTGCCCACCCGGGTGAGAAGGAGGGGGTGAACCCCAGAGCCACCTTGCCGTACCTTATCTTACACATTTTAAGTAACACTCCACTCACAAGGTTTACTGGTAAACTATAAAAATATCCCCCAAACCTTCCACGTCAGGGTGGCACTGGGTGGCACCTGTTGGGCTGGCACTGGGCAAGAGGCACGAGGGTGAAAGGGAGGAGGACAGGGGTGACAGGACAGACTCACAGGCACCCTGTGACTGCCACAGCCGTGCTGGCTTCAGAGAAACCAACCCATGAGTAATTCAGTGTCTTTTACCTTGTTGCAATGAAACAGTCATTTGCTGAGTCTCGCTTGCAGAGAAATGACTTGGAGCCACTAAGCTGTCATGCAGTATGCAGAAGAAGAAGGGATTTGGGGGATTAGCACTGGCTGGATTAATCCTGTCATATTTAAACAGCAGCTGAAGTTATTGTTCGCACAGAGAGCCAATTTGGGAGAATTATCTGCCTGTTAGAGTTCAGGCCCTGCCTTCATCTCATTTTCTGACACTTCCCTATGGTCTGGCCCTCTGCGGCAACAAATAATTTTTCTGGGAGCTTGTTTATGGTGCTTCTCTCATAGTACAAATTCACAAGGCTGAATTCATTCCCAAGAGACTTTATGAATGTTGTGAAAGTTGATTTCTTAGACTCACCTAGACAAAATATAAAGAAGGCCAAAGTGTGTATTTAGCATCCTTATTTCCTTTCTTTTCTGATGTCACTTCTAAAAATTGCTAGAACATTTTTCTCACTAGACTATAATTTTATTTTTTTCTTCTTTTCCCTTCTCCTTGTCTCTACTATTAGGTATAATTTTGAGGTCAGGAGTTAAATAATATTTTTAATGACAACCAGTAGTCATGATGACTTTTTTTTTTTTGAGGTTTTATAAGAAAAGCTATTTTATATTGGACAAGAAACTACTTCCAAAGTCCTGCTATTTATAGGGATGTGCACTGAACACGGCATTTAGGGGCATATTGAAAAAATGCACCAAAATATCCAGGATGTCAGTCCTGTTGGGACTTGTTTGGTGGGGCACAGTAATCACCAGCAAAGCAAATCCTCCTCCAGCAGCATGTGTTGTGAGGGTGATCAATCTATGCCTATGAAATAAAACCTTCATTCCTCTGGAACACCAAGTTGTGGGCATGTGCAGACGTGTAGCTGGCCAAAGGCATCTGAGATGCTGCAGCATGTCCACACCTCTGGTACCCTGCCCAGTAGCCTCAGAGGCTGCAAGCTGCTGATACAACACTGATGAAGCTGCACTGAGAATCGTGAGGGTGCTTGAAATGAGCCCTGTTCCCTTCTGATTGCACAAATGTGCTATTATTGCACAAACGCCTCCTGCAAAATGGCCCCATTCTGAAATGCTGGATGATGAGCTGTCTGCTAAATGGCCCAAATAGCAGCTTTGTATCCTGCCAAGCAATTGACAGCTTGGAAATACATCCCAGGAAGGGGAGCAGAGCAGGTGCCCTTTCTCCATGTCACAGAATGTGGTCCTGAAGCAGCAGGTGGTTCCTAGTGCTAACTGGAATCCTGGGTATGGTTGCTGTTGTGCTACCCTCTTCTAATTATCCTCAGTCCATGCATTGCTCCTTTTTGCAGTTTAAATGGTCACAAGGTGGTCAAATTGAAGTTGTGCCCCAAAACTGAAGTAAAAAATATCAATTTTTTTCAGAAAAAATAAAGAAAACTTTAAGAAAAATAAAGAAAACTTGAAGAAAGAGAAATTGTTCATTTTCTGTTGGTTGTGGTGGGTTTGGGGGGGGATTTGGTTTTGTTCTGAGGAGAAAGACATTCTCTTTTTTGGCTTCAATTAGAGTGGGAAAGTGAGACCTATGTTCTTGATGCTTAGGAAAGCAACTGTTTGGAGGGTTTGCTCACACAGAGGGTGGAGGGATCCCTGCCCCCAAGCTCTGGAGTGCAGAGCATCACCCTGGGGAGCTCACTCAGACAAACCCATGTCTGAGCCATGGGATTTTCCAGGCCTCAGTTTTATGGCTAATAGTAAGAATATCTTCTAGTAGAAATATTATTTTTGTTTATCACATTGTGCCCACCAGAGGGAGAAATTCACTGCACAGTAATGGTCCTTATTTACAGGATTGTATGAAACTGAGACACTCTTCCTAAGAGTATTTGCTGCAATAAGAAGATAATCGATTTTGCAGATAAAGTGTTTGCAAAGATTTGGTTTCCAAAAAGTTCTCATATTTCCTTACCTCAGTATGTGCTGCATGGTTATTGTTTTTTTAATTTTTTTTTCCCCAGAAAAGTCAGATCCTTTCTATACACGAAGCTGAAGAACCACCAAATTAGCCAATTTAGTGGACTCAGGATGAGTTGGCATTTTGCTGTCACAGCAAAACATTTGTTTTGCATCTTCAGAACTTTATCACAGCAATTCCACCACCTTTCCTGGAAAATTTGCCATTTTCCCTGCTCAGATATTGCCTTGTGGTATTTAAATAGTGTCAGGAATGGAAAGAAATGGATGCTGTTGTTAACTGAAGTTTGAAGGCATTAATTACCTCTATTTCTCTTCCATGGCAGAAGATTATTACTATCTTACAGACACTGCAGAATTTCAAATAGGTTGTTTCTCTTTGCTGCCTGTTTTCAGCCCGTCTTTAATAATAACATCAGTGCCCTTTTTAGAATTCAACCACTTTGCCATTAAGTAATAAACAAACTACTTCTGCTCTGGGCATGCTGATCTGCATTTCCAAGACTCATCAATAATAAACACTACATCTATTCTTCTGTCAAAGATATTAAATCATGGAAGACATCTGCACAAAAATATGCAAATGAGAGTTGGATGCTCAGGAGGTGAGGAGAAGGCCAGCTCTGAGGGAAGAAGGGCTGGGATATTATTTTTTAGCAATGATAGATCAGCATCTTTAGTCCTTAAGCTCCACTTTTTGGTGCCATAATATATCATAATACACACATTACTAGTTCTAATCCCCTTGGGTTTGTAGCATGTTCACACACACACATGGATGTCAGGTGAGACTCGTGGGAGATGCATCAATGTGAGTGAACTTAATACACTTTATAGGGCAGGTGTTATTTGATTTCTAGCAACTCCTGAGACAGAAAGGCTGAGCAATGTCAGGCATACAACCAGGAAATGTTACCTAGGAATGGATAATCTCAGAGTGGTGAGACACTTCCCTGCTGCAGAGTTCGGTAACTGGAATGCTGAGCAAGGGCTGCAGCAGTGCAGGTGAAACCCAGCCATCCTCATCTCCCAGCAGAGCAGAAAGAGCTTCCTGAACACATTGTGACAGGGAATATTGTGGGACTTCATAGATGCAGTCCTTTTTGGGTTTGGCTTTGGGTTTTGTCATTTTTGCTATAATGAAGTAAATAAATTAATTAAAACAAGGTACTTGTCATTCAGTTTGGAGGAAAAGCAGGAGCTACCAGCTCCTGAATACAGTTAGAGGCAAAACCAAGTCAGAGTCTTGTCTGCAGAACTTTAGTTATTTATCACTTTCACTGTACTGAGCTTCTCTTATTAGACTTCTCTTTGTCCTAGAAATCTGCATCCTGAACTATACACAGAAAAGACCTAGTTCAAAGGGAGTCTTAAATATGAGCCTGACTTTGATGTAAGTATCTTGAAACAAGTACAAGTATATTTTCATGAATTGGGCTTTTATGTTCCTGTTGCATTCAAGCTGTGATAATGATTGGTTTTTAAAGTGGGAGCAGTTGTGCTGAAAATTATATAGATATCAGGTATTAGTACAATATTTCATTGCTTGAAGTAAATTTCAAATAAAATTACTAGAACATTTTTCTACATATGCAAAAAAATCAATGCATGTAACATTTTGGGTTGTTTATGTATAAATAAGGTGTAAGCTAGATGCCACTGCCTTTTAATTTGCTTTAAACTGCCTACCTGTTTACGTTTTCCCTTTCCAAGCTGCAGGGCTTTCATTGCTGAAGGCACATTTCTGAACACTCTAACAAAATTAGGATATAATCTTTATCTATAGTTCAGTTAAAATTTTCAAAACTGTTCTAAACAATCCCATTGTTGTCATTATGTAATCACATGTTGTTCTTAAAAGCTCCTTTTTACACTTCAGGGCATTTTCAACATACAAGGGGAAAAAAATACAATGTAGGGAGGCAAAGAAGTGTCTGGGAGCCATAAACATTGCATTCTTATAGAAGCTGAATTACTGACCCACTTTCTAGCCCCGGGAAAGTCACAGAACTTTTTACATTTTGTTTGTCATTATTAATGGCCTTTTTTTGTCATATAAGGGAGAAGAGAGGAGGAAAAGAATTTTGACTTATTCTTTGGAAAAATTTCAAAGCCCTCTCTGTTTTCTGTATTTGCTCGTGCTCGGTGGGTATGTATCCTCACCAGAATTCTGCTGAATCTCAGCTACTTTTGAAATAAATTTCAAAGAGAAGAAATGCCTGCTCTACCACACTAATCCTTCAGTGTCAGTTTTTAGTAAAAACAAAGGCTGTAGGAATGTTACCCTGGGGAAACCCAGAACAAATGTGAGTACCAGCCTATGGGTAAGGGCTCACACAGAGGGATGGTGAATCCAGGTCAGGCTCAAACCTCTGCTCTGACAGCTCCAGATCAAATGTCTGAACGTGTTCACCACAGAAAGAGTTTACATGCCAGACCTTTGGCCACTTTGCAATTATTTTAACAAGCGTGTGGGAATGGAGAGCTGAATCTGATGTCACACATGCTGCGTCCATACCCAGACTATTTATTGGCTATTGGCTTTTCTTGGAAAGGAGCAAAGTCCTTCATTGTCCTTCTTAGAAACCCACCCTGACACAGAACAAATCTTTAGTAAGTGTTTAAAACAAGTGCATTCACAGGAAAGGTTTTGAGTGCAACAACTTAACATTTTCTGATAACAGTTGGCCTAATGTGAAAAAAAATAGCATTTGACTGAATTACATAATTAAGCCTAATGCATTCTGTGTCCCTTCCCTTCCTCTCTCTTCTTTGGGGTACTACCTACACAAAACTGCAAAATTATTTCAAAATCTTCAGCCAGGTTCCAAGTGAGCTAGAAAATTCCTTTATGGGGAAAAATATTTGTATTTACCTGTGTTGAAGCAGTGTAAGGGAATATTGCTTTTTTTACCTGCACTGAATAGGTTTAAGACCTCAATTTTAAGGTGTGGATATTGTGAGTTCTGCAAAAACTGTGCTTAAAATGCTATTCCCAAAATCATTAGAAATTATTAGTTGTATTGAATAGAAGCCAGGCAGACAAATCCCCAGAAAACCTCATGTCATCTCACACACTTAAAAATGCAATGGAAATGAAGACAGCAAATAAGAAGCACTGATTTGCTTTCAAACACCAATACCTTCACCTCTTTAGAGTGACAGAAAAGTTTTAAAAACATTGTCAGAAGTATGACTTATATTTTTGTCTTTCAAAATATGAACTAATATTGCTTGCTGTAGTGGTCAGATTATCTATATATTTATATTTTCATTTATTTAAAGACTTATTTTATGGTTAGAACTAGGACAGACCACATGAAAGGGGAAACTCTCCATATATGTACTTTCATAGCTACACATTATATAATACACATATAACACACATAGAGAAGTCCAGAATGTCCTTCATTTATCTTGTTAACAGTTTAATGGGTTTTCTCTGAATTGAGCTCTGCCTTTCCTGCCCTCTCTTCTGTGTATAATTGAGGCCTCACCTCTGAGCTTGTCTGTTTGGCATGAAAATGAGGTGTCTGATGATGCACCCCTTAAAAGCTTGTCTGTTCTCTATGTAAATGCAGCCTTGGCTACCTAAAGTCTCCAGATCATATTTGAAAATGTGACTGTGGAGCTTTTCAGACGTCAGATGTGCACATAACCAATCCGAAAAAAAGAAAATTGATGGTTATTAGAGTTCGTTGGAATTTTGAGTTCATTGGAAACACTAAAGCTTGAAGACTTATTTTCTTTCTGAATTGGAAGGAATAGTTGACATACTGAAATCTGCTGCTGCATGAAAAAAAGTCCAAAATTCTGATAGTTTTCATAAAATAATGTAATTTTATATATATTAAATTTTTCCAAGTAAACACTAGGCTATCGAAAACAGCTATTCCCTGGGTAGTGCTTTCAGTGCTGCTCTTTTTTTCTTGATTAAATGAGAAACACTCTGAAAGACTTCATGGTGCTTTTCCAGTTCAATCTCCACTTGATAGTAACCATACTTAAAACTTTTTTAAAAGGTCAGAAAACATGTAAATGTCATGGTATTTCTGGATCTCTTTCACACTGTAACTTGACACATTCCCAACAAAGCCTATGGAGTAATATTTATGACAGACCTGAAAATAATATGGGAATATTCAAACTAAAATAAATGAAAAGATGTGACAATATTTTTATATTAAAACCTTTACTTTGACATTTCCAAAGCAGATCACATTTTACTTTCAGAAGTTTTCTGGAGGGGAGTGAATTCATTAAAATCAGCAAAGAAGGCTGGTTTAGTCACAAGCTTACAACTAGAATCAATTCCTACCAAGAATTTCATTATTTTAACTTCCATACATCCATTTATAAACTTAAGATGGATTCACAAGTGTCAGGACCAACTAGTTCTCCATGAAATGTGCAGAAATAGAGAGTTTCCATGTTGCCGGCAAGGTTTGGCAAGAGAACAACAAAGACTACGTGAGCAGAAATGTCTCCATTGCTTTGAAAAAGGATGAAATATTACCAGTGTTTGATCCTGTGATGCTCCAGATTCACACAGACAACCCACAGAAACAGAGTGACCAGCAATTTGGACGTGTATTCACTGAGGTGTGAGGTTGATGCTACCAACCAAACCAAGGGCAATGCCCAGTCAACTCATTCTAGTCCCAGCAAAGCTAGAAACAGAAACAGCTCTGATGGGCTGCAGGATATGCTCCATGCCTGGGGACCCTTCTCCATCAGGAGTAGGAAAGAGAAATGGATCTTTATTGCACTTTTGTGACACTGCAGCTTCACTTGGCTGAGATGCTTTGAGGAGGTTTGTTGCTCTCTTTATCTTGAGTGTTCCCTCAGAGATTAAAGCACATCTGAACTCAGTAGCAAATCTTTGAAATTAAAGTGAAAATGTAGAAACAGGGTTTTTTTCCCCAGGTAACTGGGTAAACAGCCAGAGTTAATGTATGTACTGTCAGAAAATAACACGGTTTCAAAAGCAGATTTGGCTGTTCGGTTCTTTGAATTTGGGTGTGGGTTTTTTCATTCTGCTCTTCAGGAGGTGCTTTCACATGCTTCCATGACACTTACTGGTTTGTGATTCAAATTTAGGCACTTTCTATTTGATTGATGCAGAGCATGTATTTTAATATATTCAAGGTAAGATCTCTTTGCAGTGAAATACAGAATTATTCAAATGAGCTTTTTTTTTCTGATTAAAGAGCATATTTAATTTTGAGCCTCATCTTTTGGGACTACTTTTCATCTTGCAGTTGACTTCAGATCTCAGAAGTCTGTCTGCAACAGAGCAATACATCTGTGTCTTTTCTACCACAACCTGGCTGTTGCATGGAAATTTCCTATTTTTTACCCTTTTCTTTAATGTGAAGAACAGTAAGAGAACACCTTCCATGGCCTGTACTTTTAAAATGCCAAGAGCAGTTAAAAAAAGCACCCACTCCACAATTAATATGTATAAGGTCTGAAGAAAAAGCCTTCAAGTTAATGTGTACAAAATCTGTTAGCAGTTTAAAAAATCTCAAATTATCATGAAGCAGACACAAATGGGCTTTAAAGTTCTCCAGGGCTCTCGATATTACAGCAATTGTTGTCAGAGAAGGCCATAATGTCTCTCAAAGCAGAATCTACATAATGCTTCTGAAAGGGTGAAAGGGAAAACAGCATTTCATTTGGAAAGAGGGAAAAATGCTTCATGATCTTCCTCCAGTGACTTGCTGGTACAGAACAGGATCAAATGGCAAAAAGTTTAAATCACTGGACTTCTTTTAGAACTTTATACTTTCTCTGTATCTCTCTTGAAAAAAGGGACAATCCTTCTTTGAAGGGCTGGACTATCTATAAAGCACTTGAAAATCTCATGAGAAATTTTATAGCAAAGCAAGGGTAGATGTGCTCAGGAAAATGAGCTTTTTCCCCATCAAGCACAGTCTTTTTAACCTGTGAAGCACCATCTGCATGGCTCTGTAGAATGGTTTTGAAAGAATCACTGGCAAAATGCACAGGCCTTGATTTCACATCTTGGAGACAAAATCATGGCCTCTACAACTCATCTGAAAAGTACCTGTTCAGCACAGAGCCAGAGTGGGAGCTGCACACTCACCATCATGAGTCTTATTTAGGTCTGTGAATAAATGTTTCTCAAAAGGGACCAGAGATGTGGAGGTTGAACATTTTTCCACCTAACCAGTAAGAGTGGTTCTTCTTCTTTTCTATCTGACTGTGAGGTATCATTTAAACTTTGTACCTTCACAAATATGAGAAAATTCGTTGGTTTTCCATTAGCTTGGAGGCACATATTCTCCATATGTTCTCAGGACCCAATAAAACTATTAGCAAATATGAGAGTGACACAAAGCATGTCCTGCATCTCTTCCCTTTTGGTTCTGTTTGCTGTTAAATCATTTCCATATCAGCTCTGAGTCTTCAGTTTGTATGGGTGCTGTGTAAGACCACGGTGATTGTCAACCAAGAGAAAGCAAGTGTAGCATTTTCTGATGGAATGAAGGGGAACTACAGTAATGCCAGAGGGTTTGGCATCTGTGGGACAACCAGAAGCTTTATAAGACTTACTGATCAACACTGTGGCAAGTGCAAGGACAATCAAAAAGACTTGGGGTGAGGAGCCTGGAAACCTTGTTCTAATTCTGAAACTCTTAAATGCCTTGAGAAAAAAATCCTAACTCTTTTTTATTAATGCTAGCAGACTATCAAGTACTGGATGGATACGCATTATATCTTCCAGGAAAATGACAAGGAAATTCAAGGAAATTCTCAGTTCTGGGAAAATTTGTGTTACAATATTTCTCTTCTGTTACTGGTAACATAAGCCCGGGAACCAAAGCTCTGAACAGCCTTAAAGATTCAAAGTCTCATGAGTACCAGAGAGACTTAGGCTCCCAGACACCTCATAAATAGAGACTGTAAATATTGCTCTCTTTTACTCCTGGGATGATTGAAACAGAAGAGAGAATAATGAATAACTACAGGTCCCTCACAGGCTGCATCATCCCGTGATCCTATTTCTGTACAGATTAACTTTCTTTCTTTCTTTTTCTTTCTTTCTTTCTCTCTTTCTTTCTTTCTCTCTTTCTCTCTTTCTTTCTTTCCTTCTTTCTTTTTTTCTTTCTCTATTTCTCACCTTCCTGTTTTCCTCTTTTTACCTTTATGCATGTTTTTCATTTGGTGTGTTCTATTCATTTCCATGTCTAAAGCTCATCTTGTCCTTTTTCACTTCCAATCCCCAGTGCTCCTTTGCTTATCTTCCTACCAGGTTATTGTTTCAAGGTTGTTAGGTCTCCTCCTCCATTTTATTTCCCTCCTTTGTCCTGTCAGCCATCATTAAGCTTTTCTTGTTTCAAGCAACATTAATCTTTAGCCACTGATCTTTTAAATATAATTGAAAAATAAAACATCAGACTATTTGGTTCTATTTTCCTTACCTAGTCTATTCCTGATACCATTTCAGAGTTTATGTTATTACTTATTTAAATGCAACTTCCTGTATTGAGAGAACAACACTTGACTCAGAGTTGAGTCATTTCTGTTTGATGCAGAAATTTCCTTTATTAAAGGTACTGCAGAATACATTTGGATGTTCGTCAATACAAGATGTGTTTAGCATTTAGGACAATCAGAGCAGATCGATAGAGTTCAGGGTCAGCTCAGATCTAATTGTGGATCAGAGTTTGCAAGTTTGCAGATAATGAAGGTGTCTTGGGTAGGCAAAATATCTGTCAGTCTGGATGCTGAACTGGTCTCCCAGTAAACAGAGGTGGACCAAGGCAAGTTTGTACAGCTGCACTTAAATGAGCATTGGGGAAGCCTCGAGAGAGATGCACGGCAGCAGCTGTGGCCTCAGTGCTTCTGGTATAAGAAAACCATAGAATCACAGAATGATTTGGGTTGGAAGGGATCTTAAAGATCACCTACTTCCAACCTCCCTGCCAATGGACAGGACACCTTCCACTAGACCAGGTTGCTCCAAGCCCTGTCCAACCTGGCCTTGAACACTTCCAGGGACGGGGCAGCCACAGCTTCTCTGGGCAACCTGTGCCAATGCTTCACCACCCTCAGAGTAAAGAATGTCTTCCTAATACCTAATCTAAACCTACTGTCTTTCAGTTTGAAGCCATTCCCACCTTGTCTGATCATTTGTCACATAACAAATGTCCAAATAACATTTTTTTGCTTCTGAAATGAAGAGGGCACAGCCTTCATCCCCTTGTCTGTTTGCAGGGGTCTGTGTGGGCAGCTCCTGAGCCTCATCTTCAGTTTCAGTGTGGGGAATGAGCCTCCAATCTCAAACTGGTGGACTGATCTAAATCCTGGTGGAGAAAAACTGGCCTAATAAAGCCACTGAGTCCCAAAGCACCAGTTTATAGGAGTGCTCAGGACACAAAACCCCACTCCCAATCCCATACAGGGGAGCTGTTCTCATTGCATGGCAACTGCTCCTTGTTCTGCTCCTCAGCTCTCGAAGGCATAGATGGGATATTTTACCTTATTTTGCAGTTCTGCCTTGGGTCATCTCACTACTGAGTGGGTTGTAAAGCAGAAAAACATTTTTGTAGTGTACACCACAATTTGAAACAAGTTTTTTAATAACTTGATCCAGTTTGCTTTCCATGTCTAAAGCCTATTAGGTTATTTGAAAACCATGGTAAATTATCCCTCTGGCTCGTATCTTTCGCATCACTGTTGTGTCTGGAGTTTTCTTTCTCTCTAACGTTGTAGCAGGAGACGTTCAGAAGAACATCACCATCCCTCACTGCATTTAACTAAACCAAGATACGACTCCTGGGAATAGTCTAATGGGGAAAAGAGCAGGAAGAGAACATCATCTGTCAGCATATTAATGTTCTAAATTAATGCACATCCTTCTTCATAAAGATGGTTTCTTCAATTCCAAGTCAAATAATATTGATTCTCAATGTGACACAAAGACAAGTGATCATTGTAATACAACTTAAAAAGCAATGTGAAGAACAGCTGAGGCAGAAGAAATGGAAACTTGACAAGTGTTTTTGCCAAAGTGTCAGTAGAATGATACTTCTACTTGAGACAAGAAGTTTAAACATGCATAGGTAATTTAAGCAAGTCTTTTCTGAAATTAAAAGAAAAGGAAAAAAATGCTGTCTAATTTCCAGTTTCTTAAATTTGGATACTATTTTTATTATTATTATATAAGTATCTCTGAACAAAATGTTTCATAGAGTATAAACTAACACATCACTATGTTTTTGAGGGAAATAAAAAGTGTATATAGTATTCCAATATGAGCAAAACATTTCACATAAACTTTATCTTTCTAATACTGAAGCTACCTCCACACCAACTCTTAATAAAAGAAATGTTCAGAAAAGGGATTCTCTTAACATTTCTCTTACTGTTAGATTCATATACAAAATGTGCTATACGAACTCTATGTGTCTCATTTTTCACCTTCCTTGATGGATTCAGTTGTCCTATAATAAATACCTGACTTTCTACCACCTCCAGTAATACAATGCATCACTACCTTTCTTTGAATATGTTGAGACTTGTCAGTGTGATTCCTTCTGTCTCGCCAGTGTACAAGTCTAATACACATGCAGGCACAATGCAGACTCCATGATATGGATGGCTTTTTTCCACTGGAGAAAAATCCTTGCCGGAATCCCAAGTGTGGATGTGAGTTGAAAATAACCCTCATATGTCAGGGAAACTAGCTAAGTCTCCTTTGGGTCAGACAACCAAAGTGAGTCGAGCTCTCCCAAGAAACAAATACAGCACTGAGAGAGGAAGAGACTGCTGAGGAGTATCAATACTGTAATAAGATGCTGAAAGCCATAGAGAGATGCTGAATAATCTTATTCTTCCTACGCAGATCTGAGTCCTGTAGTACCAGATCCCTCCTGACTAACAATCTGACTCATTCCGTACCGCGCTTGTGACTTCACACGTTTTCTCTCATGACAATCCTTTCATCTTCCCCCATGTAAATCCAAGTCACTTTGCCACGATGGGCACATTCAGTATGGCAAGGTTTTCTGTATCAGAGTTGTTTTTCAGCTCTTTTTGCTGCTCCCCTGCATGTCAAGCCTTAACCACATCCCTACCTGACACCCACTGCCTCTTCAAAGCATGAGCACACACACACAAACAACACATGAAAGGCTTACTAAAAATGAAAGACATAATTCCCAGTAACTTCTGGAATCAATACTGGTAAAGTAATCCACTGCTGAAAGATATGTCAGTAGGGACCACCCCAACAGGTAAGAGAGGAGTGTGACTTTTAGCACTGGACTGTCCTCACTCTTCACCTGCTACCTCTGGCCCTGTTTTTGGCTGTCCCAAGAGCTTCTCAAAGATGAAGCCTGTACGTGGTTCCCACTAAAGACTGATGGGAAGGAGATGGAGAAGATTGTACAAAATTGTGGTCTAAATTAATCTCGGCCTTTTAACAAGCTTGGTATTAAAACTTATTACACACTTTCCCACTGCAGACAGCACAAACAATTAAGCTACTCCATTTCATATATCTTACCTTGTGCTATGGTTTTGAACAAATCCCTTGCTGAAGGTTCCTCTTTCCATTATTGACTAAAGTAGGAGCCTGAAAAATCTGTGAAGACTCGTTTGCTGTTTTTAATTACTAAAGTTAGTTAAAATGGGTCCCACTGTTGAAATGGTCAGTGGTCTGTACTGTCTGTGTAGGTTGCCAGCTGCTCCAGGCAAAGAGGTGCCCTTCTTGGTAATTGTATTTTAGTCAAGAAATCCACATCTTATGTGTGTTGATTGATATCCTGGGGACTTCAGATATCATGCACAGCCATGGAAAAGCTGTCTATGAAGAGCTTAGATAATTGCAAAATGATTTACAGTCAGGCATGGAAAAGCTACTGCAGATCCAGCTATTGTTATAGTGCAGCTCCCTCCTCCAGCCTGGAGGAAGAGAAAATGCACGAAATATGTCTTTGTGTTTGATGACATGTTCAATGTTATACTTAGGAAAACAAGGATTCACATTTCAGCTGCTGTAGTGAACATTTCAAACAAGCCTTTCAAAGAAGAAAAAAAAATCGTCCAATCCATTATCTGTAATTATAGCTCAGGAATTTATAAGGGGAGTAAGACTATATTTTTCTAGTAGTTTTGTTGGCATCTTCAGTGTAGTATAGCTTAACATTTCTGCTTACCAGCTCTTATTTGCATGCACTTCTTTGCATCCCTACGGGACAGAAATAAGTGGTACTGTCAAGATCTCCAAGGATTAAAACGGGGAGTTGGAACCTGCAATTCAGAATGTTGTGTGGCCCCATGGGCAGCTCCGAGAGGAGCAGGGAATGCAAGCTCAGACAGGTTGGAGAGCAGTTCCCTCACATAGAATCTCTAAAGGCTTTTGCACTTACCTTCAGTATCTTCAAACTGCAGAAAGGGAGAAACCACTGAAGCAACAGAATCTGCAAATGGAAGTTAGGCATTAGGAAAAGGCCATGTTGCACCTCCTGAAGATAAAAAATAGTGGACCTGCTTACCAAGTATTCTGGCAAACCCAATACCTCTGCAAGCCCTTCCAGTGAAGGAGGATGTCTTTCTAAGGGTGTCTGTACAGTAAGCAGTGAAGCACTTTCTTGCAAACCCTAAGCAACATCCCATGCAGGTCTGCTGAGAGATGTCAGCTCAAGTCTGGGATGCCAAGTGGACACGTCAGTGCAGGATTGCAAACAGAATTAATTAGTGTGGCACACCATGGCACTAGCACAGCTGTATTACTTCCAGTTCCACAACTAGAGCATATGAAGCTGTATGATAAATCTCCTTGTCTTGTCACTTAGAAATAAATATCAAAAAATAGCTTGTTTTGCATGAATAAAATTCTCCATTCTTAGATAAACAAGTATGCAGAGTAGTCCATCATATTGGCTCATAGTTCTTCAAAGTACACTCCTCTGGAAGCATGACCAGTGAAGCATTTATCCATTTGCTGTACTCTGGATAACCTCCACCGTTCTCTGACTCTTTTGAGGAATGTGTCCAATTTTCCCTAAAATATAAAATTATTCACCATGTACTGCCCTAATATAAAGTAGTTAATGGGTGCCCTTACAAAGGCTTTGGCAAACATGAAGGCACTTGGATTCAGCCCTTCTTAAATATGCACTTTATTTGTCCCTAATGGAACATACAGTTGTGCTGTAGCACATTGCATTGGCAAAGGGAAAGATTCCATGATGTAAACATGGTACAAGGGATACCACCACTGTGAGAACACAGTCAGTGCCTGACTCTGACTCTTGCATAGTGCCAAAAAAACTTGTCTGGGTTAATGTTGCCAATATTACACTAAATAATAATAATAATAATAATAATAATAATAATACTGTTACATGAAACTGCACAATTCTAGGGCCAGCATGCAGCACACCATCTTCCTTCGAGTGTATAAAAGAGAGCACCAATGAAGTTTGATTTATAATGAAAAATACCAAATACTTTAATATTACTTTCATAAGGAAGATCTGTTTTTATTTTCTGTCTTGCTTGTAAAAATAAAATATTTCCATTTATACAGAGCCAGAGCTAGTCTTTGGATACATTCTTCTATCCTTATTGAGACAGATATGATATAGAACACAAATAAAGCTTCCTGAAATGAACTGAAATATATTTTCCAGTCTCCTTGTCCTCTCCATCTGCCACATAATCGTGGTCATAGCAACATCATTCCATGGATGATGTGATTTTCTTCTGCTTCTATTCTAACAGGTTGTCAGTATCCAAGCCCAGAAGGATCAGAAAGGATTGAGAAGGGAGAACAAATGGAAGTAGACACAGGTAGGTCTGGCACATCCACACTTGCAGGTGACCTGTTGTGTTTCTACAGCCCATTGCTTTCCTCTCATAGAGATCGTGGTGGGTATGGCTGCCCTTCTGGCTTTTTGGCAAAGAACTGAATCCTTTTTGGTTTTCTTTCCTGTAAGACTGGGTCCAAGCTGAACAGACCTCGAGTTTCCATTTCAGTTTCTTTACAGAAGTTAATGTGCAAGAAGTGAAGCTAATTTGGTAGCTACTTCAGAAACATTTACTCACCTCAGTATAAGAATAGTGAAATTTTCTGGGGGAGGGGAAAGGAAAAATGGAAAGAAATTAAATATTTAGAGGTTATAGGGGGAACAAACAAACAAACAAACAAAACCCAGCAAAACTGAAAGTTAAGCAGAAGTACAGAAAACATTGAGTCCTGCACAAATACTCAAACACTTTTCTCCTGCTGTGCTCTGAAAGAATCAATCTGAGTGTCAACCAGGCACCCTACTATTGATTCCTCTGCTCCTGCCTCTCACATCAACAGTAGATCAAGATTAAATTCAACATCGTTAAATATTTTAAATATTCCCTATAGCTATAGGGAATAGCTATAAAATGAACCCTTAATGAAGGGGGCAATAGGTCAAAAGAGCACATTTGTTACTCACCAATCCAGTAAAACCTTTCAATCTGCTGAGCAAAATGCCTCTGTGCAACGCTAAAATAAATTAATAGGGTCTTTCTGATGGAGACAGTTCACGTGTGAGATAACCTCAGGAGGTCTGAAGGTCATCACAAGAGACATGCTTCTGCCTTTTAGTGTAGTTGTTGTGGTACCTTCCATGCCTTTCACATTTTAAATGATTACATAGTAATCCTCAGGCTCCACACATGGAATATGCCTCGATGGGATCAGCCCTTGGTTCTTCACATACTGCTGCTACTTTTGGAGGCAGTCTGTGCTTATTGAAACAATCGTGGGTTTTTTTCCTGAGGGGTTAAGCTAAAGGGTCAAACAGAGAAAAGAAATACACATAATACACAAGAAAAGATTCAAGGAGCAACTTGCTAAAGGATGTCAGGGATGTAAAAAGTTTACGTGGCTTCAAGGAGGGGACTGGGCAGGTACTAAAAAGTGAGAGCTAGTCAAAGGTTCTGGGCAGACAAATCACACACCAACCTGACAAAAAAACCCATAAACTAGCCCTCAGCTCTTTCACCTCTTCAAACAGCCAACTTTTCTGAATCTCAGAAAATTACATCCACAGACTTGGAAGCTTTTTTGTTTTAGAGAAATTCAGTATGGAATCAAGCATTCATAAGGAGCTAAATGATATATTTTGACACAGCCACGATCCTTGCAGGATATACTTTTTTTTTGGTCTCAGAAAGTGCTTTTGCAGAATACATGTCATTCATGAAGAAATAAGAGCTTATAAATGTTCAGGGCCCAGAGGGAATAAATATGGAATGATATAGTGTACAAAAATATTCCCAAAACAAGGCTATCTAAGAATATGGGACCAGATTCCAGCATACCAGGAAAGTGAGAAAATATTTTGATGTCAGTAAGAATTGCAATTAAAATCCTTTGTCAGATTTCAGGAGAAAAATAATCACAGTGTTTAAAAAAAGGCTGAAGCATTATAGTAACCTAATTCCACATGAATGGCTACAAAAACCAGTTTGGCTTTCTGTCGATCAGACTCTGTTTCCAAGTACTTGCTGCCATAGACAACACAAAATAAAAATCAGCAGAGATTTGAAAAATAAAATCATGCCAGACTTCTTTTTATTTTGTTTTGCTTGTGGCTCACAACTAGATGTAGCATTGTTATAATTTTGTAAAAGCTTTTTAGATTGAGTTTTTCTGGTCCGGTTTTCCCACCCTCTGACAAATACTAACAACCTTCAGCTGGTATTACATCCTATATTTCACACTCCCAGCTCTCTAAATCCCACATTTCTGATTCTGTAAATGCATTAGCTACAGGAGCCGATGCAAGTGGCTGGAACCTCTGTTCATATTCTATAATCTAATGCACTTAGCGAGCCAATGAATATGTGTGAAAGGAGGGGCTTTCTGGCTGAGGGGCTCCGTGCAGGGGAACAGCTGTTGAACAGCAAAACCTTACCCAGAGCCAGGCAAACACACTCACTCACATCCTCAGTGGCTTTGTGCATCCAGGTCTGCCAAGACAACTCCACCCACCCCTTCTCTCTCTGCAAAAAGTGAACAAACTAGCACAGAGAAACATAAAGAAGAGCAAATCTCAGCTGTGAAACATTTCAGCAGATCAGTAATGGCCTGGATCAGTAATATCTCCTGGTTAAACCACTTTGCTCTACAGGAAGAACGTTTCAGGGGGTACTTAAACAGCACTGAGGATTACTTAGCCTTCCTATGCGGGCCCAGACGGAGCCACCTGTTCCTGCCCATGGCTTTGGTGTACACCCTGATCTTCATTGTTGGGGTGGTGGGGAACTTCTTAGTTTGCCTCGTAATCCTCAAGCATCAGAACATGAAGACCCCGACCAATTATTACCTCTTCAGTCTGGCGGTCTCGGACCTGCTCGTGCTGCTTTTCGGGATGCCACTGGAAGTCTACGAGATGTGGAGCAACTACCCCTTCCTGTTCGGGCCCGTCGGCTGCTACCTGAAGACGGCTCTCTTTGAGACGGTGTGCTTCGCCTCCATCCTCAGCGTGACCACGCTCAGCGTGGAGCGCTACATCGCCATCCTCCACCCCTTCCGGGCCAAGCTGAAGAGCACCCGCAGGCGAGCCCTGAGGACCATCCTGGCGCTCTGGGTCCTCTCTGTCCTCTTTGCCCTCCCCAACACGGGCACCCATGGCATCATGCTGCAGCATTTCCCCAACGGCACCCTGGTCCCTGGCTCTGCTACCTGCACTGTGGTCATGCCCTTGTGGATCTACAACTGTATTGTCCAGATTACTTCTCTCCTCTTCTATGCGCTGCCCATGGGGGTAATAAGTGTGCTGTACTATCTGATGGGGCTAAGAGTAAGTTTTACTCCAACTGTGCTGTATTTCCTTGGCTCATTCTTGTGTGTTTGTGTCTGTATGTGTCTTTTGAGTGATTGCACCTTTTTCTTGCCCAGCTGTTTTCCCCAAAAAAGGCAAAAGTATTTCAAACCTCTGGAAAAAAAAGAAAAAAAAGTAGATCCAAATCCTTCTTTGGTGCAATCCTATTCTGAAATTAATGTTAGGGGATAATCTACCCCAGTCTTTTTATAAAAACTTACCATCATTGCTGCTCACATCTGAATGTCACTGAAACACCAAAGTCCGTAGGTTGGTTCCAGCCTCTCAGAGATTTACACCTTTGCAGCAGGGACTAGAAGGAAATGTAGCAAAAGTAAAATGTAAAAAGAATAAAAACAAGCAGGTTAGTGATTGAATCTTGTGTATTATTTGTTTTCCCTTTTGTTGTGACTGTGGAATTTCCATTGCATTAGTTTCTGTTTCTCCTTGGTGATAATATTACTTGTTAAAACTCACAAAGCTCTCTTAAACTGAAATGCTACCTTACTGCTGCAGTTAGCAAATTCAGCAATCATTTTCTTATATAACTGCAGCACAGTTTCACCAGGCTATCTTAGAGCTTATTTTCATTCTCTCTTCAGAAAGTGAGTCTAGTTTTACCAAGTATCCATCATGTAAATGTATGGATAAAACTATCAGCATCACAGTATTATAAAGCTGTGTAGCACAACGCTGGAATACACTGCTAATCGTAGTGAGTTGATGACTTTTTTTTTCTCATACATTACAGATATTTTGAAAATATAAATACCATCTCATCACACTGGGTATAACTTATAGTCTACAAAGATACATCTGATCATACAGCAAGAAAGGGAGAGGAATGAACTTATTAAATAATGTGCACGAAACTCAGACAAATCTCTGCTGGAGTATATATCATTTTGTTGTGCTGGCTGACATTTACTGTTACCTGAAATCATAGAGAAGCAATTTTTGCTCTACCCAGGAAAAAAAACAAGGATTAAGTGCCAGAAATCCATAGCACAAAACAGATCCTCAAAGCAGTGAATGGGTTAAATTGTCCACACTGCCCAGTGGCTGTTGTGGGATCTTAATACGGTTTTGATGAAAATTTTGCAAAATAAGACCTGAAGGGAGGGAAGAATTTTGTAAATATGGATATTACGAAAAGAAAAGTAGAAATATCTGAATTGATAAAAGAAGACTTGAAGATTGCAATAACTTCTATTTGCAGCATCAGATACTCCTATACCCCATCCCAGAAGAGAAGCTCGGTACTGAATGAAGGCTGCTCCCTCAAGACTTCTGTAAATTCACAGATATGTTCAAGCTGTCTCTCCTAAGGGCAGTAATGTTCATTGTTTGTAGGGTTTTTTTCTGTATATCCAGCTCAGACTTTCAAATTTTAAACAGCATCCATCCTGACTAGATTTGCATTATGCTCCAAACTGCACTAGGCAAGATAATTTCATTTCTTCAACAGAAATGACAGAAGAATGATGTATATATATATTGTTTTTCAAGAGGAGACACTTTTTATCTGCTCACGAAGGATGAAATCTATGAAGCTTTAGCAACACTCTGTAGTCTCCTGAGTGCCATGTATCCCTCACAGAATATAGAGGAAAAGCTCAGTGTTGATCCAAAGGTTGTACAACAGCTCAAATTCTGCAGAGACATAGCCCTTCCACATCCAGGCTTTATAGAAAGGGCATTTCCTTGCCACAGTCTCTCCCTCAAGCTTTGCCAGTGCTCAGGATGCTCAGGAGAGTCTCAGGATGCAATAGGAGAAAAAAATGTGGGACATGTCACATGTCATGAGAGGGCAGCAAACATGGGTGATAGGGTACCTGAGTTAATTTTAAATTTTATTCCTTGGAAAATGAACAGATCCATCCAGCTGATTACCTCATGATCAGTTACCTCATGATCTACTTGGGTATCATTTTAAAGCATGACGATTTAATAATAATTCATTGATGTGGTCAATAGATAGTTCCAACATCAGTATAAAGAAGAGGACACTGATGATTACACTGCAGCCTCATTAGATTTAATTGTAGAAGCTTTCTACTGCCTCTTTCATAGGGTTCTCACCACAGGTACCTTTAGGATCAACCCCTAAATCATCCAGGTTCTTTAAACCCAGTCCAGCTGCTGGACTACTGGTTGCAACCCATAGCCAAACACCTGAGGAGGAAGAGGAGAAGGAGAAGATGAGATCATTGGGAAATGGCTGCTCATGGAAGTTAATCCCTGCAGTGCTGATAGAGATGGGGTGGGATTGTTTGGGAAGAAGTCTGTGTTGCAGCAGGAGTCAGTGCAAGGTCCCTGTCCATTTCTCTCAAACTGATCTCTAAAAGAACACAGGGGTAGGTGCTTATCACTGCTTGTCTAAAAGTCAAACTTTATTTAACAAGGATTTTTGACAGTGAATGAAGAGAGTGGAGAGTCCATAGACATATTCTCCTACCTGCTTCAGACATCTGTGAGGGGATCTAGGTAGTCAGATGACTTTTGCCTAGGCAGGATGATTCTTCTGCCAAGGTTCAACACTTCTCTTACCCTCTCATCCCCTCAATAATACATTGGACACACTGGAAATTTTTATTTCAGCTGTCTTTGAAGCAAGGCAATTTATTCTTGCCAACGCATATCTGGTCCAGATTTAATCATCAAAATCTATTTTGCCCCCCAGATGCCCAGTTGTTAAAACCAGAATCACCTGTGGGCAGTGACTGCCTTTGGTGAACTTCTGCAGAGTCCAGCACAACTCTGGAAGAGTCCATCTCCTTTCCATGGAAGTTTTCAGCAAACCTTGCCCCCACTGACACGTTCTCCTTTGCCATGGGGTTGAGCTAAAAGCACACTGAGGCTGCAGTTGAGCAGCAGATGGCAACAGCTTCGGCCAAATCCTCAGAACAGGCACGACTGCAGGCTTTGGCATAAGCCTTGTAGTTTTTAAGTATCAATTTTTCCATCAGCTGGAGAGAAAGTTTGTTCACCAATAGCATCAGATAGGTCAAGGAGTTTACAGAAAACATTTCTGCTTTTGGAGAGTGGCCTCACTAGGTTTGCCTGGGGATATGTGAGGCCCTAATTTTACCTTCTGATTTCTGGTATGAAATTCTATAGCTAATAAAGATGTGGGGGGGAAATCCAATTTTCAGCTTCTTGCTCCAGTCACTTTTAATTCTTTTCCAGTGAAAGGGTAGTTTTCATCTCCAGGCAACCCTACACAGCCTCATAGATCACAGTGATGTAAAAGTAACCATTACCTTGGCTGGAGTTCTCTCAAACCATTGGCATTCACTCAAGTTACAATCTTTGCCATGGACTCATTTATTTATTTATTTTTCCTCCTTCTTTGTAATAATTCATTGTTTTATTAAACTCCAACTGCTGAGTTATTCTTGCTAGTTACACCTTCATCCCTTGAGGCTAAAGGGGAGCCTCACAGCACCATCAAAATGGCAGGAGGAAGATGAAAAATAAAGATACATATGTCTCTGGTTTATTACAGCATCAGAACACTGTATTCTCTGAGGCTTTGGACTATGCCTGGAATAGATTACTGTTGAGACTGAAAACCACTGAAGGTAAACTAGGTGGTTTAATCAACCTGAGCAGACGTTTATTGCTAGATGTGTTACAAATCAACTGAGGCTCTTCCTTAAGCAACTGTGGCTATGACTAAAAGTTACAAAGGCAATAATGTAAAACATGAGAGGCTGAATGGCACTATAATTGATTATAATCCCATTTACATGGTTTTCCATTTTACAAATAGAATAAAGAGAACATTGAAAAAAAGTCTTATGTGATCATCCTGAGAGAAAAGTATTATTAATCAGAAATCAGAAAGCAAAGTCACAGTGTAAAAGGCAAAAGCAAATGGCACAATTAGCATGTTTTCACAAGACTTTTACAAATACAGAATGATTTCTTTTTCCTCTTTCCTTATATTCTCTCCCATGTAATTAAAAGTTTTTCTTCCAGTTTCTCTCAGTTAAAAAAAGCATCACTCCAAAGCTGTTGGCTAATCAGAAGTTCCCACTTCAGGAAGCTGGGACCAAATATGCACTTTTCATACATGATCTTTTCTGTATTCAAAGCAATCCTGTTTATCTAGACCTGGTATTTTCATCACCAAAACACCAGTGCTCTCACCATAAGCATTTTGGGGAAGCAGTTCAGGGAGGATCAGATTATTGCTCTTTATGTCCATTTTTTAGAAGTCCAGGAAAAACTACTGGAGAAAACCTCACATTGTTGTAACTGAGCAGTATGTGTCTGAATCTGTGTATCATGCACCCCGACTGTCTGCAAGGGAGCATAATTGGGTTTTGTTCATTAGATGGGTTGAATATCAATTAGTCCAAATCACCCAGGGCATGAAACAAATTCCTTCAAATTTTACAGGATTTTTTCCTATGATTACAACTGTGTTACACTGAGACCACTCTGTGTATTTTTTCGATCATTGGTTTGTGCTTAATTGTGGGGAAACCTTTTAGGAAAATAAACAAACAATATCTTGCCAGAAGAGAAAATAATGCCTAGCAAAATACTGTTGAAATTGAACACAAACTGTGAACCAAATATTGACTCACTGAGGAAAAACAAGTGGGGAAGTGAAATACAAACTTGCTGTAAATATGCAGGTTAAGATGCATAAAATCTGCAGATTGTTTAGAACATAAAGGTTTAGTGTTTCTCTGGAGAAAAAAATGAAATTTAGACTTTTTTCAGTGAGTCTCAAGTTGCCCCCAGTTTTGCTTTCTCAAACTACAATTATCAAAATATCAAGCAGGCTACGTCTGGTGGGGATGCGATCTCTTGTCTAAGCTCTCCTTTGGTTTCTCTCCTTTTGCCAGTTGAAAGGAGATGAAACTTTGGAAGTAGAGGAAATGGCTGTGAATGTTCAGAGACCATCCAGGAAATCAGTCACAAAGATGTTGTGTAAGTAGTAAGTCTTTCTGTGTTTTATTTACAGTGGACAGGAGGGTGACCAGGTCCTAAAGGGAATCAAGCAAATTCACTGCATACAAGAGTTATGAGATGAGAAGCTGTTATTTAAAAAAAAAAAAAAAAAGGCTTCTTGCTGTTTTATCTGGATATATAGGGGATGGAACACCATGGGTATCTACCAAAAGATTCAGAAAGCAAATTTTCCTCCCCAGCATGAGAGAAGTTTGAGCAAACCTACGTAGCAGATGCTTGCATGGCAATTCTCCAATATCGCTCACTCCAAACTGGCTCTTGCAGCCCTCTAGGGAGGATGTCTTTTTTTTTTTTTGGAGTGCAAATAGTCTATCTTGTACATTTATAAAGGGTATACATCTGTTTTGTATTACACCGTCAGCTCTGCTAATGAGCAGAAATCACAGAATCACAAGATGGGTCAGGTTGGAAGGGACCACAGTGGGTCATCAGGTCCAATCTCCCTGTTCAAACCAGGTCATCCCAGAGCGCATGGCATAGAACTGCGTCCAGACAGTTCTGGAATGTCTCCAGTGAGGGAGACTCCACAACCTCCCTGGGCAACCTGTTCCAGTGCTCGGTAACCTGCACAGTGCAGAAGTTCTTCCTCATGTTCAGGTGGAACTTCCTGTGCATCAGTTTCTGCCCTTCCCTCTTGTCTTATTGCTCAGCACCACCAAGAAGAGCCTGGTCCATCCTCTTGACACCCTCCCCTTCTGATACCTATACAGATTAATGAGGTCCCCTCTCAGTTGTCACGTCTTGAGACAATCCTGCCAAGCCACATCCATCACTTACTGCTGATTTAATCACTTAGACCTTCAAAGAAAGGTTGGACCTAAGCAGACTTGCACATTGTACAACATTCAAGAGAATTTATGCACCAATCATCTTGAAAGCACTCACATCACTTCCTAATTTAGGGCTGTCTTTAAGGCAAAGAACACCTTGCTACTGAGATGGTGTTTATGCAGGAAACATAAATCACTTTTGCTATTTTCTGTAACAACATTATTCTTTCAGACACCTTAAGTCACTCTCTGAACCAGGACACTGTACTTTGAAGTCAGCCTGATTTTCAGTGCCTGGAATGGGTTTAGGCTCTGTACATGCCCCAACACCACCTGGCTGTTTCCTGCTCTGTTTGAATGTCACTGTGTGTGCATGCATTGGGTTATCCAACACAGAAACAAGTGGAAAGATTGTTCTTTTAGTTGGTAATGGTAAGACAGAAAGTATGGCAAAAGTTTTGAAACCATTAACATAATTTGTATGTTTAGTCTTTCGTTCAGCTTTTTGAACTCTCTCTGCTCTGTGCAGGCTAGTGAACCATATCTTCCCATTACTGACTTGTTTTTCTTCTCCCCTTTCTCCATGCCAGTTGTCCTCGTGATAGTTTTTGCTATCTGCTGGGCTCCATTCCATATAGATCGACTTTTCTTCAGCTTTGTTGTGGAATGGACTGAGCCTCTGGCTAACACATTCAACTTAATTCATGTGGTGTCAGGTAAAGCTTTCTTCTTCCACTTCCACAGGGACTGGGAAAAAAAAAAGTGTTTGTGAATGGTTTACTTGGAATATGTAGTCATTTATTTTGTAGGTGACACAAGACATGCATGGAAAACCTTCTCAGGATTTGGTGGGCAGTGATGAGAATAGTGCCTGAATAAAAACTACATGCAATTTTCTGCAGCTTCCAAGATACGGATGTCTTGTCCAATACAGTATCTGAATATTCACAAAGAAGGAAAAAAAGTATACCATGCATCATTACCTGCTTTTCCTTCTTGGGAATGTTCAGAAGTGAAGCCTGCTGTTGTTCAGCTGCTTTTAACAAGTCCACAGGGTCTCTGGGGCAAATGGGAAACCTTACCAAATGGCAAGACAAAAGACTTACCTACTGCTCAGAATGGGTGATGAAACCAAATGTTTATGGCCTTGCCAAACACAAAATGAAGGCCTTTTCAAAGAGGAATCTTATTCTCAGTCTGCCATGGGAAAACACTGAATGTGGCCATTAAGCAGCTCAGACAAATCTGATCTTGTGCAGTTGTCCTGGTGTGTTGTAAGAAATTAGCTTCCCTTGGCTGGAAGTTGTCCTCTGACAGCTTTGATGGGGACACCAGCTGTGCAAATCCTGCTGTGGGGATGAGGGCAGTGCTGGAGGCAGGGCAGGGCAGCTCAAGAGAGAGTTGGTTCCTGAAGAGACGGAGAGAGTGAGCTCCAATTAACAATCTCTCCCACTTTCTTTTCACTGTAACTGCGGTGTATGAGCTAATCTCGGTGAGACATCCCTCTGCCTATGCCAGGAAGGCAGCAGGCAGAGCTCTGCTGTTGCTCTCTCCACCCTTGCACCAAAGCTTGGTGGAGCTGTATAGGCAATGAAGAGATTTTCCTCTTCTGAGATCATTTCACACACAAATTAATCTCTCTCTCTTCCAGGTGTTTTCTTCTATCTGAGCTCTGCCACGAACCCCATCATTTATAATCTGTTGTCCCAGCGCTTCAGGATGGCTTTCCTCAGTGTGATTTCTCCTTGCTGCAAGCACTGGGCCCCTGAACATCCCACTTGCAAGATTTCTGCCCAGAAGAGCATGTTTGTGATTGAGGGTCACAATCTCATGGACTCTGCTGAATACATGAGTGTCCCTGGCACACACAGGACATCTGTCAGCAGTTCTCAGCTCTCCACTGGTCTGTGACTTTCCATGTGATGATCCAGGTGAGAGAGGAGTTAAAGAAAATTGCTTTAAGAAAACAAAAAGAGAAGAGACCTTCCTAAAAGACTGACTTCAGCAAGAAAAGATTGGAGAGGTGTCTCATTGAGTAAATTAAGGAGAAGATTGTATTTAACATATGTTCGAGAAGCACTATATTACACTTGAGCTAATAGTAGGGCTGGGAATCTCAGCTTGCTCACTGCAAGCTGTGCCAGTGAAGAGCTGTTTTTAAAAAGTGAGACACACTCCCAATGTTACCAGCACAGGAGAGAGACACAGCTTAGCCAAGTCTTATCAAATGGCTTTTTGTGCACCAACCTAAACATCAGCGTTTACTTACTTTGAAATAAGGCAACTTGCTGCATAAGCCTTATCTATCTAGGTTTGGGTAAGCCAGTCCCACTTCTCTCTCCTATGACCTTCTCCAGGTATGGCTGTTGCAAACCTCTCTTGTCAACATGAGCAAGTAGGCAAGAATGAGAGCAGCTCTGAGTTGGGCTGACAGGCATCAGAAACCAGCAATAGCTATTTCTGGGCCAGAAAAATCAGGGAGCCAGTAATTGTAAAATAAATGCAAAGCAAAACCTTTGCTTTCTGAGCAAGATAAAGATCTGGGGGGGGGGGGTAGTGATTAATGCAGCTGATGGGGGATATCTGCCCAGGGAATGTGCATCAGACAGTTTTATTTTTGCCCATCCACCTGTGCATGTACAAATGGGTAGGTCTGTGCTACACCCCATCTCCTGCAGTTTGTAAGAACTTCTTATCATTGCTTCAACTTCAGATACTTACGTGTTGTCTCCACCAGTGGAGCCTTGTGGTTGTGCTTCAGCAGACTTCACACCTGCCTGTACCAAGTGGATTGCAAAGTCAGAGATCTACATGGATCCAGGAGACAGCCTGGACAACATTGACAACACAGGGAACTGGGGCAAACCTAATACAAAGGCAATGAAAAGGGGAATTTTGCAGTGATATCGCAACTACTGAATTCAGATTTTGCCATAAAGCACAATGTAGGTCCAAAAAACTTTCCTGCATCCCAGTCATGCAAACAGCTTCTGAGGGCAGTGCACTTACATCTGAGCTGATGAGCTCTGCTGACTGCAGGGACAGAATTGTGTCAAGGGAGGTCAGGGGGAATCCATTACATGACAAAGAATTCTGTAAGACTCTCTGTCCCAAGCTTCAAAGCCTGTTCATTGTGTTTCAGAGAAATGCCTCCCCTGTGCCCCCTGACGCAGGGCTTGGTTTAGCCACTGCTCTGGGCTCAGGCTTGGCACGCACTGCCACAGAAAACCATCCCATGTGTGTTGTCAAGGGACTGGGAGTTACTTTCATAGTCAGATTACACAGAGTTATCACAACGAATAGGAACATTAGTTCCTGAAAGATGACACACTGTATGCATGAAGGCTTATTCCAGGTCACTGGGGATCCAGATGACATTTCCCACCAGAGGTGGAAAGGGTTGTACTCCTGTTTCCGTGGCTTCTTACCTTGTTCCCCCCAAAGTCTTCTGTTTATCTCTCTCTGTGGGACTCTGAGGTGAGGTGAGACCTGGGAGGCTCATGGAAGATGGTGAGTCATCTTTTCCTGTAGCACAAGGGGAATTCTAGACCATATTTTCTCTCAGACCCATTTTACCATCTGCAGTCTTGTCGAACAAGCCATGGAGAGGGTAAGAGCTACACAATAGGTCTGCAGAGAGAAGGCAATTCCTGCTCCCTGAAGACACAGCTGAAATGCTTTGCCACCCCCAAGTGGACACTTGCGTTTTATCATTAACATTTCCATTTCCAACCAGTTTTGCATTATAATTTTTCCCTCTGCCAGATGTAAAAGTGTGATTTCCCTCTGGACTTGCTGTGCCAGTGGTGCCCTTGCTGCCTGTGAGCTGCCCAGGTCCCTGTTCTCCTGCTGGGCTCTGAGCTCTGTGCTCCCACTGACAGGCTGGGGGACACCTGGGCAGAGCCTGGGCTGAATTTCCTCCCTCACCCTGTGCCTCACTTGGGCAGCTCCCTCACGGAGCTCAGGAGGTTATCCTCCTTATCCCAGCTGCATTCCACTGAAAGCAGGTCTTCTCCGACATCCTAGACACCCACCCATGAGGAGATGGTGTAGTTTGACATACTCACACATCCACCATATGATGGAGACATTCCTCTGCAGGATTTTGTGGCTCTTTGGATGCATTTTATGCATTTAGGACCAGATGGCACTTTGTGTTGGTGCACAGAGAGCCACCCATGAGTGAGAGCCATCCACGAGTGACGCCGCTCTCTCCTCTCTTTATGGGAGAATCCCAACCTTTGGCTGCAAAGCTCAGGGTGGATAAATGCACCTCATGACTTGCAGATGAGCACACAGAACCTGCAGAAAAGGTCAGGCTGTGAAGTTGTAGGGTGAAGATTTTGTGTGGTCTTAGACAAAATGGCCACATTTTTGTTCCCAAGGAGGATATAGGGTTTTGTGAGGAAGGAGAAGGAGGGGCTGGGAGGAATGTGCATGGATGGGGAAATTTTAGAAGAGAAATAGTGAGAAGACAATCATCAGGAACTTACCTGGCTCTGAAGTAATTTATTCTTTTGTCCTAAAAGGAGTTTTTATCACGTTTCATTTGCTATCAGTCAAAAGAAATGACACTCATAACCAGAAATTACTGGGCTTTTTTTGGCTAAACATCAAAACCAGAGCTGAAAACATTTAGGTTTGCACCAAATCAAACCTTCTGTGAAAGTGTTATTGGGAAAGACATGTCAAAATTCCTCTAAATTCTGCTAAAGACAAAATAAATGCAGTGGAGAAAGTGTAGACTGACTGGAGACTCCAAGTTAAGTTCCCTGTGACTGCACAGCTCAGTACCCCCCATTCCTGAGGGATGCACTTTGTCTCTACAAAGTAGTCAATGTCCACTGGAGGCTTTTCTTCCTAAAAGGTTGGTACTTGAGTTATTTATCACTCTGCTCTGATATTTACTTGGCTGCATTTTGGAAGCTGAATCCAAACATGAAACAAACGGGAAGATGGATAGAGATGTCATGAAAGCTGATGCTATTCCTTTATTTATACATTAAGCAGCTTTCATAGCCAAGTGCTGAAAAATGTTGGCAACTGGCTGAGAAAAATTCATGTTGCAAGAAAACAGAGAACAACTCACTTTCCTCCAAAGTGGTCCAGTGTGATAGAACTGTATTTATTTGAAATCAAGCGTGTCTTCCTAGACAGAATTGCCTATTGATTTATTTCTCTGCTTCTCTTTCCCTCTGGGAAACACGCAAGTGTGTGAGCAGAAAGTGTGGAGAGCAGGGGCAGCACTGTGAACAAAACATGGATAGTCTGAAATGTACTGCAAGGAAACACTCAAAGGAGAGAAGAATTGTGTTTATTACCAGTGAGTGATACTCTGATCTAATGCCAGATTCAGTTGGAAAAGACACCATGACAGCAGTCCATAGCATGCACAATTCTGCTAAGTCTACCTGAAGAGTTTTTGAACACTAGTATGTTTTGAAGTGTTTCAACCACAGCTTACCAGTAAAACTAAATGTACACTTCAGCTGCAGAGCTGATTATATGTATCTCTGTGTAACATGAAAATAAATCTACTAGAGTCTCTCTTCCTAGGCCTGGTCCATCCTCCAGCAATCCTCAAGCTTCTTGTTTCTCCCTCAGATTTCATGTGAGTAGCAGAAGGTGCAGATTCCCCAGATGCAAGAACCTCACCTGGAGAGTAAAGTGTTGCTGATTTTCTTCCACATTTCTTTCCATTTACATTTAGGTTAGTCAACAGCCTGCTTTGGTCACACCCCAGACACAGAGAGCTGAGTTCATTTGCCACCAGAAGTAGGAGACTTTCTGTTACTGTCTAAATTTATTGAAACCCTAAAAAGTTGCAGCTGATATTTTTAAGGCAAATTGTCTTAAATCCACTTAGTTTTTAAAGGATTAATTTCGGGTGTATGGAAGCTGTTGGAATAATTTGCTTTCCAGTAGGATAGCTAATTCATGAATTAAATACTGAGGTGTTTACTGTAAAAGCCTAAATAACCTTTTTTTCATGCATCCTCAGCTTATATTATGTTATGCAATGCAGCAAGTTTCTCCCCAGACAAACAGGCTTTTGTTTGATTTTTTGGCTAGAAGTGGATTTTCCAGAATACCCTTTGACTCAGATGTCTATAAGATGAAGATCACCATCAGAGGAAATCTGTATTCCTCTTCTAGTCAAATGAGGGGGGAAAAAAGCTGTGCTAAAATCAATTTATCTGATCTATTTCAGTCATCTACCTTAGGTGTTTTACAGGTAGTTTTTATGCATCTTTTACGATTGAAAAACACAGCTAGGCAGCCAGGTACAGGTCACCTTGAAATGATGTGTGTTCTTTGTTGCAGAGCAGATATATTTATCAGACCCTTTCGATTTGTTTCATTTCTTCAGAACCCAAGAGTCTCCCTTTAGAAATAACTCACTAGGAAAATCATGCTCTAAATGAGCAAAAGAAATGGTTAACAGCTAATTCACCTCTAAACAGTGGGAGAACAGCATCCTCAGGGCTTCACCTACCATTTTGTTCATTGATCTGGGGTTGGTGCCTCTGGGACACCTGGACCAAGCTCTCACAAGGTGGGGAAATTCCAACAGAGCTCTAGCACTTGTAGGGTTTGCAGCATTTGTTTGCAAGCTTGCAGTTTTCTTTCCCTTACTTCTATAGGAGCTGGCAAGGGCAGGAAAGATATCTGTCCTGCCAGAGAATGTGCCAAACACCTGCCTGAACTCAATGGAAAGTCTCCAAAGAGAAGTTTTTTCATGCTGCTGTTGACTGCAGTGCAGGTGGGTTGGGCAGCACTGAGCAACTGCAGCAAAAAACTACAAGACTCAAGGTTTTGAGAAACAGAAGAACTCACCAGACTTTCTGTGAGGAAGGAAAGAAAGCACTAACACAGGAACTCAGAAGTCTAGTTACTGTTTATTTAACCATGTACAGACTGGGGTTCATTAGTTGGCTTGGTGGGAAATCCTACATGCAGAGGGTTTTTTTGAATGTGAACAAACTTGGTTAGTACCACAAAACTCACCTTCCCCCAAGTCCTGCACCAGTGATTCCTCCCAGCTCAAGTTACCTGCTCCTGCAGAAAAACAGACCACAGAAACAGCAACACATTCAAACTACATTTCAGTAGCAATGGCAGGACCCTCTGTTGGAACTTAGACACATGCAGAATGCTCTGGGGTGACAAGGATCCATTCCTCAGCTGCTTCCCAGTAACCATCTGTCTCCCTCCTCTTAGCTTAAGATGATGCAAATCAGTTTATGTTCCTGCATACAGCAAAGATGAACAGGCAATTGTCATTGGCCCAGACACATCCAGTTTGTTTATGTATCCCAGTCCCAAGGTGAGGGGATGAGTCATGTGGAGCTTTCTCTCTCTGCATATAACACTGAACAGTCCCAAAGTTGGGTCTTATGGCAGCCTACCAATTCCCAGTAAACCCACTGCACTCCCCCAAGAGGCAGCAATGACTGCCAGATGTGATTCAGCCTCAGCACACTCCAGTTTTCACGTGTCTCTTGCATTAACAGCAAGGAGCTCTCATATAAGTGTTAGCCTCAGTCTGGTTCCTTCCAGTCTCATTTCTTTCCCTATCTCCCCTCCTGTGAGGAACAGGTATATTGAAGGATCATCTCTCCTCCCCATCCAGCCTGTCTTTTTGCTGCTAAGAAATTCCACTAAGGATTGAGTCTTTTCTCTGCAACTTTATTTGCCAGCTGTAGGGTTTTCACACTGTATTTGTATTCCAGTCCCGATTTCAATTACCTGGCTAACCTTTTCAATTTTCACAGAGAGTGAGAATCAGAAAACAGCAGGTCCTTTATTACAGCTCACACTGGTGGGGAATGCTTCACCCCCTTCCCTCCCCCGTGTTTGCAGGAAAGCTCTGTCAAATTCAAACAAACTCATTGATAATAACTTGTCTATTTGCTTATGCTTTGCTGACTGTTAAGTATTCTCGTGCCTTCTACAGACCTCTCTTCCATCCTCCTTTTAGCTTGAACATACTATATTTTACAACATTTCTAAAAGTCAAGGAGAAACAGTTTTCACACTTCACCCTGATGCTTGACTCCAGTGGAAATTCTCACCAGTGTCAAACACCAGAGAAGGTAAAAGCCTTGTGTTTCAGGAGGGGCTGTTTGCTGATCTTTGATAAGCAAGACATGGTGGTGGCCAGTCCTTGTGTCCAGGTCTCAGGGCACTTCCCAGTGGAGGCTCAGGGCATTGGAGGGATTCCCTCAAATGAAGAGGCAAGTCAGGTACAGGACACCACTCTGCTGATCCCAAAGCCACTGCTCTGCCACTAAATTGTCCTCACCACAGCTGTCACCTTTTTTGCCTTTCTCAATTTTTGAAGTCATACCCCTCTTCTTATCTCCTTTATTATTCTAAGCTCTTGATCTAGTCTGTGGTCTTTCTGCCCCATCACTCAGCCATCCAGATCCTAAAAATGATTTATTTGATTGGGGAGGGGCAAGGATTTAGTACAATAGACCTGTTTCTTAGCAACACCTTCCCATCTTTCTTACTCTTCTTTTGTTATTTCCAGCTCATTATCTTTTCCCATGTTCAAACCCAAATTAACTTAATTACAGACAGATTTCATATCTCTCTAAACCAGAAGGGGCACTTGTAAAACATCCCTCCAGTCAATAGTAAATGAGGGCCTTGGCCTATGCTAAGCAGGCTTTTGGAAAGGCAGTTCAGCTGTGTCTGCCCTGCTCCCTCCAGAGACCTCTCCTGGTTGCTCCTAACTCCTGCCGTTCCTTTGAGCTGCTTTTAAGTGAAGCACTTCATCTATCCATTTTGCAGCCAAGGTCATCACAACCCCTGAGCTCCACAGCAGACATCTGTATAAATCACCAGGTGAATGCTTCTCCTGTGCAGATGCCGAGGGCACTGCAACCTTTCCACCTTCTCTTGCCATATTCAGACTGGAGGGAAGTGCCTTGCTTCAAAGTCTCTGCCTACTGGAATCTGTCCTGGGTGCAAATCTGAGATAAACCTGAGTCATATTGAGTCTGAACATTGGATGCACTCGGTCCAGGATGACCTCTGATTACTCACACGTTTGGTAGGTCAAAGATCTCTCTTGGTTAATGCAGCTCTGGTTGCCCAAAAGTCATATACTGATGATAACTCTCTCCTCTGAGACAAAAATACACCAGTTGGACTAGATCCAAGGCACCCCCTCTTATCTCATCCTCTCCTTAGTCTGTGATACCAGGTTTCCTTTGGAAATCAGGAGTAGGATCTATCTCTAGCAGCTGCTGCATTTATCACCCTCTCATAGATAAGGTTGTACTGTTGTTGCTTACCATTCACAGAAGTTCTCCACTGGCAGAGGAAATATCTTCCTTCTGCTGGAGGTCAGGTAGCTATTACCCAGTCAGGACACCTCTTCCTAAATCCATCAAGTGATTCCTCACTGGCAGAGGCAGGACACTGCACTGAGAAGAATGAGGAGAGGTCGGTATTTACACAATAAGGAAAGAATCATCAGGGATCAGCCACTGAACTGTGCTGAGGGGACATGAAACACTATGAAACCATCTATAAAGACATAAGGGAAACTAAACTCCCACCAGGAATATGAAAGGCAGGGAGGATTCTGTGGTAGTTATGAGAGGAATCAGTGATCTGTGTTTCTACCATTAGAAGAGGACACCTATGGTTTCTGGAAAGAAAGTAAAGCCTGGGTAATTATGCAGATGGTTCCCCCCATTCAGGTGAGCATTTCTTCCCAGCTGTTTGCTGCCCTGGAAAGTAGAACCACAGATTAAATTGGGATGTGCTTCCCCACTGTCACCCTGCAAAGGGGGAGTTGCAAATCATGCATGTGCACTGGAGTGAACTAACTTTAATGCTGGCAGCAGTGCAGCTCCAGGACAAGCCTTGCTGGGTCTCTGGTGGCTGATCCATGCAGCTGGTGGGGATGCTGCAAACTCCACAGATGTGATGAGACTATAGCACATGAATTGCAGTCAGGACCTTGTCCTTAGTCCTGGGCTTTCCAAAGGACAGAACCTCATTTGGAATTAAACTCTACCCCTTCAGGCTCTTCCCTTTCTCTTTTGCCCCTTTCTTGCTCATCACTTTGGTCTGTATGGAGAGAGGCCATAGGTAGCATATTTCCTCCTTACTTCATGTGGGCATTTGCAGAATTATTTACCTCAGTTGAAGCATGTTGCATTTCCCAGCTCAGCAGGAGACTGTTTCCAAGGTCTGTGTTTAGGCTGGAAATGTCTGAAGAAGGCAAGGAGCAAATATCTGCCCTGAAATCTGAACACGTGTCTTCTAAAAAGCATTTGTACACATCTTCCCCGGATTTACAGTCCAACCACACTAGGCAGTGCCCACTGGAGGTCAGTCTTGTGCCATGGAAACCTTTGTGGGAATGAGGCACTGGGGTGCCCAGTGATTTCCAGAAGCCTTGGACGCTCAGCCTGCATTTGTGGTGCACAAGACACCCCAAGAGAAAACCTGTCCCAGCTCCCTCGGTGTTGATTTGTGATTTAGAGACTCTTCGTGTTTCCATTTCTTTTGTCCCCTGCTCAAAAGAATCCAGTGCCCTGTTGCTGGATAAGCTCAGCAAGAGAGGTGCATGTGCATTCAGTCAGCACAGTGCAGGCTCACAGACACCCAGGGTGCTCCTCAGGTCCCAGCCAGCCTGTGCAGTGGTAACACTTCATCCAAGCCACTTTGAAAAATACTCTCATTTAGGGGCAATTCTCAGTCTTTTGAGTTTGTTTCACAGGGCATGGCAGCATAATTATATACAAGTTGCATGCTCTGGATGAGAGATCAGGATATTGATGCACAACCAACACAAGTACAAGCCCAGATATACCTAATTCAGAGTCATATTCCCTGCCAGTGCCTATAATAAAGACTTCCTACACTGAATCCCATTCAAAGAGGCACTTCCTCCTATTCCTTCTGTGAGATCCTCCAAGAAGGGCCCAACAAATATTTGACTGGAAACAAAACCCTTAAGCTAAACATTCTGATAAAAGAGATTTTCCCTGCCGAAGCAAAACAAAACAAAACAAAATAATAAATAAATAAATAAAATCTATGTTTTTACTACAGGATCCCACAGGTGCCAGTGCAAATGCACCTCTGGCTGTGCCAAGTGAAGGCAGCTCTTGGTAACTCTTATGCCTATATAAAATATATGCATCAGTATGGTCTACATAGAAAATGGAGACTGAAGTGCTCAGCATGTGCTCCACACATATTCCTTATTTCACCTTCATGGTGACTCAATTTTTCTCTCTAAATCAAGGATGGCAGAGTTGTTCTCTGCCCTGTTTCCAATCAGGCCTCATCTGGAGTGTAGGACACACAACATCCACACATTCACTGAAGCTCAAGACTGAAATGAGAGTCAGCATTGAATAAACCATTTGCTGGCCCCTGCTACAAGCAGCCTGAAGCAGATATTTCTTGTGCTTTGCTGTAACAGTTAGAGAGTCATTCCTCTTCTGCTATTTTTCTAGCACAGCAATAGAAATATTGACCTCCACCACTGGCTTCTTTCCTGTGAACCATCAGTTATCCTTTGGTGTTAAAAAAACTGCAATTATGCATTCTAAACAACCAGAGAATCACAAGGGTTGAGGTACCTTCTGATCTCTTATCTATTAATCCCATTAGAATTCCTGTCTGCATGGCCTTGGGCACATCTTTCCAACAAGTGAAAGGCTGTATCCACCTCTCTGTCTTCCACTCACCTCCTACTTCAAGGAACAGCAAAGTTCTTCCTGAACCCAGACAGTTCTTACAGAGGGACTAGAGTAGAAGGAAAGCCAGAGACATGGAGGAGTCACTGCAACAACTCAGTAATATTGGCTCTCCATAATTGGGAAAGAAATCCACAGCATGGCCACAGCACTGGAATCATTACTTGGAAGATGTGGCCCTAACCAGCCCGGGACCTTGGCAGCCCACTGGTGACACAGTCAGAGACAGCAGAATCCAGACACACAATGAGTGAGAACAGAGATGAGAAGACTGATGGCTTTGGCAGAGCCCATCAGGTGTCCTTGCAGTGCTGCCATCTCACTGGATACAGGAAACTGTGTTAGGAGAGTGGGATGCACTGCTTAGAGCAAGATCCATGGTGGCACATTACACACCAATGAGCTCAGGCCAAGGGGAGATTCACATCCTTTGCTTTGCATATTAATCACCTTTGCATGTAGAGCTGAAACAGGGTTAGTGAGGAACAGAGCACAAGCCTCTCATTATGCCTTCAGTATTCACCACTAAAGCTTTGGTCCTCCCTCTCAAATGTCACACATTTTTGTTTCTCTTTGTTTTGCTTTTTTTTTGGTAGTGGTGATGGTTTTTTGCTCCCCCCATCCTTTGCTGCAACATCTGTGCTATGTACTACTGCAGAAAATATGACATATTTTCACCTGGCTTTGCAACTGATGGTTCATTACCACTTTCTCATGAGATATTTATTTTCTTATGAACATTTTGTACCTTCACAGATGGGACTGAACCACTTACTGCTATCAATAAATCACAATAGCTAAAGCCCTGGTTTACTGCCAGGCTGGACCAACTGTGGAACCTAAGCATGCTGAAGACAAAAGCTTTGAACCAAGGATATATTTAGCTATTCATATTTGAAGAAGGATTGGAAGGAAAGGAAGAGTTTAGAAAGTATATAGGTAAAAAATAGCTGTATGGAAGCAGGACAGCTGCTGGTCTCTGTGAGAAGGACTCAACTTCATACATTTTGCCTCATTTGCTCCATCGATCTGCCCAGCACATTTTGGAGTAAGGATTTGCTCAACCTTCCTAGGACCATCTCTCTCCCTCTCTCTATCCCATGGCCCAGCTGCCCTTGCTCTTCAGGGCTGCAGGCTCAGTCCTCTTCATGACCCAGTGATGAACTTCTGCCCTGGGCATCACTGGATAAAAAAAATCCCTTTGCTGAAACACTGAGGGGTACTGGTGCATCACTGTTCAATGATGCTCTGAGGGAAATAGTGCTTGTTTTAGAAATGCTAAAACAAAAGGCCTTATGGATATTGAGGAGTTTTTTTGTTAGTTCGATTGTGGCAGAAGCAGCTTCTCGATCCATTTATCAAGCTGCCTGCAGCTCCCATTTCAAGGCTGATGAAGATATAATAAACAGTAAGCCAAAAAAAAGTCCTTTGAAAGGTGCATCCAGAGCAGTTTAATAAATAAAAGATTGTGGGAGGAGGCAGGGGTGAGAAAGAAGAAAAATCATCAATGCAAGTTTTGGCTTTCCTCTGCTGTCCATTTTACAGCATAAATTTAAATAAATGAATAAAGCAGGTTGGTGGAATCACTTTTTCATTCTCAAATTCACTCTCTAAAAATTTCTGTCTGTGAATTCATCTTTCCACAATGGCTCATGTCTTGCCAGCTACCCTCCAAATTGCCCTCCAAACTGCCACTTCGAAATTTTTAGGTATATCCATCAGACTCTGCACAACCCAGTTTCTTTGAAAAAGCACCTGTATTCCTGACTGATGAAAACTCTCTAAGGAAACTCCTGTGCAATAAACCTCGACCCTGCTAAGCACTTGGATGCCAGTTAGCTCAGGTGATCCCAAGCATTATACTGTTCTCTTCCCCTGCCCATACAGAGGTGACCTTGGAGTTTGCACTAAGCTTTAGTCTTCCATAGAGGAGATATTGCTCCTGCACAGATCCCTGGAGGTTTGAGTCCTAAATTAGCTGTCAACTGTTTTTCTGGGTACAAGGACAGCCTTTGGTCACATTGGGATTAATTGTCACTTGCCATGTTCTCTTTTCCATTTGGATGCATGGATATCAGGCAAGCTGGGAGCCTCCTCCAGTCCCTTGCTGGATGTTTTGTCCATTGATCTCTGGCATGTGGCAGTGAAGTTACTGCACGTCTTCCCAGAGCATTTTGGTTATCAAGACCTGGTGGATATTCAGACTGGATGTCCAGGTGTGAGTTTCCACATTCTTCTTCCAGAAGCTGCCACCAGGTTTCTTTGATTTGCAGGAACTTTTCTTCAGGCCTGATTCTTTCTTCAGATGATTTGGGTTAAGACTCGTGGACTTCAGCAGATATCATAAAGATCCTGCCAGCAATAGAGAGAACAAAGAGGGAGTTGCAGGCAGAAGAAAACATTGACAGATGAGACACGGCGAAAGAATCAGAGGAAAGTGGGGAGAAAAAGACAAGCCCAGAGGAACAAAGAGGAGAACTGAAAAGTAAACAGAAAAAAAATGTTAAAGAATTGGAGTAAGGATTAAAGTAGAGAGAAGAAGGGGAAGGGGAAGGGGAAGGAGAAGGATGGGTGAAGACAGAAAAAAGGATGAGAAACATGTATATGGAAAAATACATGCTGTTTTTTATTAATGCTTCACCAGATGGAAACGGTATCAACAATAATAGAACCTCTGAGCTCCAGAACAATAGGTGAAATAATTCAAGCACCACTTTCAGATTAAAAAACATTGAAGGGAGTTTGATTTATTTCCCAGTTTTTCTTTTCCTTCTCTATATATAGAAAATAACCTCATCTGCTTACTCACATTCTGTGGCTCATCACCACAAAAATATAAATAAAAGAATGTAACCACCCTTCAGTGAAGACAGAAAATAAATCAGAGGCCTCAGTGCTTTTTCATTGTTGCAGCTGGGTCCTGTCTTCACATTTATTTATCTTTAAATTTTCCCTTGCACTCTAGAGACCATATCCCATAAAATGCCGGGTTAACAAGTTAACCATGAATAATTCATGAGATAATTATAAAACATTTACACCAGAACATTATTATCTTGCAACTAAAAAAAAAACCAAATACTTAATGTCCTCCAATGTTGATGGCAAACCTCTTGTGACTGCAATGTTCTTTATCGCTAAAATTAAATTGAATTAATCTTCGATCTGCTTTGGTGCCTACTAGCACAGAATCACAGGAAAAAAAACACCCCCAGATGATATGGAAACACAAAAATACATAAATACAGACATATTGTGTCCTTGCACACACACATATATGGGATTCTGAAACACGCCCACAGAGAAGATTCAATTTCCATTTTCCTCCCCCAAACAGATTCTGAGCATGAGGGATATAAACTTTCATGCTGAAGGGATGGATTCAGAGCTTGGTGCTGGCTTGCGACCCACACACAGGCACACACACACTGTTCTGGGCACAGCTCTTTCCCAGGCTGAAGAGACAGAGCCGTGCATGTCGTGAGGAGTTGTGACTCACAGTTACAGTCTCTCACAAGTGCAAACATAAGCACACGTGGAGAGGACACACACAGAGCTGCACCACTCTGTGCCATACACCAAGGGGCTGTGGTTTACGAGGTTTTCCTTCTCATATCCTTCCACTGCAAAGGTGGTCTCCGGTCAGATTCCATTCCCAAAGTAAACCTAGAGCTTACTTTGAAATTAATATAAGAATAAATTTCAGTTTTACCATGGTGTCACCAAGATCAGGATTTTGCCTTGTATACACATCCAAAATTAAGACTGTCACATACATGGCTATAAAGGCTCCTATGAAAGCAGCACTGATAATGCAAATCTCTAGTACAACAAGCAGACAGGCCATTAGTACTTCTGCAGTCTGCATAAAAGCTCCTCTGTCACCTTCCCTCTGGAGATGAGGCCAGAAAAGTGTCTGGGAAAATCCTCAAACCATGCCTTCTCTGTGTGCTGGTGATCCGTAGTTGCCACAATATTCCCAAGAGCTTTAATGGGCACACACAGAAAAACCTCAAAAAGGTTCTTGCTTAATTCACAGAAACTGTCAGCCTGTTGCTAGAGAGATACAGGTTTTTCAACAATGACTTCTCCTCTCCCTCAGGAACACAGGATAAATGAGCACCACTAAAACATATCTCCACTAGACAACTCTTTTTGTGAATGTGGGCTGCCGTGGTCACAGGAAACAGAGCCAGCAAACCTTGGGCTGGCACAGCAAACTCCAGCTACCGTCCCTGGGGTAACCCAGGGTAGAGGAATAAACCCCCTGAGGGAAAATGCGGGAAAGAAACATTTTTTCTTGTTCCTCTTCCCCCCTTCCTCCCTGTTTGAATGCAGTTGGTCAACATAGAAAACTATCTGTGCTTTCTCTCAAACCCATTTGCACCCAGACTGATAGACTCCATGCTCTTCTGCATGGAATAGAAGGCCAAGGGCTCCTCTTCCTCACTGGTCTGTTAAGAGGCCCCATTATGGAAAGCAACAGCTACATCTGCTTTACAGCCAAGAGCAAGGGCTGGAAGCAGCTGCACATCCTGAAAAGGTGAACACATCCCAGGAGATTTGGCACTAAGCTGATGGTCAGTGAAACTAGGTAGAGCCTGAGGCATTAAGGTTTGATTAACCATGCACACCTTTGTTAAAGGATTAGGAGGACTCTATCACTGAATTCTAATTGAAAGCCAGTCCCTCCCACATATGTTACTGGTCTGGGATCTGCGAGTAGAGGGAGGGGGGTGTCTATAGCACCTGCTTTGGGGCAACAAGGGGGTTCACAGCTCCAAAGAACCATGTTTACCTCCCATCACACAACAGCCCAGAAAACATCATGGAATTGTACAAAACTGATGGACACAGTGGGGACCTGGGTTGGAATTTCAATCAACAATGCAGAGCCCATTTAGAAATCTGTCTGCTGTATCTGAATGTCAACAAATACTCATGAAATTTCATCTCTGCATCAATTTGCAAAATAGGAAAAATGCTTCATGAACAGCAATATAGTCCCGTGTATACAGCTGCCAGCAGATGCCCTCTGGGGTGATTCTTGTAATTTGCTGTTTCTCTCAGCAAGATGTCATTTATCATGAAGATTATCATCAATATATGAGCTGAGGATGAACTGTTAAGAAGGTCTATTATCCTCAACCCTGAAGCACAGAGGAGTTCTGCTTTGAGTATTCTTTGGGCACCTAACTCGGCTACATTGCACGGGGATCTGTGGTCAGGAGAGGGGTGAACAGTATGGATTAACAGACTCCTGTGCCACACACTGTCCATGGAGGGAAGCAGTCCCAATACCTCTGAGCGCATCACTGGCTCTCTAAATGGCCAAGAGCTCCATTCCTGAGCATTCTATCTCAGCGTTAGTGTTACAGTGCAGTGCTGGCATAAGGAATGCAACAAAATGTCTACGAATGGCTATTAACGCCATCTATGTGATCCTGCAACTAAAGACCACTAATCAGGGTGCTGGATGTTGTTCAAGTCCCCCTCAAATATGTATCTATAGACTCTTCCTCAAAGGAATTACTGTCTCAGAGAAAAGTTAATGTCAGCAGGTAAAGATAGGTGAGGACCATGAGAAGAGACAATCTCCAATGGTTTTATAGAGTCTGAACGTGTCAACAGCTTAACTAGTGTTAACCAGCTCATTACAGAGGTGACAACCCTTCAGCCTGTTCTTCCTAATCACCTGGGCACATCCCCCACACGTGATTGTAAAACAGAGCTCCAGCCTACCGCCTGAGGACAATGGCAGTACAAGGGGATGTGTTTTAGCTCACACATTTGCTTCTGTTCTCCCTGAATGCCTCTTCCTAACATTTAAGATCATCTGAGTATGAAAGCTTCCCAGTGAAAAGAGCTGAAGACTGCAACATTTATTTCTCTCTTTAAGGACAAAAGGAGGATCGAGTCCAAACTGTTTCTCCTCAAATCATGGATCAATCGAGCAACTATGGTGATGTCACTATCCCTGGCACTGAGACCTAATTTAAAATTACCTCAAATCTGAAAGATTGATTTTCACCATCAGCATTTAATGTCTGCTGTATCTTTCTTTTCCCAGCAGAGAAGCAAAAAAGAAAGGAGGAAAGAGAGAGGGAGAAGGAGATGGTTCAGATTCAACTGCAATTTAGCATTCATTTGCATTTTTAAATTAGTTAAGCTACGGACCGTTGCAAAGCAATGACAGAGAATTTTTGTAATAATTAGTCTGCTGGGAGCGTAGAAAAGTCTGTACAGGCAGGTTGCACCAAAAGAGGAAGCAATATCCAAATGCTCAAAGTGGGATTTGCAAAATTTACTCTCCCTCATACGGGGCCAGATTCAGCTGAGCAGACACAGAGAGCTACAGCTCAGACAACTTCATCTGCACCAGACACTGACTACAGCTAGTGATGGAAAGGGATGTTTTCAGACTACGATTCATCTTATCCAAAGTAAAAATCTAAATCAGGCCAGATAATTAGACACCTGAAGTGACATCAGACCAATCTCATCAATGTTGTTTACAGTATAATCTTAAATTCTTCAGCCTCTTCAAATGTGTCAGTGGGCAGCACATATCTGACTTGCTCTCCCTTCCTGCTGCAGTTCCTCCGATGATTCTCTTACTGCCTGTAATGAGATCTATCCCCCTCCTAAATTCAGTGGAAAGTCATTGTTACTTCAGATATGACAGAAAATGCTCAGGGAAGGAGGAAGAGGAGGATCCTTCAGCTCATATAGGGGGATACAACAGCACTTCACTGTACAGTGGAAGTTGCTGCATATTCAGCAACCTGATTTGAACTCACTGATTTTGCAATGCAATGCCTGTTGTTTGAGATGGGTAAATACTGTAATGTCTCCTTTTTTGGATGGCAGAACATGGCAGCACTAATGCCTGCTTTGCTCAGTGAAGGGAAGGGACCACTCGTGACTAAGCATGACTTCAGAAACGCTGCACACTGGACCATCCTGAGAGCAACTCTCCATCACCCACAGATGCTCTGTCTTGCATCATTTTGTTGTCCTTTGCTTGCCTTGCTCCAAAAGCTGGCATCTGTTTCTCCGTGTGACTGCTGCTTTTTACTTAAGTTTTCCCTCTGGGTGAACTGAAGCACAAGGAACATTCAGCAAATTTCCTGAAATCCTTCACCTGATCTGAAACAGCAACCCCCAGTGCATTTTTGTTTATCCATCACTTCTTTGTCCATAAATGTGAACAGATTCTGCTCCAAAGCAGCAACAGCCTAGTCCCAGCAGCTCACCATCAGGAATCAGTCAATGCAATGTACCTGGCAGGGTGATGTAACATTCAGGGTATGGATGAAAAGTGAAATGATAAGGAGAGTGGAAACTTTCTCTGACCCCTACATCAGCTAAAATATGTCTGACATTTCATTACAAACAGCATTTGCATCTGTCTGTATTCATCAGATGTAAAGAAAACTGAATCCAAAATCACCAATTACGTAAAACAAAAACACTCAGAAGTTAGACATTACTAACAATGAACTGGTTGCCCTAAAACAAGTTGCCCAGAGAAGCTGTGGATGCCCCATCCCTGGAAGAGTAGAAGGCCAGGTTAAATGGGGCTTTGAGAAACCTTGTCTAGTGGGGTTGGAATGAGATGAGCTTTAAGGTCTCTTCCAAGCCAAACCATTCATTGATGCAGTACACATTAACGACAATGGGATCAACAATTCAAAGGCTATATACACTCAACTGCTGTTTGGACTGTGTTACACAAAATTGCATGAACTATCCAGAGAAATTAGAAAGGAACAACAGGCTGAGGGCTGTGCCATGGAATGGTTTACTTTCTTTCAAGCATAGTATGGGATTACAGAGCATCAACATTTTGCAGACATTAAACCTATAATGGTGTGCCACATGGGTATATAAGAAACAGTCATTTTTAAAAAGTTTTACTTTGTATCTCCTTCCAAAGACGTACCTGTGACTTCAAAATCATTCTACCTGCATCAAATGCATTAACTCCATGACCACAAAATAGAGACCCCATTATTCCAACTAAAGTGAGTGCAACTGGATTTCCCTGAAGGAACCCAAACCTCTACGGTTTTATTACCATGTCACTCTGAGTTTTCAGAGGTATCAATCACAAAGGTACATTTTGTTTCAGCATGGACTTAAGTGACTTGATCCAACCTATCTTTTTTAAGGACAGAAGAGCAAGAAGAACATGAAAACTAAAATAAATGCCTCTACTTATATTATAGATACCAAGAGCAAAATATGCCCTGTTTCTCATTTGTTAATCACTTGTTCAATTTTTGGGACTGGCATTTCTGGAGTGTGTTCATTCCTTCGAAGTTTCTGATATGTTGTTACCAGTTTGCCTCATCACATCAGTGGGTCTCATCTGCAACAAACATCATTGCCTTAAAAAGTTCAAGTTTCTTGCTTGCTCATCTGTAATTTTGCCACTAGTCACATGTCCAAACTGAGGTGCAAGTAAGCATTTCCTAGGATTCTTTGTGCACTTTCCCTTAGGATATTCTTGCTTTCTTCCTCTGGCAAAGAGCAGTTGTGGGGTTTGTGTTTTACAGCTATGGTGTAGGCTCTGGAAAGATTTTTTTTAGCAAGAAGGATACAGGGGCACATGGAGCAAATTTTCTGCCAGTGCTGCTGAACTCTGAGTTGGATTCTTCTCAACTGAGCCCAGGCAGCTGACCAGCAAGATGTCTTGGTTTCTATTGCACTCACTAGGTGAGAGACACCTCCCAAGAGAGACACCTTTGTCTCATCCTAAGATGAATGTCTAAGAGAGATGGGATCAATTTTGGAAAGTGACTTTCTATTATTGCTAACTACAGAGCAAACCTATACACTTCTTTAGGCAAGAAACCAACTTTTAGGCAGTTACATTCAGGCTGGGTGGAATACACTCAAAACATGTTTGCCAATGTATACAGGAATGGACTAAACTAGTTGTTTTTTCCTGAGTCTTTTCACAAAAGCATCACCCTGGAAAGGACACTAATTTCAGACAGAACCAAGCTGGTCCAGAGTTAGACTCGTGAGGGAACATCCACATCCCTTATACTCCCAGTGTAGGACAGCTGCTTGTGTAGAGACAACATTGAAAAGAGACAGAAAGGAGATAGAGAAGGAGCTTCACCGTGTACTGGTTCTGTGGTGAGGACATATCTGCAATATAAACTCCCTTTCTGAAAGATGGAATTATAAGTAAGCTTTTTTGGAACATTTCTAACTTTCCAAAGGCTGCCAAAGTAGTTCCACGCGTTATTTCTTTGTCGAGCACCAGCCTGGTGCCACAGCCAGAGAGAGGCTGGAGGTGCAGAAGGACCCATATCCAGTGCCCTCTGACATGTCCTTAGACCTTCACCCGTTGAGGCATAGTTGTCTATAATGATAATTTCTGGATATTTCCATAGGTGTAAACAGCAGTTTAGTTACCCCGGTGTCCCATAAAGTATTTTCCATAAAAATAAAACCTATACCTTTAAACAACTCCCCACTCTGACACAGCCAGTGTCTATTTTACAAAATAAAGGCTTGAGTGCTCATTCTCCTGAGTTTCGCTGTGTTATCTGTGATTGTCTTGGAAACCCAGCTCACCCCGAGGCCAGCTATTAACATCTTTCAGCATAACAAAAGCCTTTATTGTCCCACTATTTCACATGCATTCTGTCAAGACACGCAGATGAATGAGTTACCAGGGGGTAAGTTTGGGTATAAATTTACAAGGCCTCCACTCCATCATAATTGTCTGTATTCATATTCTCATTCTGCATGCTCATCCAGATGTACTTGGAAGTGATTTGTCCTCGGGGAAAAAAAGGGGTTGGTTGCTTTGCATCTGCTCTGTAGAAACAAAGAAAAGGATGTCCTGGGGCTTCTTGTGGAGAAGCTGACATCCTGGGAGGTCACCCAGTAACCCTCCCTGCTTCTTCCTCCTGTGGTATCCATCGTGCTTATTCCACATTATTAAAAAACTTCTTAGTGAAAACATGAAAACAGCTATTTAGTGTGAAAGACAATTTTCATCCAAGTAGCTGAAGTGTTTCAGTCGGAAGGAGACATATTAGCAGGGAGAAAATACCAAATGGGGTTTTCTACGCTAAAATTCTTGACACTCTGCACGTATGAGCAACCATCTATAAAGGACATGCACTTTACAGCACCATAAGACACTTCTTCAAGCCCAGCTATAATATTTCTCCAGAGATACAACCCAAGAACATTTGACTGTCTGTATTTTCATATGTGCCTCAGAGCTTTTGTTAGCATGACTATGATGGCTAGTGGGCATAATTTGCTCACATCCCCAGCTGACAGCCAGGACAGCAAAATCTCATAGCTTATACATGCTCTCTGATTCTTTTTATTATTTAGGGGATTAACTAAGAATCCAGTGATGGTTCCAATGACTGTTGTGCTCTCACTGAAGCAGCAAATAATTGAAAACACTAAATACTCATCATAACTAGTAAATGGCAATACAATAATAGGCAGGCAAATATTACAGAACTTCTCACCCAGCTGAGGAAAGCCAGATACAATAAAGATCATCTTCAGAGAAATATGCCATGAAGGGCATTCCTCTCTCTGAAGGAGTTCAATGCACCCTTTTAACCCACGGTGCTATTTCATCCTGAATGAGAACAAAGCTAAAAAACCTCCGTAAGTCCAGCTTACATATATGTACTGACTCAGTGTTTATCTGTTATGTGAGTACACTGACTTCAGTCATCCTCAGCTCACACCAGTAGCGTTGCTAATTTTATTCTTTCTGACTACTTACCCATTCCACCAGTGCTGGAATCACTCTGTAATTGTAAGTGCCATATGGTGTCCTAATTATTGCAGTGCTTGTTGTATTGATGTGTTAGATAATCAAAACGTAGGGAGAGAAGAAACAAGGAGAGTCAGGCATTTTGAGGAAAAGGCTTGCTCAATGAACACCAGTTACTACAAAGAACTCCAGGATGCCAAGAGACACATCCAGGAAATGAAAAATCCTGGGCATGAGAATACCAACACCATCATCTGCCTGGGGTCTTACAACACTACTGTAGAAGTGTGACTGGGATTGGATTTTGTTTCTCTTTTAGCTTCAATCTCCCTGTGGCTAGAGAACATGATTGTAGTTTATAGGAATAGAAAAGTATTGTTATTCTAATTTGTAAAAAAATGGAGGAGGGGTAGATAAAAGGATGATACAAAACACCTGGGCTGGATTCCCCTTCTGGCTTATATTGACATAAATAACATGCAAGAGTGGGAAAGTCCATATTAACAAGAGAATTAAAATATACTAATGAATTTACATTGTTAAAGTGATGCGAGACTTAAGAGGCATAATCACAAAACAGTTTCCCCCTAATTTCCTCTTTCACATTCATTATCTCCCTTGGTCAAACCTGCTTCCTTGTACAGATTTCACCAATAAAAAAATGACTCAACTAAAGGCTTTAGAGTAACTGGGGGTTTCTACCGTTGTAGAAGATAACAGGTTTTGCTCTAAAAGCTAATGTGCCTTTTTCACAGTGGTTCTAGAATTGATGTTCAAGGGCAGATTGGACAAGCAGCTACAGGAGGAACCCAGTACAGCTTACTGAGAATCACATTAATCTTAGGAAATCCTGAGCTGACTATACTCAGAGAGTAGAAATATTATGGAGGAAGATTAAACATGCTTGCCCTATTCTTATTATTCACCAGGTGTGTCTACTTCTGGTCCCTGCTGAAGACCCATTACTGATGCTGTCAACCTACTCTGAAGGCTCAGTGACTAATAACTTACAGATTCAGCTGCACCATGAACATCTTCTATACATTCCAAATCTGATGATGAAGATTATTTGTCAGAAAGGAGCTCCCTGCATTCCTGCTAATGCTCTGAGCAGTAAACAGAGACAAAATGCTACAAAAATTCAGACCTGGCCCTTGGCAGAATGATTCTCAAAGTTTTTTCACAAACTGGATGTGGTTTACAAGATGGACAGAGCGAATCCCAGTGTGCCAAGTTCAGACACTTTATGGCGAAATGAGAACGTGTTCCTACAGGAGTAAAACACCTAATTGACCCATAATCTATCAGTGAAACAACAGAGAATAAAATTCCCAGTATAATTGGGTTATAAATCATTCCTTTGATACCAGGACCTAGCAATTTATTTTGAGTATCTGAGTGTTTATTCTCAGGAAATACAGTGGTTTAGCTATATTTAAACTCTTTGGATGGTGCTTAAAGGGGAAAATGACAACTGTGCACAGTGATTTATTTCTCCACTTTGCTTGGACTGTAAAGGTGTGAAGACAGAGCTTTTAAAAGCAATCCTTCCAGGGGCCCACAGGCACTGTGCAAGTGCTGTCCTCCCTCCTGGCTCAGCTTTCTGTGCTTCCACTCAGAACAGCTGGTGATGGGCAGTCACCTTCATCCTCTTCATGACTCCTGTCACAGTGAGCTGGCTTTTCACTGCTCTTTGGAGACCATTTTGCCCTCAGTAGTTTACCAGAGAGTCAGTGCCTCACACAGGGAGCCCACACAATAACAACTTCCCTCACACACGTATATACTGTTTCTCAGCTCACATACAGTCCCTGTGCTTTACATTCATGACTCCTCTACAATACATGAACATTGGCAGATGTGTTCAGCTGCACACTGGACAAAGGGCATGGTCAGGGCCAGGTGGGATGGTCACTCCCTAGTGCTTGTGAGGCACAGCCTCTACTTCTCAGCAAAAGGAGCAGAAATAGTTTCTTGATGCAGTTTCTGGAGAAAGCCCTCCAAATTAGCAGCAGGACTGGTGTGAGATGAAGACCAGACCTGAACTGGGGCTGAGGTCAATAATCACGTGTGAAAATATTTTATGGCAGTTTTGTTTAAGCTGAGGTTTAGCACATAAAAGAAAAAAACATACTCCCATCCTCCATGGAAGGAATATGAGCCACCTGCCAACCCTTTCCCACAAGCACATGGCCAGGACAGAGAACAGAACTGGCAATTTCCTTTTCCCGACACTTATTTCCACATTCATCCCTCCAGGAAGCAATAGCAGGGCCATTACTGGAGTTCTGCAGCTGTTCATGTCTCACTCTGTGCCAGAACAGTGACCTCGGTGACAGCAGACAGGAAGCAATACAGTAAAATCCTCCCTGTGCCGTGGATTTACAAGGACAAACCTCTTATATGGCTGGCTTTTCATTAGCAGAATTACACAAAGGGAATAGTTGAGGTTCAGGAAGCACCATATCCAAAGCAGACAGAGATGCTCCTAACATACAATGGGGGCACTAAAGTCCATTAAAAGGGAAAAAGAGGGAAAGGTAAAATTTTTCACCATGCTGTTCTGCTATCAAAGGAAATCTGGAAGCACTGGGCTCTAATTGCACATTTGGTCATGGAAAGGCAACTCTAGGGAAAAGAAGAAGCAAGAATTAGAGCTCTTTCTAACTAAGATCATGGAGAACTGGTGAGTAGCAAGGATCTTTATGACAAGATTAATCAGAACTTATTAATCATTACTGCCCAGTTTGGACAGGGCTGTCTAGAACTGTATTTTTAAAGCACATAGTCCTGATGGCATATCTCTTCTGATTAGCCCTTCAAAAGAATATTCCTGTAAGTTGGAGCTGCAGCATCTCTGCTGCAGAATTCTGATGACATAATAGGTCATTATAAATAGATGATTTGTTTAAGTGAAAGAAGTCCAGCTATTTAGGCCAGGTCAGAGCAACAAGTTACTATGCCATCTCTAACATAATATTTACTCTCACGTAGGTCAGAGATCCTGTTAAAATGCAAAAGCACTTTGTAATTGCAATTTGCAAAACAATGAGAGAAATATGCACAACATGGTTTTCTGATAAAGCAGAATTTGGTCAGAGTAGGACATTGTTTAAAGGTTTACCCTGGGGGCACCAGCTGTTTTCCAAAGTACCACTAAATGACAAAAGAAGACACATTTACACACAATACAGGAAGGGCCAAGAATAAAACATGGAAACATTTTACATGTAAATAACAGCACAAATACAAGAAATCTGTGGGTCTGCAGATAGCATAATGATCCTAGAGAGATATTAAGCACTATATATGCCACTTTGTCAGGATGGGAAAGCTTCAGGAGGAGAGTATGAAACAGCCACTGCTTTATCCTTTATCAGTACAAAAACTAAAGATGCTGATATTCAGTACTTACCTTTTCATCCATTATTTCCTGTGACTTTTTCCTCCTACTATTGCAAACAGCAACTGCTTCTTGCAACATTGTGAATGATGTTTAATACTTAGACGAAATGAGAGCTGGGGCATACAAGTATTAAATGTAGAGATGACACTGTTTTAACTGGCTGTCGGCCTTTGCTACGAGCACGCTTTCAAAAATTAGACCCACAAAATCCATCAGGAGAACAGCAGCTTTGCCAGCAGCTGTTAGAAAGGGAATAGGGAATAAGTCAAAGCCAAAAACTTCTGCTAGGATTAGACTAATTTATAGATCGTGGAAAATCAAGAGTCCACATGCAACCACTCCCAATACCTTTAATCAGATTGGGAGGGTGAGCAGAGAGCAAGCCACTTGGACTTGTTTCTTTGCCACCCTGGATCTGAGAGCAAGGAGCCAGCAACTCAAAAGTCAGAAGAAAAAAGGTGTGTGTAGCTAGGGAGGAGAAGACAGTCAAGTAAAAGGAGCAACAGAGACCTGAGCCAAAATAAGCAGAACCACTTGCCTGAAGGGCCCTTTGTTCCAACACCATATATGAGTTCTGATCACATCAGCCCTTTCTCCAGGAGAGACAATCCCTTGAACAGCACCGGTAAATTAGTCCAGTCTGCAGCTGTGATTAGTGTTGGGTAGAAAGCTGTAAGGGAGAGAAAACATTAATGCAATTCTGGCAAATTATACACTGAGGAGAATAGGGAAGACAAACAAAAAGTCTCTGAACCTGCAGTTGTCAACACAAAATGCAAAAGACTGATAAGCTTGTTTTCTTAATGTGGGACTGTAGCATGGTGAGCACAGGGAATGGGAGTGATTCTTACAGCAGCTGCTTGCAGGGAGTCACAGTGGTCACCTCAAACATACAAGTGAAGCCAGAGCCACAGGGTTCCAGCACTTGGGCTTGTTTTCTCATTTTTCACCTGCAGTGAAACCTGTGTTGGCAGCCACACGGGAAGAGCCAATTATATTTCTGTCAATGGCTGCAGTATTCAATGTGAAATCCTGTATCCCTGCTGTACCTCATCTCAAGGACTCAAAAACCATGTCAGGGAGTTTGAGGCTGAGCACACTGAGGAAAACCTGAGTGCTCCGAGTCACAGGAGGAGACTAACACCTTATGGACCTATTTCAAGGGCTGGAAAATCCACAACCTGTTTTATTCTCTCAGTTTGTTCACCTGAGCACAATTTGTCCCGCTGCACTGTGCAGGAGAACACACACACACACATCAGGGCTGCAGCTGCAGTGGAGCTGAGCATCAGTGCAGCAGGAACAGGGGCTGATCCAAACCACCAGCTTTGAGACCTGCTGTTACAAGGCACAGCTTTGGGAGGGAAACAAGAGAGACTGTAGAGGTTTTTTGCTGTTCCTGATGAAATGAAGCGTTACTGCCCACTGAGACTCTCCCTGTGTTCTGCTGTTCAAATACAATTATTACTCCACCCTCAGCAGTGCTTTTGTGCCCTTCTCAGCCCAGGGACAGCTTTGCCTGCTTTATCTGATCTTGCATTGCCACACAACCCACAGGAATTGCTCCAGCCAGACCTCAACAGACCATACAGCACAGGCCAGAACTACAAACAAACCACTGCATTCCCCACCTCGAGCAAAGGGAAAGTCTTCAGGGAAGAGATGCTGCAACTTGTTTTCTACTTTGGTTCTTTTCACACTTTCCAATCACTCACTCCAAGCTCTATAAATACCAGCAGGGTCAAAACATTGTCCTCAGGAGTTGGAACAGAGGCCTGGATAAGTGAGAGTCAATACAAAGTACTTTCTGTGGAAGGAATTGCCTCCAGTACAATCTTTTGCTCATTCAGTCTTCTTTCTCCTTCAAGCAAAATCTGCCAGAACTGACTATTTCCAATTTTTTCTCCTTCCTCTTCTTCTTTATTTTATTTTGTGTGTTGTCCCAGCCTTCCCTTTCAGAAGAGATTCCCTGGGGAAATTCATGTCCCTTGTACTTTTTACTCTGTGTGCATAATAGAACATTATCTGCATAATTTATCTTACACCACGTGTTGTCTTCCTTCTGGCTAAGTGTTTATCTAAAATAAATATATATTGTCATTGTGTACACTGAGAAAAAGAGCCAACAAGCCTGTCCTGTGTGAGAACTTTATAATATCCAAAACCTGAACCACCAAGAATCTGTTAGCTCAGTCTTTTAGGTCAAATGTAACTGTAAAGTTGATCCTTCTCCTGCCTCTCTCTGTATTTTTCAGTGTTCCATTCTTTGTGTAGATCTAATGAACTCCCCACAGGATTGAATCCAGATAAAATTTGGAATTTGAACACAACCCACAGAGCAAGGAATTTCAATGAGAGAAGACAAAAAAAAACCCTCTTCCTTTAACACCTTTTATCACAGCTCTGCACAGCAGAGTATGAAACAGCAGCTGATCTCGGGCACTGGGAAGGGTGGGAACATTGGTCATGGACTATTTGTCATAACATCCAGACCACATGTGGCAGAGATGTTGCTTCCTTACTTGCTTTCAAGGACCACAACTGTCAACCAGTACAACTCACAGCTCACAGTATGAAGGGCAGCTGACAAAGCACTTGACCATGTTTTGAAGTTAAATGTGCTGAGTCTGTTATGGTCCTGTCAACACAATCTTCATCCAGCTTCTCCTACGATCTCTTGAGCATAGGGGCAGCACAGTCCTTTGCTGATGCTACTGGGATTTCCAGGTGTTTATAGCTATGAGAAAGAAAATTTGACATAAAAACATAATAAAATATTGAAGCCTGAGGTTTGCATAGCAAATTTGAATCACAATATATTAGGGTGAAAACATGTCCTGAATACTGGGTGAATAGTTATTTTACCGTGTGATTACATTTATACAATTAAAATTGATTTTGATGTTTCCATCTTTCTTCCCACCTTCTCTTATGATGATTTCAAAAGTGCTACAGTTTTGTTCTTTAGCACAACAGTGTTATGGTCCCTGTTTTGCATCATCCTTCTCATTTGCACCAGTTCACCAGCAGGATCAGAGCCTGAGGTTAGAAGGTACTGGGTCTACCCTATGAGAGGACTGAGTCATAAATTTGTAATAACAGGCAAATTCAAGAACAAGGTTTGGAGTTTCCTCTCAAACCCCTCACTTCTATTTTCTACAGATATTTTTGAATGGGCTGAATTGTCCTTGGAGATTCTAGATACCTCTAAGTGCCATTTCTAGAGTCAGTTCAGGTTCCTAAGCACAGGTGTTTGGTACCACTTCAGATAATCAAGGGTCTCCCACCTAACTTCTGAAAGTGCTGGGTCTCCAGAAAGCCCAGTGTGGATGTCTCAGATACTTTTGGGCATCCATAGCAACATTAAAAGTGAATATCTCTCTAGATTCAGACCTGTCTTTGTGATGGCCATGGTTGCATTGAGTGAATCTCAGACCATGGGGCATTTTTTTTGAGGGTACACACAGCAGGAGATTTGTGCCAAAGGAAGAGACCCTGACTAGGAACAGGGCTGAAAACCACCCAGATGCTTTGCTGTCCCACCCACAGTGTGCCTGTTTATGTAGTCCATAGTCTCCCCTTTCTGATTCCTTAGACCAATTTACTTTTCGCAGGGGAAGAACCTGAGTAAGGCAATAAGAAGTTTGCTTCACTAAGTAACTCACTATTAATTCCCTGATGCGCTGTCACAAGACTAATGGCCTACTTTAAAGAGCATCCCTATCAGAAGGTGCTTTTTTAAAAGGGTTCCCACAGAGCAATGAGAGGCAGCCCTTGCATCTAAAAATTACAGTGTGGGAGGAGAGAACTCAATCTCAACACTTTGAACTCGGATTTTATTGAAGACCTTTAGATCTAGGAATATGTCACCTGTTGGAGTCAGCTGCAAAGTCCACAAATTTGAAAAAAAATCTCTCTCCCTCCTTGATAGTAATGCTCCTCTGTGAATTTTTATGTTTTAGCAGAAAAACTCAATCCAGACTCAAAGGCTGTGGAAAACTGATCTATTTTCACTACAGGCACTTTGATAACCTCCAAGTCTTTGAAGCTTCAACCCCAGGGAAGTGACACAGAGAGAAACTGAGGAGGATTTTCACGTGGCCACAATGGGAAGGGGAAAAAACATGGAAGGTTTAACCCAAAACACATCAAAACTTTTCAAAGCTTCCCATCTCTTCTCAACATCAGCTGCTCCTCACAAACCTTCCTTAGAAGTCAAAGGCCACAGTTTGGGACTTCCTTGGAGGAAAGATTTTCCTCTCTCCTTGTTTTACCATATGCATCATTCTCCCTTCATAACAAAAGTTTCTATCTCACGTGCTCATCTGAGCCAAGAAGACAGGATGAAACAGGATCCTCTGCCATCAGGGCCACTGTCAGGACTCACCCTTGGACTGCTCTTTCTCGTCATTTCTGTGGGTGTCTCACCATCATGTTTATGTCAGTCTCAGAGTGGGATCCAACACAGGTGTCCTTCAGGCAGGTGAAATCACCCTGACCTTTCTTATTTCATTTTCTCTGTGTTCGGGCAACAATCCGTTATCAGTAATGGGAAGAAGTCGTCCCTATGCTGTATCAGCACAGAGCTAATTCTGCTAGCCTGGCTTTCCTTCAAAGCACATGGAAGGGTCTCCAAAACAAAGTTACAATAGGAAAAGGTGAGAAAAGTGATCAGCTGACTCCCTTTTGCTCAACTGGAAGCACATATCCAATATCAGCCACCTTGTTGTCTCTTAGGGGACAAAATTCCACAATTCCACCTCCAAACACTCTAATTTCAAAGTCAGACTCAGCAATTACAGTGCAATTCTGATTCCTTGGGAACAGCTACCAGTACCCACTCAAATGTCAACACTCAAAGCAAAGACTGATGTAGGTATGGTCACCTTAGCAACACTGGGTGTCCTAGAGATTTAATGATTTGAAGAAAGAAACCAAGGTGTAATAAAACTTAATAGCATCATCTGAAAGACAACAGATAAATCACCACAAGAAGAAAATAATTTCCCACCAATTTCTGTCTTTGTTAAAATTATCCTTGTACAAGTGTACAGTGAGAATGGGAATATGGCATGAGTTGTAATTGATGGTAATTGATTTCTCTCCCTCAGCTTGTATCAGTGAAACCTCAGTTTCATTCAGTTCTGGTCACTGGACCTCAAAAAAAAAAAAAAAAAGAGAGAGAGAAGTGGAACAATTGCAGAAATTCCAGAGACAAATGTGAACGGAAAAGATCAAAGATGGTGATCAATGAGCAAGCACACAGAGAAGAGAAAAACATTGGTGAAAGCATGTGAGCCACCAATTGTTTAAAGGTTGTTGGAAAGAGAAAGGAAATAATCTGTTTGCCACAGCCAGGCAGAAGCACAAGAAATAATGGGCTTAAGTGACAGCAAGAGATATGAGGGTTAGACATCAGGTAAAGCTTCCTAATGGTGAGGGGAGTAGGGGACTGGAGTAGATTGCCCAGGGCATGGTAGAATCTCACTGTTGGAGGCTTTCAAAGAATAAACATCCATCAGGAATTATATAGATAGATAGCTGATCCTTGCTAAAGGGGGAGGAAAACGGATAAAGAAACTTCTTAAAACCCTTTCTCCCCTGTTGTTTTTCTTTCTCTGATCCTATAAAGCTGCTAAGGAGATCCCAGCCTACACAAAATCCCAAGGATGTGGTCAAAGACAGCTACAGCAAAGCCTCCTGCAGTGAAATTGCAGAGTCCTTATAATCATCTAAACAAGCCAGAGGGCTGCCCAGAAATACCCACAGTGTGTTACACCAAGATGACAAGTGAACTTCTGCCGGTTTATTTTGCATGATGTTCAAACCATGGACTAACTTTAAGTAATACAATTAGTTTCACTGATACCTCCAAAACTACCTGCCTGGTGAAGGTGGGGCATGTCCTTGCTGATCCAGAATCTAACCACAATACCCTGGCCTGGGCCACTGAAATAGGCTCCACTGTCAACATATAACTTTGCAGTAGGGAAGTTTTTATATCCTGGAGTAGCTTCATAACCAAACACACGAGGGTGTGGTCCTGCCAGTAACAGATAAGGGCCCTAAATGAGAAAGGCAACACTCCCAGGGTCCAGTGCCTGTGACCCTTTGATTATTGCAGGATAACTATATTATTTTTTGTCAGATTGATCTTTTTCAGTCTGTTTCTTCATATCAGTGGTAGATAGGAGCTCTCTGGGGTCCTTTGAATGTGATTATCTTCCTTTCTTTGTGTGGGAAGAGATTCACTTTCATTCAAGGTGCTGTTGTTTTCCTTAGTCACTTTTATCTGTATGATGAGGAATATGGACTCCACCATGAGTTGTATCATGCACATCTTGAGGGTAACTTCTTGCAACTTCATGCTGCCACCTGTGAAGGGGAAGCAAGGTTTATCTGCTTGCCAGAAGAAGGAGGTCCCTAGGGAGTACTGCATGTTGTTTCTCTGACTAGTCACTCTGTGTCATCCCTTGGTTTGCCCACTTACACTGGCACAAGCATTTTCCTACTTTGCAAAGGGCACTTAGGACCTGAAAGCCAATCTGGGTTCACATCAGGGTTCCAGAAAAGTCTGATTATGTTCCTTTGCAATCAAGATGTTTTCCCCATGCCTGCTAGGGAATTCTCCTCTACAGTGAAGTGCCAAGTACCATTTTTTTCTACCACAAGTGTTTCCTTGGAACTTGTCCAGTAAGAAGCCAGGACCTGCCATGCACCCTGAAGTGCTCAAGAGAGCTGTGCTGTGGAAGCAGGAGAGCTGGTGATCCAGGTTTCACCATTCAGCAGATGAAAGGAAATATTGCACAAGGAAGTACCAGGAAGCCAGTGGCTCTTAATATGGTGTGAGTCTTGGGGCTGTCCTGTGCAGGGCCAGGAGTTGGATTTCGATGATCCATGTGGGTCCCTTGCAACTCAGGATATTCTATGATTTACATAGCTGCGTATTTATCCCCCAGATAAATTCAGCAGGACTCTATTTAAGGTTATAGACTTGTCCCACTAATATTGGAATGAAACCTTCTCCTTTTTACTTCATTAAAAGCCTCAGGCAAGAGAGATCAAGTTTAACCTTATCATCATTCTGTTTCAAACAGCATGTAGTAATGCTGAAAAAGATTGAAGGAGAGGTATTTATTTAGTGTATTTATTTGTGTGGTATTATCAAATTTGACGTCCAAAGATTGAAATCCTACTCGTCACAGTACTGTGCACACATTGGTTAATACAGATTTTGCACTAGGAGAAGAAATACAATGAGATATGCTTGATGGTGAAAACAAATATTATCATGAGCAAAGCAACAAGGCGGGGAATGAGACAGAATGAGAGAGAGAAAAGAGAGAAATGAATGATATAATCCAAGGTGACTCAGGAAACCCATGTCACAGCAGGGAACTGAACTCACATCTGTTCTGTTCCAGCTCAGCACCTTTTCTACAAGCAGCCTCCCTCAACATGCTTCATTTGTGGTCAAAATCCCAAAAAGGGAGAAGAAGAAACAAGGAAATACTGCAGGAACTTTAACCCCACTATTGAGTATTTTTCATGGTGTCCAGGCAGTTAAGTTTAGTCTTCAATAATGTATGACAGAAAGCAATTTAAACCAGGAGAGGCAGGAGCAGGGCAGGGGAAGTAGAGGTGAGTGCTGAAGCGCACAAGCCAAAGGAGACAATACTGTAAGGAAAAAAAAAAGCTGTGAGCCATAATAACAGCTTTTCTTAACAGAACTTAAATAGGTTAGAGTGACCTCTGAGAGGTGCCAGAATTTTAACAGCCAAATTTTAATGTGAAGGATTATGGATATTTCTGTATAAATTGCCCTTGTTTTACATAGACCGTTTTGCTGAGCACAATGTTAATTTTGCAGCTCCGCTGGAGCAGCAGCTTATAAGAAGATAAACAGAAAATGATGCCTTTAGCAGCTGACAGATACCTTGGCTAAGAGGGACGACAAAGCTATTTACATGAAGGGTGCACCAGCTTTCCAGCAGTGCTGCTCTGAGTGGGATGGGGGAAGGTGGCAAGAGATGGGAAAGGACATACTGTTTTCACTCTGATCTTCACTCTGAAAGCCAAGGTTAAGACTCCCCCAAGCCTGTGCCAGGACATGCACTGTCTCCAGCTGTGCCTAGGCCAGTTCTGCGTTGAGGGATGTACCCACTTCTTGAGGGACAGCAGATGAGACAGGAATAGAAAATTGGAGCCAAAAGCAACAGTGACTTCCCAAAGCACCATCCTCAAAAAGTCTGCAGCCATATCTCAACAGATGTAGGATACAGGCTGCATCAGCTGTGGCAGGTGGGGGAATGAGCAAGCAGGGCAGCAGCTTTAGCCCAAGCACAGGGAAGTGAAGAGAGATCATTTGTGCCTCATGGAGTACATGTTCTCCTGCCTCTCTAGTCCAAGTCATTATATGCTCCAAAGTCTCCCAGCCACAAACTCTTTGCTTGTCAGCTACACTTGGCCTAACTCTCAAGTATTAATGACCTAAAAATGGGGATATTTAAGAATTAATCATAGTAAAATATTTTTAACTTTTAACCATCTCTTTTCCTCTCTTTATACTTGCCTCTCATTAGCTCTTTTTAAATGTGAGACAAGTGACTGGCATTCATTCCAATTAAAAGTAAATACTTTTTTTTTCAAAGAAAAGCACTATTACTGTGGTAGCCACACTTGAATAGCACCAATAGATTTTCCTGCCTCAAATGACAGAGCTGAATTCAGTGGCTCAGAGCAAGGTAATATTAGCTCAGGTACAACGCCTCAGAACTCCACCTGGCCACAGACATAAATTCCTGCCTCCATTACAGCTTTGCCAATACCATTTCCATGCTGGCTGCACAGCAGTTTTATTGTAGTATAATGCACATTCCACAGGAGTGTAGCAGGACTGACAGAATGGGGTTAGGACGCCAGAAAATCCACATCATTTTTGCATCCTAGGAGCTGCAAAAGGAGGTAGGAAAGAGAAGGGCAAAGACACCAAAGGCTCGGCTCTAGCCTGCTGCTGCGAGTGAAGAGAAAGGCAGACAGAAAAGGGCTGTGCTCACTCATCCACTCTCAGTGTAGGAAAGTTTTCAGAGATATTTCCCACTAGTCTTTCACTTATTATGCATCAAGGGCAGAGCTGTCTCCATTTTATTGCACTCTGTCATTCAGAGCTGGGCTAATCATTGCTGCTGAGGATGGAGGCAGCCAGTTGGGAATTCATCTCTTCAAATGTCCCTCATGTTGCTTATTCACATGCCACTGCCCTGACTCGAGCTGTCTGGTGACTTTGGAAAAACTAAGGATGCAGATATCTAAAGGACACAGTTAAAAAAGACAGGTATATATGACAAAGAAACCAAAGGACAATTTTGACACATCCTGAGCTTGAGTTAAACTATCTAGAAGCAACCTTGGCTCTAATCTCCCCAGCACAGCTTTAGTAATGACTTGTAATGCCCTCTGGGCAGAAATTGCCAAGCCCAAGAGATGACCCAGTGCCTCACAGCACCATGAGGACATAGCAGGTGGGTTGGAAGCAGCAAAGCACCTTCACTTCCCCCAGGCCCAGTTCAGCAAGGTCTGCTCTCACCACTACAGCTGTTGAGACTAGTCTGGGCATAAGTTTTAAATGTGGAACTTTTCAGACTGCTAGAAAGTAAGATGGGCTAGTGATGATGTCTTGGAAAAAGTTGGGTCTGGAGCAGCTACCTCAAGCAGCAATGTCAGAAGAGAGTCTGAGTCCATCATTCTCTCATCCTGACTTTTCCAGACAAAGAATAACCTCTTTTTAATAATCTGCAGATCCATGCTTCCAAAGAATCAAGAGAAAGCAATAAGATGAGCTTCCCCAAGCTGAACAGCACACCTTAGTGTTTAATTCACAGGAGGGTGCTACAGTCACACAGAGTGCCAGTCACTTGAGGGAGGCAAAGAGCCACTCTGGGTTTCCCTGGATTTCATATGGTCGGCCTTCAAGAGAGAAGAAACCCATAAAAGCCTTATGGTCAGGTTGGGAGATACCGATTAGCTTCTGGATGGAAAAGAATTAATAATGAGATGAAAAAAATTACAGGGAAATAGAAAATTTAACAGGACTTGAAAGGATACTATTACAATAAGACTACCAATGAGAGAGCTGCTCAGCACAGCTTCAGACAATGTTTGCTGTAGACAATGGCAAGGGTTGGGATAGTCTGCCTGAAAGGATCTAAACTCACTGTAACATTTGGTGAGGGAAAAGAAGGCTTTAGAACACAAAGGTCATTTCAATCAGCTCAGTGTGATCAAACACTCTAAACAGCACAGATGTTTTGAGCAGATGTGTCAAGCTTCTGCTCCAGAGTCAAAATATTGGGAATCAGAAAATACCAATATGCTGTGCACTAGGGAAACCACAAGTAATTTCCTTGGTGACAGTTGTGATCAGGTCTGTGTCATGAACCCAAGAGAAAGTGGTAAAAAATGAACACAATTTCAAAAAGGATTGTAAGAATAACAGAGATTTTTCTCCGTGGAGAAAAGCTACAAAGATAATGGCTACTGAAGAGAAATCAGAAAGATGAATGAGATGATACAACACAGACATGGTCATGAACTTAAAAAAACATATTTGGCACTTTTGTTTTTAACCTGACATTTGAGAAAGCAGTTTGGGACAATCTGCACAATTAAAATAGAAATTGCTTAGAAAACTTAACAAAGAAAACACTTTTAAGTGTTTAAGCAAAAATCACTGGAACTCTGAGCTGTGTGACACAACTGAAGCAACCAGCTACAGCCCACTGCAACCTAAAAAGGATATTTAATATAAGTGGCACACAATGTGATTTCTAGAATGAGGGCTGCCAGAACATTTTTATTTTATTGGTTCATATTGCTTTTTCTTGGCAAGTTTCCATCCTCTCACTTCCATCCAACCAAAATGGATCTTGGTTTGTTAATTTGCAGCGACACAACAGGTCTCTGTGGAAAGTTTAACCTGAAAGAGCTGAGCCTCCTCTCAGCTGAGAGTTTTCCTCTGGAAATACCACTCAGGACTACAGAGGGAGCCTCTCTCTTGCCATTGAACAGTGTCACCATCCAAATTAGCTGACAAACACTCTGAGATTAGCAGAGAACATCCTGAGCTGTAAATAATCCCAGAAAGAATAATGGAATTACAGAATAGTTTGGGGGTCGGAAGGAACCTTAAAGGTCATCTCATTCCACTCCTCTGCCATGGGCAAGGACACTTTCCACTAGACCAGGTTGATCCAAGCTCCATCCAATCTGGCCTTGAACACTTCCAGGGAAAGGGAAGGTTCAGCTTCTCATAATGTGAGAAGCATAAAAGGACACGTGTGAATGCACATTAAAGGCACTTCATTCACCTGTTAAATTTGGATGTATCTACCTCTTTCTTAGGGGTCACAAATGAGAGCAATTTACCACAAACCTCCAGAGATTGAGCAGTAGCAAGGCAGAGGTAGGTAAATGTTTCAGCTCTCTGTAGAAATTTCTGGTCTGTTTATCACTGCAGTTTCAAAGCACTTATGTGAACCAAAAATAGTTTAGCAGTTCAATAGAGCAAGACAGCCACTGTATCCATGCTGGACTGGACATGTGTGTGTTAGCTGCATCACTGACCACAATAATGTCCTGAGGTGTAAGTGCAGTGTTCATTTATTCTTCCAGTTGACATTTCACTGTAATTCTACATTAATAAAAGTACAACTGAAATACCAATACAGAATCCAGCTCAGTCTAATCCACTGAAGCTGAAGAAACACTATAAAAATCCTTTGGATACTGCGGTTTGGAGCTGGGTCAAACAGACCTGTGCATCCAAGGGGTAGCACCCAACTGCACTGCCCTCCCTGTTACTACAGGCAGTCAGCCCTTGAGATGATGACAAATTGGTTTGGAAACGCTCTGATGCACCTGGATGATTTTAGAAAAGTAGAGGCTTGGGGGATTCCCTTTTCAAACAAAATGGGAAATACACTTTTATAAAAACCAGTCATGCTACTTTTCTTTTGTTTTCACCACTGAGATGTCTTTGGTGACAATGAAAGTGAAACATGCACAGTCCCTGGGAGAGCCAGTATCCCACAGGCAGGCAATAACCCAGCTTGTCTCCTGAGAGCTTAGTCAGTGGCTTCACTGCAGAATTGTAGTCAGTTTCCATCCTTTCTTTATTTAAATCTCTCCCTTCATTACCTGTGGATGTACTTGACCTTGGTTTAGGCCATTTTACAATCTCTTGGACAATACAATTAAACAAGAGATATACTATAGCATTAAGGGTTTTCCCCATGGCTGGTTAGGACTAGCAACTAGAGGGGGAAAAGCAAGTAAGTACTAAACCAGATGGTAAATTCTATATCTCAGTCCTAGAGACTCCAGGGAAACATCCATTTCTTAGCTCTCACAGATCACCTTGTCCCTCAAGCAAATATATCATTTTCTTTCCTAACAGAGGCATGAGTTACTTAAGGCCAGTACTGAAATCAATTCCAGCAACCCTGGGACTTCTAGTACAACACTGACTGTATGACCAGGTTGTTATCCTAATACTCTGTCTAAATCAAGGAACGGCTCCTAAACTTTAAATATCCTTCTGCCCAGGTGATTCACAACCAAAGACCTTGTGCTGGACATTTCAGGGTTACTTCAAACTTTATGAAGAGTAAATAACATCCGTTAACATTTGAATTCATTGTCTCTTATTTAGCAATATAAGATGAAAACACACTCCAATACAGAGCGGGTTTTCTCTCAGAAGCTGCTCTTTTCAAGTGCTGCTTTGAAAAATACTGACACCAAACTAATATCAAATTCTGGCTTTACCCTGGCCCACATTATAGTAATTTACACCTCTACAACAAAAGGGTAAACCCTTCCCCTTTAGGAGTGTCACACTGGAGGAGGAGAGATTTCTCCTCTTGGTCAGGAGTGACTCCTGAACATTTAACAAGAGGTATGATGATTCACTGACGCACTTACCAGGAGATGGCTCAATGAAGGCAACAGTGACTCGGTTCCCAATGAAGCCTCAAGGCAGAGCTCTGTGTTTTTTGCCACAAATTCTTCATGTTTTCTGCCTTATTCACACTGGAGACAACTTCAGAGACCACCACTTGTTCATCTCTACTAACGTTAGTGATAATTCATGAAGGGGCCTTGCCCAACGTTTAAAATAACATTTCATAATGGGAGCTGCACAAGGTCAGCTGTGACGTGAGGTCCTTGGGGAAAGCTGGTCAGGAGCTGCCTGGAAAGACTCTCAAATTTGCTCAGTTTCTGATTATAATGAGATACAGAAGAGAAGAATGGCAGTGCAAGGCCAGGGGGTCCCTACAGCCTGTTGTGCTTGGGAGGAAGAAGGGTATGTTCCTTCACTGCTTTCATGAGCCTTTCCTCCAGTGGAACAAAGCGTGTGTGTCTGGAGCCCTTCAGGAAGATGCTGTTGTCCCTCATTGTTTTTCACTTCCAGCCTCAGCCTCGGAGTGTGACAGAACTGGACATACAATTTAAAACAAACAAGCTCCTTGGGTCGATCATCCTTCTGCATCTCACCCTTCTTTGCTTACTTGGAGAAAATGCTTCCACATAGACACCTTCACATAAACCAATGGAGCTGAACCTCTTCTCTGCTCCTGTAGCATCGAGTTAATTATGAACTGCACTCCCTTGCCAGGAAGAGTAACCACCTCAGACACTCTAATCAGACAAATTAGGGCTCAAGAGGATAAAAACAGATGTACACAAAATATATGCAACATGCATAACTTCAGCCACCCTTGAAGCAGGGACTCCTTACACAGACCCCTCCCTGCCTGCCTGCAGATTCTCCATTTTCTCTGTTTGCCAGAGACAACAAGAGGAAACCTGTGTTCAGCTGTTCCCTCTGTGCAGAGATTAATTCATTGACAAGGCTCCTAGGAATGTGCCAGCTCATTAATTACCGTAAGAACTATGTCAGCAAGAAGTAGGCAAGGTGACTGCTGAAAATGGTCAGAGAGAACCATCTATTAGTGCTTGCTACCCTGGCCATTACATGCCAAAAACCAAACCAATAACACCTGGCAAGCTTTTCTTAACTATGAAATATCACAAATTGCACACTTTACTAATATAAAGTACTCATGTAGATCAGCATTGGGGAAGCAGACTACAAGGAAATTGGCCCCACAAGCAAGTCAGTTCTGTTCCAGGGATGAAATTAAGTTACTTCCAGTGGAGTCCTGGGAGTATGATGGGTCTCCCAGCAGTGGAAGGTGAGATGGAAAAATCCCAACAGCTTTGACATGTCACCTCATCTGTGCTTCTCTATCTGTTATTAACAGGCAGGGCTGCCAGAAGGTGTCCCATAACAAACCCACTGGGACACAAAGCGGAGAGAGACCAGGCTCATTCGGCTGAGATCTCAGACTCAACATCTGCTTATGTGAGCAAGTACTTGACTCAACTCTGTGCTGTCTACAAAGGCAGAGAAATGGCCACAGCCCGTTTCAGATCTCACAGCTGGTAGCTCTGTCTGGTGCCTCCCTCAAAGAGGGAACCATGCACACCAGAAAGTCTCTGATTTGCTATTAAAATTCATCATTCTTCTTGTAAAGCCAACGCTGGGATAATGTGTCGGGGATTAGACCTAGGAAATCCATCAAGGCCAATACTTAGTCACACTCAAGTGCTTTTATGCCACAGTTGCTATGAGGAGCTCTTCAAAAACAGCCCCTTAAGAAGATCAGGAGAGCAGGGGGTCTCCCAACTGCTGTGCAATTGAAGGCAGGGCCCTTCCCCAGACAGAGCCCATGCATTTTCAGTAAAGGGGCATTTGAATGTCAGGCAGTGGGAAGCAAAGTCTTGTCAATGCATCAAAGGTTTTGCTTCCCTTGGCTCAAAGGGAATTAAAGGAATAGAGAGAATAAGCTGGAGAAACTTAAGAAGGTTGTTTCAACTTGCACAGAGCTCAGGAGAGCTCTGGAGTATCTGTAAAAACAAGAAGGAAGATCCGTGTTACAACTTCTCTTCTTTCATGCTTCTCACGTGGCTGGTGAATTTGTGTCCTGAGAGGAAAGGGCTAAATTAAGAGCTATGGTGTATCTTGCCACATTCCAAACCATGTACCCATAACCCTTGCAAAGCATGGCACTAAAACAGGAGGGGTCACCTTCCCTTGTGCCCCATAACCAGCCCACTTCCTTCAGGTGTTTTTGACAGATTTTCCTTTTACTTTTCACCTCTTCCTTTTCTTTGGCCAGTCTCACTGCAGCCACAGGGCTAGGAAACATTCATTTTGTCATCTGATATAAAAGGGATATGACAGATCCATGCTGTAAAATGCCAAGCATCAAACCATAAGGAATTCCACAAATAACTGTTCAGATGTCCAAAGAGGGGAGGTGGGTTATGGATGGCTCCCAAGGACTCGTCTAAGTGCACCAGCACTGCAGAGAGAGAGACGTGACTCTGTCTGGGTTTGCAAGGGTTTGGGAGGTCCTTGCACGTGCTGAGAGCAAGACCTGCCAGCAGGCAGTCAGGCCATGCCACCCCCGAAACCTTTGTCAGAGGCCATTGCCTCTGGGTGACAGCATCGTCTGTGTCACACACCTGGAGCGACTGCTGGCCTTGAAGAAATCGGCATTTGCTGATGGAAAGCACAGAACGAGTGACCTCGTGTCCCCTGAGGGATGTTTAGTGAGTTGTGGGAAGAAATTAGTGAAGGAAATGTGTGAGAGAATCCCCTGGCAGTGATGAGGCAGGAACAGGCTGATGCTGAGCAGCTGTAGGAGGGTGTTGGTGCAGACCAGGGAGAAAGCAGAAAAGCCCGATGTGCTGGAGGAAAGAGGAGGAGCTGCTCTTCGGGAGAAGGGGGGAGGAGGGGATGGGAATTTAAAGAGACATTTGGTGGGGGAAGGAAGGTGGAGAGGAACCCAAAAATGCAGGTTAGCAATTCAGATAAAATGGATTAGATGGGGATGAAAGCAGCTGGGAGGGATCGAACATGAGATTAAGAAGTGCACAGGGGAGCTGATGAGTGTCTGAGGGAAATGAAAAGCAGGGTCATCTGCATCCTGCTGATGGTTTTTAGAGGAGCAGAGTCTGAGCAGTTTGAGAGAGGGGATGTTTTGCACAAAGCAAAACAGGTGTGCATAAAACCCCAAGGGACCCAGAGAAAGGTTGGGGGACTGCTAGACCTCCTTAGTGCCCTCTGGCATCATCAGACAGCAAGCTTAGAAACAGCACTGCCTGGAAAGCACAGGATTTCAGTGATACTGTGAGACCCAGCTGCACCCAGGGCTGCCAGGCACTGGACACATTCATGGGTGATATTAAATGGGTACAAACACTCTGCAAGAGTTCCTTACATTTCAATCTCTGTTTAGCAACATGGTCCTCAGCCAGATGGACTTAGCTTCAAGCCAGCACAGCAGACAGAGCTAAATGAGACAGCTCCAATCTCTGGGGACACACCACCACCCTGAGGGAGACTCTGAGTGGCCCCAGTACAACTCTCCCTCCCTAGAGGCAGACAAGTGCTTTTGAGCCTGCCTGGCTGGGCCAGACCCGGCTGTGACCCCTGTGAGCTGGACATCACATGGCCACGGCATCGCTTGTCACACTGAGAGAAAAGGTAATTGAGAGCTCTGAACGGTGCCGTGAGCAGATGACAGAGAAGCAGAAAAAGCATTGGCTCCATTCCTTGATCCCTTTTCTGGGCTGGGAATCAACTCATATGCCAGTTTGGTCAGGCAAGAGCAACCACGTTGCTGTGCCCCGGCTCCTTCCAGCCTATGTGTCTGTTTGCTTTCCCGTCTCATCCTTTAGCATTTACTAAGAGATTCTTGGACTGCAGGTCCTGTGAAATGGGCTGGAGCAGATCCTCACTTAAAGAGACCAGCTCCAGGATCATGGCCATCACAGAGCAATGAGTGGGGCCACCAAATTTACCCTTTAGTCGGGAATCTAGATGGATCCACCCCTGTGCTTGTGGATGGACACGTTGTTACACACAGGAGAGGGGATAATGCCTCCAAACTGGGCAGTAGATACTCTCACTGTAGGCCTGCTTACAAATACAAACACTAGCCCAGAAAACAGTGCAACAGCAGAAACACTCAGCCAAAAGCAGGGGCGCAGATGGTGCTTCAGTCCTCCTAAGATCAAGAAACACACATTTAACTACAGCCTAAATGAGATTAACTTCAGGTCCTTGGTGCTACAAAGACCATGGGTTATCCAGTTCGAGATACTTTCTCTGCTAACTGCCCAGTCAGGTGTGTAAATAGTTAAACCATTTTATTAAAATAGAGTTTATGATCCTCATGCTGCTGAGGAAATCTAAGGAAGATAATAGCAAAGGCAAGGAGAAGCCAAGTCTGTAGACCAATTAATACTTTCCTTATTCTTACCATATCTTCCCCCATTTTCCAAAGAGCCTGCAGAAACAGTCACATCTGATGGGGCCAGGCAACCACCCAGCCCAGCCCAGCCCAGCAGCTGCCTCTGCTGCCCACAGTGTCCCACTGCTCAAACACAAAGCACAGAGGCTTATCTTTTCCCTTATTCCCGACAAACAAAAAGAGAAAAGCTGGGGGGAAAGAAGAGAAGACAAAGGGAAGAAAAGATGAACAAGTAGAACCTACTTTGAGCAATGGGGGTTAATCTGACTCAAAGCCTAAATCCATGTTAGCAGTTAATCCAGTTAGTAAGGCTTTCATTGGGAGCTTTGAGAAATCCTTTAACCTCTTGCTGTAAACCAGGAGCAGCTTAACAGCTCAATGTTCATGAGAAAAGCCTGTCAATAATGCCGCTAAGCAGGTATTTAGCAGGATTTAAAAAACAAGCATGTGACAACTCTTCTTTAATGAAGCAATTGGGCTTCTCTCCAGGAACCAAATGGTCACCATTTCCTTTAGTCTTGCCTGTGATCTGCTTTTCAAGATTCAAAAGAAGATGCAGCTCTAGTCCTGTAAACTTGTAAAGTATTCCTTCCTGGTGAAAGCACAGTAAAAAGCAGATTTTACTACTTTTTTTTTTTTTAATAAATCTCATGGGTTCTTTTGTCCTGAGAGATTTTTTTTTTAAGAAGACTGCAGTAGTCAAAAAAAAAAAAAAGAAAGAAAAAAACCCAAACAATGAACTTCTCTGCAATTTCTTTTCCTTTCAGAGGTGTTCATACTGTTCCAAGGAAAGCAAGCTGACAAACAGGTTTAACGTTTAAGGCTCCTTACCCTAGCCTGAGTTCGAGGATGAACAGTAAACCAAGATTTGGGGTTTTTTACCATTTCTCTGCAAAATCGTTACATATTCACTCTACCTGCAGAGACTGGCTAAATATGAGTTAGATATAGTCCAGAAATCAAGCTGTCACATGTAGCCTGGTGCTCCATCCCAGTTCCTGGCAAAGGCAGAGTGTGTACATGTCTGGGGGACACTGATGTACTGAAAGGTAAGCTTCATCCCTGTCCTGGGAGACCTGGCTGACCAGAGGCAGGTGATTGTCCAGATTCACCCACCCTTGGCTTCTCTGGGTGTGCAGTTGGTGGAGGGTTTGTGAGGATGCACAGCTGTCCTCTGGACTGTGCTCCCTTACCCCTCTGACACTGGTCATGGTAGTGCCATCAAAGAATGTTTCAGGTACAGTTGCCTTAATTGTCTGTGTGATTTGCTACATATTCTCTCAAGTACCCACTTTTTAATATGTGAAGCCCTTTTCAAGCTGCTAAGCCCCCTGGAAGCCAGATCTTTTGGACAACAGGGTAGAAATCCCCACATTGCCATGATGGGGACCATCATCAGCATGGAAGGCTCCAGTAGAAACCAAGATTTTCTGCTATGATATCCCATCTACCTTATTTCTTCTGGGGAGCAGGGCAGTTCTGATCTACAGGGAAGCAAAGTGAGAAGGGAAGAGAGGGGATGTGTGTGACACATGCAGAATGAATGAGGGACAAAAACCATGTCTCTTTTTTAGCCTTCACTTCTGACAGGGGTAGCATCTCACTGATACCCCTCTGCCTCTTGAATCCCACACAGAGACACTCCCATTTCTATTCCATTTCACATCTAAAAGGTCGTTTTGCCTTTTTTCCCCTCTCAATTCTAGGGAGGAACCTTTGGTATTTGCTGTGTTCCGCCAGTGCAGCCTGAGCGGCCCCTGCAACATTAATCCTCTGTTACCACCGTGCACCCAGTGATGCTCAAAGGATGATGCTCAATTGCCATTCTGGCTGTTGCCTCTAATGCACAAGAGCTGGGAGTGCAAAGAGTTTGCAGTTCTCAGTGCCTGAATGCAATCCTAAAGCAGGTTGACAAAGCCAAAGTGCAGGAAAATCCAAGAGAAAATAATTCCTCTTAAAGCCCCCAATCAGAATCTCAACAGTGTGCAGGTTTTGTGTCACTCAGAAGTATTTTAATTTCTGGTCCCTTTAGTATCTGACTTTTTCTGCTGATAAGAGCAAAAAATTTCCACGCACGCACACAGACATTAAACCACTTATAGAAGGATTGTCTTTATGGGAGTCCTGCCTAATGAGACCATGATCCTTTGTGAATAACTCTGGTAGGCACAAGGACAGCACAGATACTAATTAACCTATAACATTGCCATTAAAAAGTCATGACATGAGTTAATGCACTGAGTAGGAGAGTTATTTTTCCTTTTATAAATTATGTTTTTTTATGGCTCAATTAGGTGTTTTCAACCCCTGTTCTTTCCCCAGTCCTTACACTGTGTCTTTTCCAAAAAGACAGTCACAATCCATTTTAAGAAAGAAAAGACAAGAAAATATAACCTTTAAAATAGCAAATGAGTAGTAAAAAAAGTGAACTCCCACTCAGTTCAAATTCCAGTTCAGGCCTTGTTGGCCAGGTATACTGATGGAGATGGGGAGTTTTTATGTATCATGCAGAGCCATTTTTTCACTGAAAAACATACTTCAAACAGATGCAATGTTAGCAGACACTTGGATACTGAGCAATTGATTATCCTGTTTGCTGCAAAATAACCTGCCGTATCTAGGTTTGATGGTGCTGTGTTTTTACACTCTGGTTTCTTATGAAACCAATATAAAAGACAAAGTGGATAAGGGTAACATTTGTTAGACTATTGTCACAGCTGAACTGCAGCATCTGGATGCAGAAGGGAAGGTTCAGCCGAGGAATTTAACTTCATAAAAAGCAGTTGTATTAATCACAAATCAGCTACAGAGAAAAAAACCAAAACCCAAAACCAACCCTCAGTTCCAGCTAATTTTCACCATGATGCAGCCACCTCTGGCCCCCAGCTTCCAGAGGGAACCATCACCTGATTTACATCCTCGTTATGATTCACTCCCTTCCCAGCATGGAAGTACCCATGGCTCTCCCAGCCAGGACACACAGAGCAGCCACTCATGGTCTACCAGCAGCCACAGCCACTGCTCCCAGACCTCCTCCTGCCAAGGAGGGCAGCAGCACTGACCAGATGGTGCCTGCAGCCCCTCCCAGTGCTGCTATGGACCACACCGCTGGCAAGGTAGGATCCTCTGGGGCACACACCGTGGACGGGGCCGGTGCTGCTCCCTTGCTTTCCCACACAGCCCTCCCTTCCGCCTGGCCACGGCCCAGCGCAGTTTGTGCTCTTTAGTCAGCACTGCCCTGGGGGTTTCCTGCAGCCATCTGCCCGATGCACCATCTGAGCAGACCTTCTGCTAACTCTGCCTCCTGAGGAGGGAGCCGGATACCGCCAGGCTCCCCCGCCATCGCCTCAAAATAAATAAATAACTAGGCAGCGAGAAGAGACTTTTGTTCTGATGCAGCCTGGTGAGGCTGGCACTGATACACTGCTTGGAAAGAGCCAGAAAAATGACAGGGTCCATCCAGCCTTAGAAAGCCATCCCTGCCCAGGCTTCACAGCAAGTGCTATGGGGAAGGAGTGAGGATGCTGCAAGGTCTTATCCCCATGGCAGCACCAGGCTGCAGGAAGGATAAACCACGGCCACTTGGAGACTGCACGGAACTTGGGAGATTCTCTCCTTAGGGAGGGTTGCGGTAAATCCCATAATTGTCTTCCCTCAGGCTGGGAGATACTCCAGTTTGAGGCCTTCTAATTCTTATCAGCAAGAAAGAAAACAGCTCTTCAAAGTAGGGGAGGATGGGACACTACATCCACCTCTTCTCCATCCCTATTGCCACCACAGCCCTGCTCTGGAGAGAGAGACAGGAGAGCAAGGAAAGAGGTAGGCAAGAGAAGAGCAGAGGCAGAGAAACACTGAACTTAGGCACAGCTGAAGAGACCAGACTATGCGGGGAAACACAGAGCGAAGTCTAAGGTTAATTTCACAGTTATTCATGTGGGCATCACAAGCATATGAGGTGCTGATATTGCTGGGGTATCACCACGATCACACCCCCATCGTGCCAGGTCTCTGTAAACTCAGACTCACAAACCACCAAACAGTTTGAGGGTCTCCAGTTGCCTTCAGACACTGGGAGCATTTGCCTGAAGCTGCTTATCAAAAAACCTGTGCAGATGTCCCTGAGAAAGAGGATTTGGGAACCAACCCTCTGCTCACACTGCACAGACAGACAGCACTCCCTCACCCCAACCCATTCCCAACCTTTGCTTTTCCACCTAAATAGAAACAGCCTGCGGAGCCTCAGACTGTGACTAATGGCTGAAATGACACTCACTGAAAGGGGGGGATCATTTTGCAGATTAGGCTAGGAAGATCTGCAGGAGACAGGCTCTATCTAGGATAGAAAAGTTTAGCAGCAAAGCTATGCAAAGGCAGACTGAGTCAGAGCCCTTCAACAATAGCATGGTCATACTGCTCAGATCGAGCTCCTTGGCCATTGTTATCAAAAAATGACCTTCTGCCCTGCCGTCATCTGAGGCCTGACAAGCTCATCAGCCAGACTGCACGGCAGGGAAATGATGGTGGTGGAATTAATGGGAACCTTCTCATTTTGCTGCACAGCTTCCCTGCCTACCCCAATGGTTGCAGTAGCCAGTTCTCCAACAACCACTGAGAACCACGGCTCTGCCACCGGGGCAGGGACAGCACTGCACAGGGAGAGCACTGCTCAGGGACAGCACTGCACAGGGA
>NW_020897720.1:10311759-10635462 GCF_003984885.1 Neopelma chrysocephalum
AGCACTGCACAGGGAGAGCACTGCTCAGGGACAGCACTGCACAGGGACAGCACTGCACAGGGACAGCACTGCACAGGGACAGCACTGCACAGGGATAGCACTGCACAGGGACAGCACTGCACTGCATGTGCTCAGCCTCTGCCTGAAGTAATTAGGGCAAATGCAGATCGAATGCAGGAAGGGAGGGTGGGGGCAGTGAGGGGGGAACTGCGAGAACATCAGGTAACGCCGGGCCACGGGGCAGAGAGGGATGGCACAGAGTTTCCCTGCATCCGGCTTTTGGTCCCAGCAGGTTAAGGTACAGCCTCCCTGACAGATGCAACCATCCAGCTTGGAGGGATTCAAATTAAGGTCAAAAGGGATAAAGCAATGGTGAGGAAATGAAAGCATTGTTCCTGGCTCACAGTCATGCCCAGATGCACGTTCCTCATCCTTTATGAGGATAATTAAAATGCATCATTTTTGTGTGTGTGCACACACATGCGTACACACACCATTTACTTCTCTGGAAAGGAATACAACCATAGGAACTATTTTTTTTCACTGCCTCTGTAGCACCTATCTAGATTTTAAGCTTGGGAATAGGCAAAGGAAAATGGGAAGGGAAATGATTACCCTTTTTCTATGTTTACCATCACCAGGAGAGGAGGGGAAAGCTGCTCACAGCTTTCCAGTCCTGAGCAGGGATTTAGTGGCACACTAAATGTTTGTGCAATTTTCCATTTGCACAGAGCAAGGCCTTGTTGTGCCTGTGCCTGGAACTGGGCCCAGGAGGGGCAGACTTGCCCCCCCACCTCTGTCACTCAGTAGATTAATTAGCCATTACTCTCAGTTCTACTGTGCAATCTCAGCCCAAATCTGCAGCAGCAAATTCTGAACCCATCCAGAGCAGAGTGCCAGCTGTGCCCAGCCTTGTCCAACAACCATGAAGGTCCTACATACCAGGGCTTCCTTCCCTCCTCCTCCGGCACAACATGGTTTGAGGCTGTGACTGATTCTCTCTGCATCCTGCTGTGCTCTCCATAGTATCTGGTCAAGTGTCCATGTCTAAAACCTAAGTCTCAGGATACAATTCATTTCATCATTGGTGCTCAGAAGCACTGCCCAGACCTGGAAGTCAGATGAGCTCAGTGCTGTATGAGGGAGAGGATGGAGCTGCCCACAGTTGACAAGACTGTTTTGGCTCTGTGAGGCCACTGGACATTAACGGGACCCTGTTCTTCAGTCTTCCAGCTGAGCACAGTCTGTATGCCCCCCCCAGCAAGATGTGCCTTCTCCTAAGGTAGGCACATATTTTCCCGGAAACCCATGAAGTGCCTGAAAGTAGAAAAGTGTCTAAGCACTGCTCTGTGCTTAAGGTTTTTAAAAGGTACTTTTGCTGGCCTCTAATATTGCATTAGTGCCTGCCAGTGGATACACAAGTGCACTGAGGAGAGGGCTGAATGCCTCTTACGCACTGTAAATTTGTGGTGCTTGGGAATTTGTTTATTCCTAGCTAGAAAATGCTAAGCCCATCAGTTACATCCCCACTATTCTCATCATGCCATCTAATTTATACTGACCTTCCAGCCGGAGCACAGCCCTAAATTGTCACAAACAGTCAGCTCTCCATTACGCGGCTCAGTGGAGTGTGGGGTAGAGACATCTGTGTGCACGGACTCAGTGCTGCCGTCTTAGTCAGCACAGGATCCCCAGGCATAATTAGCCTGGACACTGCACTGAATCCTGGCTGACTCTCCTGCAACCCTGGTCTCCAGCTCATAAACCTTTCCAGAGTGCCAAGGCACATGGAGCAGAGACAGTGCTGCAGTTCCCCACTCACCTCTGGCATTACCTGCCTCTGCCTCCACCCAGGGCTGCTGCCACCTCCTTTGGGACACACCTGAGGCTGCGGCTGCCTGCTGAGCTGGCAGTGACACTGGGGCTGCTACAAAGCCCATGTTCACTGCTTTAGCTGGACTAGGGCAGGTCCCATCCCTCATCCTAACAGCCCCTGTACACTGCCTTGCCTCTGCACCCTCTCCCCTGGGAACTTGGGTGAGCAACAAGCAAAAGTCACACAGGATTTAGTAATTCAGAGTCTCACTGCTAAATGTCTGAATTATGGATTCTTCACCAGGGGCTTGACCAACATTGCCTGTGAGCTGAGACAGGCATCTTCTAAGAAGCTTGGGGACCATCACTACTTTGGTCTACTTCAGGATTTGGTCCTCAAGCAACGTTGTCAGCAATTAGCACAGATGTATTTTAGTTCTGGTTATAAATGTCTTGCAGCTGCACTGATCAGAAGCTGAGCACAAATAGCAAGTGAGAGAAGTCTGTTTGGGCTCTTTTCTGATGTAACTGGCTCTGGATAGAGTCAGACTTATTTTCCTTCTTCCAAAGGCTAATGGTGTCTTCAAATACATGAAAGCTGGGATGTGGGTGGGAGGGGAAAGGGACCATTATGACCTTTGAATATTCAAATCGCTCAGACATTAAGAGTAACACTGTCTGATGGTGGGATCAGCAGAAGCTGGCCAGAAGCTCTCTCAGAGTTCAAGTGCTCATTAATTCATCAGTATTCACACAGGGTATTCAATCAGAACTGAGATTGTTGTGGAGTTAAGATTTTCTTCAGAAACACTACAAAATAAAGACCATGGTTATGTTTGTCTTCCATCTTTCTACTGGTGACCTTCTGCTACACATCAGAACCCAGAATTGCCTGCCAAAGCCTCGGAGATTATCAATAAGTCTTGCTACCATGACATATTTATCTACAGAGGTACAGCACAGCACCTTCTGTGTATCTGTACTGCCTCTGGTTCCCCAGGCTTGAATCTCTTCCCCAGGCACAACCTCGTGCCTCAGGCACTGTCGCCCAGGGTGTGCCCCCTTCTCTCTGCTGCAATGGCAGAGGAAATGCTTTGACATTGTCTTTGCAAAAGAACAGTAGCCCAAGATGCAAGTCTCAAAAGAACAGGCAGAGGGTATAGTCCAGGCTGCTACAACAGTATTAACATGAACAGAGAGGAAAAGCATATATCCCTGCTGACCCTCTGCACAGCTTCAGCTTCCTTGGCTGGTTTCCTTCTTTCCTGCTCCAGCATCTCTGAGTATGTGGGAGCAGGACCTGACCCAGCAGCCCCCTCAGCTCCTCCTGCTACCCCCCAGTGCACTGCTGGCTCCATGGGCACAGCCGTGTTAGCGAGCCATGCACGGCCCCATTAGCATCCCCCGAGCCGGCGCAGATGGACACGCTGGCTTCAGCAATAAAGAGAGTCTGAAGCCATTAAAAAGCAGCGAGAGCAAAATGAACCCCCCTGCAGAGCTACTGCCATCAGGAAAGCAACACCAGCAGCAAACAAACAGAAAAGGGCATTGGAATTTTTGCCAAGGCAGCCCTACTCAGAAAATGAGGGGCATGGACATCAGTGCAGCAGGAGCCAGATGCAAATTCAGGCTGCAACCCTAAAGTGGTTCTTGAAGCAGTTTGGGATGCTTGATCCCACATTTACATTAGACGTTCATAACAAAAGGGGCCATTGTCAAAGCACTGTGGATTCAGGACTGACTATGGCAGGCAACTCTGCTTAAAGACACGGTTAACTGCTGCACTGAAGTAATAATCCTGCGCTAAATCCAGAATTTAAATGCCTCAAGGGCTTAAGGGCTGTCAGGAGCTGCAATTCATTTCCAGGGGTTTTATTTAGTTGCAGCAGCAATTTTTACCTGAGGGTGAAAGTAAATTTGAGAATTACAGGGCTAATAATTTAACAGAATTGGCTGCGGTATTTTTTTTAAAGAAACACAAACACACACACACAGGAGCTTGATGAAATGAGTTCTGCACATTACATGCTTGCAGGTTTCATTTGAATGAAAATGATTAATGGGAACATAAAGATAAAACACAGCACAGTAATAAAACAAATCAGCTCTGTCTCCTAAAGGTCAGAGCAAACCTGCCTCCTGGTTTGGAAATCATGTCCTAGGACAACATCAGGCATTTGCTTCTGCATCCACCTCTTGCCTCTTCAGCTGATAACTGCCGATTCCCAACATCCCAGGCAAATGGATGGAGCAGAAACTAAACACATTCTTAGCCAGACACACAAGACATCAACAGAAACAGTGATTTCCACCACTGGCTCTCTAATTTCGGAGAACAACTTCTTCCTGTCTGTACCTAAGAGTTCTTTTACTCAGTATCTCAGCTCAGCTTGGAAGACACTTTCCTTCTGGAAGAGATGGGGACTCAGCATAGCATCGATGTGCAATTTCCATCACCAGGAAAGTAAAATAACATAACAGTTCATAGGGAGCTCTTTCCCAATTGCCTTGGTCCCAGGAACAAGCACTGCAAGCAGACCCCCCATCCCCTCCCCTCATTGTGTGACACCACTGAGAGACAACACTGCAGAAGTTTCCATCTCTTAGCCCGGCCAAACTGGTATTTCAGGGAGGGAAATTACTGATTTGGGAGACTGGGCCCAAGAAGGGAACTGAACTTCCCAACTGTGAGCCTGTCTTGCGGAAAAAATCTACCGGATTTGAAACCGCTGATACCTTTCCCCTTCCCTGCCATTGTCATTGAGAAATATGTTCCTTCCTGCATTCCTAATTGGGACGGAACAGATGGCGAAGGCTTTGTTTAATGAAATATGTCCATTCAATTAACCCATGCCATCAGGGATATGGCAAAGCAAAAGGAATCAGCGTCCCACCGCTGTAACAGGGTCCTGCTGCCCAAACCTGCACGCCTGAGGAGGGACTGGGATGTGACAGGCAGGACTCAGAGACACAGGTCACACCTGCTGAGCCTTGTTCAGCTGCCATTCCTGCTTCCCAGAAGTCTAATTTTTTCTTTTTTTTTTTTTTTTTTTGGTTTTTTTGTTTCTTTTTTCCCCCGATTTTCTTGTTTCAGAGCTGTGTCCAGAGATTTTGATCCCTGTGCTCAGTCTTGCCCTAACAACACATGGAAAAGGCAATATCTGTTCTCCCTAGTGATTGCTTAGGGCTCCAGTAGACAGGGAGATGTACCAAAGGGAACTGGGTCCCAGTGCCAGCTCTGGCACCATACTCTGAGGAGGGGAAGCTCATCCATGCCTCAGTTTCCCCATCTGTGCTGATGAATAGCAATTAGTACTCTGTGAACAAACAAACACCTGGTTCACTGACAGTTTGAAAATCAACCAACAACCAACACAACTTCCTAAAGGAAAGCAAGGTATTTTATTTCAGGTCCTTGTCTGAAACAAAGTTTGGCTCCTTTAAAGGAAAGGAAGGACATTTTGAAACATACAAATTGAAATACACATTCATACTGTGAAAAAAAATCCCTTTTTTTTTTTGTCTAATCCCACCAATAGCAGACTTAACAGCAGAAACAGAGCCAAAAGATATAAAAACCTAGAATTAGATCAGGTGGCTCTGGAGTAAGTACTTTTATGAAAGTAAATAGTTTTTTTCTAACCTTGTTCCCAGCTTCCACTGGTGCAGGAACAGAGCCTGTTCAGGGGTGTGACAGGAATAGTTTCTACTAAAGAAAACTTATTAAATGCCAGCTGGACTAATTATAGTGCTCTAAAGCCAAGACATTTCAGATTTTCATTCCCAAATGGTGAATTGGTACATTTACCAAAAGAAATTACTTTGGTGTTTTGGGGGTTTAGTTGGTTGGGTTTTTTTGTGTAAGTGAGGAAAGTAAAAAACCACAGAACCTTTGGGGGTTTTCCTTTCCCTTTCTCCTTTTCTTTCCATTCCTACCCTTCCATTCCCTTCAGGAAGGAGAGAGAATGCTCAGCTTCTTCCCATGCTCAGACACAGCGAAGAAAACAAAATACTTCTATAGGAAATACCTCTTCTCTTCAAAGACTTTTTTCCCCCTCATTTTATAGAAAACCTGAGGAGTTTTTGGCCCCTTTGGTTGTGGGGAAATACCTCTGGATAGGGATTCATTCAAGAATTGGATCTATGCAGCCAGAGGAGAAAAAGAGCCCATGACACCTCCCAACAGGCCCTGAGAGCCCCAGCTGAAGCGTGACACACACACTGACATGTGGCACAGCCCCCTGGGGTGCCAGTCAATCCCTGCACAGCACCACGTGCTTCCTGTGCTTCCTGGCATCCTACAAGCCCAGAGAGCCCAGATCCCTCAGCGTGCCAGTCCTGGGCTTTAGGACTCACCAACAGCCCTGCCATGGTGGGATGGCAGCTCCTGCAGCTCCTTACAGCACCTGACACCCCAAAACACATCCTTCAGACATTCCCATTTGTCTTGTGTTATTACCCAGCTGCATGGTCTTCCTTTTGACTTCCTTGTTGACTTTTGGCTTCCTTTGAGCTATTTTAGGGGTTATCTGCCTCCCAGCTCCTGTTATTACCCCTGTAAACCTTCTCCTCTCCCTGGTGGCATCACAGACACATTTTCTGGCATTTGTGACTGTTCCCACACTGTCTCAAGCTGAGCTAAACAGTTTCCAAGTGCAAAGCAGCATGACTGAAACTCCTGCTAGACTTTCATAATGAATATGAAGTTTCCAGACAGTAGAAATTCCTAACTCGACTCCATTCTCCAAATCCATTTATCAATGCTAATCAGCCAAGACCAGACAAGTATTCCCATTTTGACTGGAATGACTTTATTTTTTTACGACAACAAAACAATTCTTGCAAAAATAACAGTATATCATCATATGTGAAACTAACACAATGTGCTAACTCAAGACTCAGACAAGATATTGGCTGCAAAAATAACCTGCTTGACTCATCTTTGTTAATGGCAGAAGTTTCAGAGATACATCCTAGATCCTGCCGTGAAATGGTCAGGCCTGAGGTAGCAGCCCTGGATCTGAACTCTCTTTGAGCTTTGAAGACACCCTGATCTGGCTCCCAAACTGCTGGTTTGGAGGATACAGTTTATCCTTTTGGATGTTTCAGCAGCCAAATCAAATAATTTGATGGTTTTGTAATGTGCTCAACTGGGACACCACAGGTTGACTGTGCTAACATAACTGCTGCCTGGGACTGTTGCAGCTGGCTAGCAGTAGGACTCGAGATAAAATTATAATTTTGCAGCTCTGAAGTGAAGGCACGCTAGATAAACTCTGTAAGAAATTGAAGCCTTCCCAAAACACCAGATTCTAGGATCAAATCTCTGCATCCACATGCCCATATCAAATCTCAAAGGCTGATGGGCAGATAGAGATTCCCTTTTGCCCGGGAAAGAGATTCCTTTTTGCTGCTGGTCTTGGCCAGAGTGAGGGAGCTGGTTCTGCATTTGTATCCCCTTCATAACAGCTCCAAGTAAGAGATGGTTTCTGACAGCTTGACCACCTCTCACTCTCACATGTTGGCTGCCTTGTCATTGGCAAAGTCCTCAAGCAGATCCAGCTGCCCAGACAGAGCTGGCTCGTGCTTCAAAACGTGGCAGGCAGCCAGAGCAGCAGAGAGACGTGCTGGCTTTTCCCTACGCAATCCCTTAACAAGGAATCCTGATGTTCCTGGGCACAGCTTTCTTTCCCTGGGTACCTCACACCTTCCAGCAGTAGCTTTGATCATCTCCGAGACTCCCCTTAGCACAGAAACAAACAAGCTTCTTTCTTTCTTTCTCTCTTGGGATGAGCACATAAAAAAACCTTGTTAAACAGGAATTTCCCTGGACTAGAGAGGTAAATCCAGGCCACTCTAACCAGGTGAATTCTGCCCTTGCTATTTTAACACCTGACCTTACTGGGGCTTGTATTTTTGCTTACGCCATCCAAGCCAGACACATGCACCAGCTTCCATGGGGAGAGAGCGTTGCTGAGGGTGCCTATGTGTTTGGCTGTTAGGGATGAACAGAAAATAATTTTTTTTTCTAGCCATCCTGTTTGCTTTGACACAGATGGTGAGTCCAGGCCATCTTCAGATGGTACCTTCTGCCCCAATATTTATCACTTCCCCTTCTCTTAAGATGCTCAAGTTTTACAAAAGCTTTGTGTGTGTGTGTGATTGATCCCTAATCCCCTTCAAACAAAACAAATGGATTAGCACAAGCAGTTTAATCCAGACCTCTTTGCTAATCATCCTCACCTCCAATGGGGTGGGCAGGGAGCAAGCACAGTCCAACACCATGAGGTGCTAAAGGTTTAGCGAGCCCTGGGGGCAGTGACCACTTCAGACAGTTGAGAAAGACCCAGACCTGTAGTCAGCAAAATCCCCACCACTTTCCCATGCCTAAATTCTGATCCAGGATAAAGCTTAGGAACAAATAAGCAGCAAAGACCAACTAATTTCACTGTCAGAATGGTGCATTCAGCTTGCCACAGAAAGTCCGCAGTATCAAAACACAATTAAGTAGTTGCACATCGACAGACTCTCCTAATTGCTGCAAGGAGCAATTCAATTATGTTTTCAACGCTGAAATGAGTCATTACCAGTCTATAGGGGGAAACTGTGTTTGTGGGGTCATGTTTTTTTATAGCATGTGCTATCATCCTCCCAAAAGTTAGCTCTTTTACTGCTGACAATATTAATTTTGGATGGATTCTTCCCCTTAGGAACTAAATTGAGACATTTCTAGTTATAGGAATAACATTCTACTGTAGATCAGAAACTCCCGAAGCCACACTCTCCTATCTGGGGTTATGAAAACAAAAATTAAGGTCCCTTCTGCTTTGTGAAATTCAACTGCTTCATAATCAAATTTTAAGTAATCACAGTTCTACTCTCACTCCACTGTAATTCTAGTCTAGATAGAACCCTAAACACAATTGGGCTAGTACCCTAGTTCAGACTAGTAATAGCTGGTTCTCAGTAAAGGAAGAAATAATTCCTGCTAAGAAAGCAGCTGGAATGATCTTTTGAAGTTATTCTGAATTACAGATGTTGGGAGATTTGAAATATATAGAATATCCTAAGAATTAAAGCAACTTAGTAAATATTTAAGAAAAAGTTGAATCAGGTTGGGTCTACTATTTGAGTGACTGAGGATGGTTAAGAGCTACACTTGAACCTTACTAACAGATTTTTTTTTTCTATTGTTCCTTTGAAATTTGAAAGCAAGATGATTGCAGAGCAGTGAAATTCAGAAGCACTGAGTAAGTCCTGTTTTGAGAGCTCTGGGTTAAACAGCACTGATTTAGATGTTCATGCCTGCACAGTAGTTCAGCAAAGATAACAGGTTGCAGTAGCCACTTGGTAATTGACCTCTGGTGATTTAAAACCTTAATTTGTTTTCATGCTTTCTGATTTAAAGTAGTGTGTGCACTTGGGCATAACTGCCTTAAGAGATCTAAGCAATATTTTAGCCTGGATTCGTCAGAAACAAGGCTTAACAGAGCATATAGACTATCCCTCCTAATAACTCCTAAATAGATTGGCCATTTTCAGCCAAATTTGTTGCAGGGTTCAGTCGTGATGCTTGTAACATTTCCACAGGTTTTGTGAACAGCCAGAAACAAATTAAGCTCTTGCTTATTCTGGGAGCCAGCTGTTGGTTGAGCACTTGTGACTCAGTCATGACAGGTTCTGTCTCTTCTGTGGTGGGCACATCCCATGGGACATGAAGCCAGAAGAGGACAGCTGGGCTACTGGGGGCTGGGTCCTAAGTGCAAAAAAAGGAAACCATAGGAATCTAGGCTATATTGGACCTGCTGCTTGTTGAATGTCCTGATTATAAATAACTGCATATAACCATGACTTCATGACATTCCCTTCACACACAGCCACTGACACAGGCACAAAATGCTATTCCCTGGCAGAGACAAGCAAAGGGGTGAAGAGGACTTTCCTTGTGCTCACCTGGTAGTGTGAGAGGCATCACATGGTGCAGAGCCCTGAGTGGCACCTACAGGCAGGTAACAAGGCTCCCTGGGTGATTTGTGGCCTCTCAACAGCAAAGCTGTCGCTGAGCCACAGTGAATCTTCCTCGCTCTGTACCTTTGCTGAGCTGATTTATTGAAGGTGTCAATAACAGAAGTGGGCTAGGGACCGACTGTAAAGTTCAGAATCTGAATTTCCTGTGTGTTTGCACTCCCCTTTGCCTTCACTCTGTTTCATTTTCAGGTGAGTTCAGGGTTTGGCTGGCTTTCAGGGGCAAAGAGCTGCTGGTAGCAAGCCCCACTGCGTTATCTGCATGGGTTAAATCAGAGGATGCTTATTTTCACTGCACACTTAATGGTTGGTTTAAGTTAACAGGAGTTAAAAGGCAGCTTAGTCAAGCAAGCAGGGAAGAGCTGGAGTCAGAAGGTTCAGCTTCCTGCTGCCCATTGAATAATTATATGCCCCTTTGGGCATAGCTTCCTCACTTTGAAATAAAGGTCAATCCCAGTGCACTCTGGTAACAGGACAGTAGGCATTTCAGGAAAAGGGAGCTGCATTTTCATTATTTCTATTCCTAAATTAAAAATCAATTGCTGACCAAAAGCTCATTAAATTAAAAAAGAAAATTCTATAGACTTCAGCGAAATATAGTGAACCCCTCCTTATGCTGGCTTCAAGATGCCTGTCACAGCAACACAGAGGGGGATTACAAGAAACACCAAGAATGCTCCAGAACAGTTAAATTTTCAAAATCAGGCTGTGTTATCTGCAACCATGAGATGCTGTGAAGCCTGTGTCTGCCCCAGTAGGGCTACAGTGCATGGTGACATGATCCCACCAAGACCTGCAGGACTCATCTTCTGGGCAGGGAGCCCAGGGCCACGAAGGAAAGTGCTAACAGTTAAAAAGATGTCTGGAGCTTGCAGAAATAGATATTTTCCCAGGAATAAAACATGACTTGGCATAAATGTTTTATTCCATTGCACATAATGAATGGCAGTGAATGTGATTTGGGGACCTGTCAGGACAGGGGAGCACAGACATAGTACATGCACTGCAGACAGTATTAAAGAGGTTGTTTAACTGAAACACAGGGAATTGAGATCACTGATAATTTTAATCCCCTTTCCTCTGGGATTTTTTTTCCTTTTTATGATCACCTTCCTATGTGGCTGATAAAACAGGGCCATCAAAATGTTTATTAGAAACTCTTGCAGGAACGAATCCATATGCAATTGCACGGAAGGTAAAGAGGCATCCACTGCTCAGCATTTCCAGCAGATTTAGCATCAGGCTCAGCTTGCAGCCAGGCAAACAACACTATTTGCTTCCAGAAGAAGTAGTGGAAAGGAGTCACTAGGAAATAAATAAAAGACGATGCTCAACCCAACAGCAGCTTGAACTGGTCTGATCTGTGGCAACACCACTTTGCAGAGGAGCTTTTCATCAATCTCTGTGTATGGCTTAATAGAGGCTGTCAGGGATATGGAAAACTGTCACTCTTGTGTGGATCAGAGCAGCTCTCACCCCTACACTCACTAGACAACACACTGCACAGCTTGTACCAGCATGGGGGATAAGACCAGCGTCTGCTACATTATCTCCTTTCTGGCTGCTAGAGCCATTTTTTAGAGGGGATTTGCTCCAGGTTTTATTAATTGCTTTAGCAGGCAGAATATTCTTGTTGGTAGATTGGTTTGCTCCTTCAGAAGGAACGTTTCCCTTTGCCAGTTAAATCTTCCCTCTCCGAGGCTCAGTGTCACACGTGAGATAGGTCATGTGTGGTTTCACCAGGTTTATTAAAGCTACAAAGAGGCTTGTCCTGGCAAAGAAACACTGTGGTGCTGCTAAAAGAGGAGAATGGCAACAGGGCATCATCTCCAGTTAATTGTTTCATCAACTTGGAGAGCAACAACCACTTGCTAAATAAGGCTCTTCTTTTCTGCTTTGCAATTGTGCTCTTCTGGCTGCCAAGAAAAGCTCTGACACTGAAGGCTTCTCAGGGCCTCTAGAAATGTTGCCTTTGGTTTTAATCCAGAAGGACAAAAAGCAAAACCAAGGGTTGCAAATCAGAAGAAGAGGTGAATGCTCTAAGGAGATTTGCCCTCTTCCCACGCACCTAACCAGTAAGCACGGGGTAGAAGAAAAAGAATTAATAAAACTTGTTTACTACGTCTGCCTCAGAAAATGTTAATGCTCAGCTAAAGAAAAGCCACTTGAGAGTTTCCTCAAATAAGTTTATGTTTTCAGTTGCTTTCAGAAAAACAATCAAGTTTGCATATTTTTACCAAAATATTGAAAGTGCTTGAATCTTTCCTATTACAAACCAGAAAACTGAAGCTATTAAGCCAGTCCTATAATAAGATTTGAGAAGGAATAAAGAGCTATTTAGAACTAGTTATTGCTCTTCATAATGAACTGAACTGGCAAAAATTCTTCTATTTTTTCCTGTTCCTGAGTTATCCAGGAATCAAACATGATGCAAGCAACTATTAGTTAAAGTACAAGCTCATGCATGTTGATTTCCCTTGTCTCAAGTTTGGCTCATTTGCAATTTAAAGCATCAATAGCAAAATATTTCTGCATTTAGAGCCATATCTTTTCACCAGTAAAGCTCCTTCCTGAACACATCTCCCTTCTGTTCTGGCATGTCTATTTGTGGGCTGTCTTTAAACTTTGTGTCTTAATTTCTCCTTCCTTCTTCCCAAGCAGGTGACCAGAGAGTGAGCCAGGCCAAATGTCCCCGAGTGCCAAACTTGGCATCAGCGTTATTGGTCTGTTATCAACAGCAAAGGTTCACTAGGTTATGCAGATGGCTCCAAATCTGTAATCTTAAAATTCTGGAGTAAGTCAGTCAATAAAGTTCACTTAAGGATCAAGGTCTCCTTGAAGACACAAGCGGGAATGAGTAGGCATTTCTCACTCCTGAAAAAAAGAAGGAAAGAGATGGTGGGAAGAGAGACTAGGGCTGCCTCTGAACTGACCAGCCTGATTACCAGAAGCCCAGGGGACACTGGTAAGAACAGATGTACTCAAGTGGTAGGCACATGATTAGTGTCTGTGTGCCAAGTCAAACCTACCTGCCAGACCAACTGTGTGCATGGGACAAGCCAGCCCTGGCAGGGAATTCCTCTGATTCCAGTTGTGATTGACAAGAAAAGGAATAGGAAGATACGAGCTGCAGAGCTATGTGCAGTAACCTTTCCCTTTGTCAGAAATGTCAAAGTAATTCCTAACAGCTCACTTTAAAATGCATTTTCCATCCTCTTTTTGACATCTTTCCGACCCCCCCAACATTGCCAGAACATACAAATTCACTCTGACAGCCAGAACAGGAAGGGAAAACAAGAAAGAAAATAAAATAAAAACAAATCTCTAAACTCTTCCTAACCATCATCATAGAGAACAACAAGAGTTAGTATAACACACTTACTGAAAAATCAAGCATGAATCACCTTCTCCTCACAAACAACCAGCACTAATCAGGCAGGAATGAGGTTACTTATCCTATCAGGACCCAATGATTATTGTCTTATTTCCCTGATAAACAATGATAGCACTTTAGCAATGGTAATAAAGCTATAACAGGTTCTTCTTCTCTCTTTTTTTTTTTTAATTTGATTACTTTTCTCCTCTCACAAGCTTCCTCCATTTCTCTTCTCTGTCACGTTGACTTACAGAACCTGACATCTTTGTACTGGGAATGCTGTGCAGCTCTATTAATTGCTGCTGAATGAAGATGCATATCACAAAACAAAAAAACCCCACCAAAACCCAAAACAAAAACAAAACAACAATAATCCATAATAAAGAGGAAAAGAAGAGGTTTTACTGACAAAACTGTCACGTTTCCCTTTTGTGACTTTGCGGGTGGACTCCCTCTTACTAAACTTATATCTCCTAATAATTAGATATCTAGTTTCATTAACCATCCAGGCTTCTAGTAACCTCAGTGAACAGAGAAAGGGGAAGACAGTAGAATGATTCACCATACCTTCTTTAGAAAGCTATTTTGGGGTGGACTAAATCATTCTTTGGAGATTAGACAATTAGTGTAGAGTAGATGTTCAACCTCTACACTGCTACAGGGTAAGATGTACTTCTGTCATGACACAAGGAATGGTAGGTGCAAAGACTAAAAGCTGATAATAGACATCAGTGACAATTACTTGGTTTCAAAACCCCTGGGAAGGAGCAGACCCAGGGAGAGAAAACATTTGTTCAAGGTCACAGAGAAGGTCACTAGAACTGCTCATGTCTCCCGAGTGCACTTCAATGTCCTGAATAAAACATTAATTTATCATGCAAGGAATAAGGTTTAGGAAATGAAAGTCCAAATGCCATATGCAATTAAAAAAAATCAGAAGAAAGAGCATGACCTTACACTGCACATATTTAACTACAGTTTCATTTACATGAGCAGAAGCACACCAGTTCCCTCAAGCTTCTGAGGGAATTAGTAATAGTAAAACACAATTCTGTGCATTTTCAGTAACTGTTTGCCTTAATCAAAACCCATGGCACAGGATGGTATCAATGATCACATCACCTAACCACACTGAACTGAAAGTGAATACACTGCAGTCTAACTAGAACTGGGGCAAAAGCTCTAGGCAACAGATGGGCTTTGCACTGCACTAAATTAATGCTGCCTCTGGACTAAATGATGGAAAATACCTTGAAAAAATACTGCAGACAGCAGCTAGACACCAACCTGGGGGTGTCCAGTGATGTAGGACTTCCACAGGTGAAGCCAGTAGTGACCAGAAGGTGGGAAACAAGCTTCATCTCTCCCATGTTCAATCCCACCACAGCCAATAGGAGACCACAGGAGACATAAGGAATCTAAAGGACCTTCCAAGGACCTCTGGTTAAAGGAAGGTCATGTAACATTTGGCAGGACTACAGTATGAAAAACAAATAGCCCTGACCATGGACTTGTACATAAATTGCCAACTGCAGCACGCTCAAGACAGCAGTCAGTGTCAAAAAATGCCTCTTGTAATGTGTAGAAAATCCTGCATAGCATTGAAGAATGCTTTTTATCCTGATATCACCACATCCCCTTGGGCTCTTCTTTTAGCTAAAACCAGTTTCTTAGAACAAGAACCAGTGCTTCCCCTCCTCCTCCTCCAAACACTTCATAACCACAAACCTCAGCTGCGCTCACTCGTTTCCTGTGTTTACCCAACAGATCATGGCAAAAAGGGAGAAGAGGAAGGAGTTTATAATAGGAAAATAATCAATACTGACATGCCATCGCTGTCTGCAAGGCAATCATTAGCTGCTCAAGAGAGACCTCAGTGGCTTCTGTTTGCTCGGTGTGTGATTGCCTCCTGCAGAGAGCTAAGCTGCTCTGAAAGACTTCAGCAGGTGCCTTTTCCTCCTCCAGCCCAGGGAATTCAGTGTAAGTCAGGCAGCTAAATTACACCTCTGGGTTATTATCAGCAGTATTAATTACTGTGTTCTCCCTAATTATCCTCTCTTAACACACTCAGTTGGTTTGCGGGAACAATGCAAGGTTGGCAAACAGTGGCATTTAAAATTGATTGGGCCAGAGGCTCAACTGATATAACACAGCACAGCAGGTTTATAGAAAGGTCAGTTCAGTGGTGGAGTTTATCTGCTGTTTTATGAGGGTGTGAGCTGAGTTGCAGCAGGCTGACATGCCCTGGCCAGCTGGCACGAATGGAGACACACAGTTTTGGGTCAGTCGTTCACTGGTTTACATCGTGACCCCGTGCAAAGTGCTATTCCCTACCACAGTTCTAATGTGACTTTCTGACCTACATTAAAATAAACATCACAATGTCATCATCCGGAGTCAGGACATTTTTTTTGTCCCCTGTTTCACCCTGCATGAACTGCAGGTAGGCTTGGGAAACCCATAGAGACTCTGCTGTGTTTCAGCCACCTACCCTGTTCTTCAAATAACCAGACCTGAGTGACTCGCAGATCACTGACATGGAAAGTCATTTGCAACATAAGACAACTCAGTCGTGCACTTCCCTACCTTTATTGTTCAAATGCCTCCCTCTTCCTAGGCTGGCTCTCTGCTTCTTGGATGCAGCTTATGTCTGGAAAACACAACTCACCTCACGAGATTCAACCCATCTCAAATGTGGTTGACAAGGATAAGGCTCAGTGGCCTGACAGCCTGATGTTGGAGCCTTGACAGATTTGCTGCCTCAGGGGTTGACAAACCTACCCCTTTAAAATGTACACATGCCCTCATCAAATAGATCTGTTCCTGAAAGAGCACTAACATTCAGATAAAGTGTAGGGAAAAAAAGAAAGAAAATCCTACAATCTGGAGTTCACTTTCTTGAACTAAGATCTCTCAGCATAATCCTTTAATGCACATCTGTCAATAACCTCGAATCAGCACCTTTAGCTTTGGGTCATTTTTCTCTATGTCCCTCAAAATGTGTTTCTGTTTTGTTCTTACTTGGTACCTATGAAAATCATGTCTAACTGGTCTCCTGTCCTGCAGAAGCCACGACATAAAATGCAACAGTATTTGTAGAGACGGACTTTTTGCAACCATCACCAGACTCCTGTGCTCATCTGCCTCCAGAGATCAGAGTTTAAACGAAGCACTCAGAAAATATAGATCCAAACACACAAGATATATTTGCCAGTGTATAGAGAAGCAACAGAAATCCCATTTTAGCAAACTGTTCTCTAGCTCAGAGTGTGAAATCCAGTTTAGTGAAGGTCAATTCTAACTCTTTGTATATCGTTTAAGTCCTTCTCAGGCCTGTAGCTGTCACAGAGGCCACGCACTTTTGGAAATGTTTATCCTGACAGAAGATCCTGTGTTTTTCAAGAACAAATAGTAGCTGTTGGATTTTTAACACGTTCCCTACAACACAACCATAATCAGGGCAAGATGAGAGACAGCCAGCTCTAGGCACTCCCTGAGTGGGCAACAAAAAAAATAAATCTACCCATTTCTTGTTTAATTCCTGCTCCTGCAGGAATCCAGGGATATCTGCAGATCCACAGCACTGGAGGAGGAGGAGGAGAGATGTGTAGGTCGGGAGACAAACACACAGGAGGATGAGACAGTGCCTCAAACATCAAACTCTCTCAGCCTTCCCCTGCATATCTGACCATTTAGTTCCATTACCATCTTCAGCATGAGCTGGTGATACCAGAGACAGAATCATGCTCTTTTCTGGAGGATATCAAGGGCTTTTCCTTCATTTGGATCACATGAATATAGTTCCAGCCATGATGCAGCTGGAGGTACCCAGGAGAAAACTGAGAGCAGCCACATCCACGAGGAGTCAAGGCACAATCAGAGTGGGCACATTACAATACCAAAGAAGCCATCTCATCATGAATTTATTAGTGTAAAAAAGAACTCTGCCCAGCAATGCAGCAAGAAAAGAAACTGGGACATATATAAACCCCTTCTCTCCTAGCCAGCAAACCCTCCATCCTTGTAAACCACTTCCATGGCTGTGAGCTCTCAGACAGTAGCACTGTCTTGTTCCACCAGCAGTTGTGCATCCCAAAGGTGACCTTCTCCCTGATGCTGCAAAATGTTCAGGGTGTAAAATGTGATACATAGACTGGGGACTGATTGCTACCTGCACTGGGGCATTTCAGGTAGTTCCACAGCCCATTTCAGTCAAAGGCAATCTTTCCAGCAAGCTTTGGATCAAGCCTGGCATAAATTAGAGCTCCCAAGGCCTCCTTTCTGGAGGAGAGTGTGCAGGACAGTGTTTGTGCTGATGAATAGCTTGGCATTGTAGTAGCAAGGTGCAGGAGATCCAAAACCCTGCTGTTGTTAATATACATGAGTCACCATTGCTGCGTGTGCCAAACATGCTTCCAAACGGAGCTGCAGTTTGCCCTTGGCTGTTTCACTGGGCAAAGGCAAGTCTGAAAAACTTGGGGTTTTTTCAGTGATTCAAGATATCGACATAGCAGGAATCTCTGTCTCGATCTGCTTACCGGCACACATCAAACAAAGACGCCTGCTGTATGTTTGCATTTTATTAATAGTTTACAACTTGGATTTCTCTCCTCTTTTGTTCCTGCTGATCTCACAGAAAGCTATGAAAGTATATATAGATGTCTGCCAAATAGATTTCTTGGAGGAAAGCAGAAAAGTGTGAATAATGGGTTCTGAAGTATGGATAATTAGCAGATCAAATAACCCTAAGGACTGAGGAATTTTTTCATTCTTTTCAGATATTCGCCATTCTTATTTTTCTAAATAAATTATGTGTAGCCTCCAGGTACATTTTTTCTTCTAGTTTATACAATAAAAATAGAGGTATCTACTGTGGGGGTAGGAGAGGTTATTTATTTATTTTAATTTAATGCTCCTGACAGTGAGAAAATGACAGCTCTGGCTGCATTTTGGAATCATATGGGTAGTTGTTATACAAACTTCCTGACTGTAGCACCTCTACCCTAATCTTTCCATTCCTACAAAGGGCTGTTCTTCAATTTAGTTCAGCAATGCCAAGCTAAAGAAGTTTGCCAAAGTCAGCAGGATGGTCAGGTAGGATGGGCAGCAGGTACACAGCAAAAATTGCAGACCCATTTCTCTCTGGCTGCAACTCTCCCTTAGGTTTCCAAATCATATTCCAGTGTTTTTTTCCTAAACATTGCCTTACTACTCATTTACTTGCTCCACCGCTCAGTAGATCCAGAAATAAGGAATTTACAAACATCCAGTATGACAAAATTAAAGCAATTTACTTCTCACCTGAAGCAGGATAAGGCTAGAACACAGGGAAGGGTCCTTTCCTCCCCCCAAACAGCAGTTCAGCTGCCACTAGAGTCACTCATCACCAGCTGACACATGCTCTGAAAGGTGTGTGCAGCTTTGCCCACACATTTCTGGAAATAAATAAATAGATAAAAGAATGGTTGCCCCACTGAGGTGTTCAGCTGCTGATTTGTGTAGAATGTCAGGGACTGATCTTTAAAAAATGGGTAGAACTCTGTTGCAACTTGGGAGTTCACAAGAACAGGTGTTTCAAAGCAATTCTCTTATCAAAAAATAGAGGTCTGAACTCTGTATTCTACTAAAGTCACAAGATAAATGATACAACTGTTACCTACAAATAAACCTGTTAATGTGTTTCAAAGGTTCAGCTCTCAAATCTTCTTTTTTCTCCCTAATGAAACACTGTCATCTGAGAGGCAAAATAAAAGTCTTCCCTTAGAGACAGTAATTTAATAGCAGGGCCATTAATTAATTTCATCTTCACATCAATGCTCTGTTTTATTTAAACTCCCATCCTGCAGCACTGGGGTGCTTGAGCATCTGCAGAGCCTGCAAGAGCCCTGTACTGTGGCCAAGGGGAGGTTCGGTGTAGGTGGCAGATGGCAGACTAATGTAGACATGACAGAACCAGCTCTAAGCTAGTTTGCTTGGGTAGCAGAAGTGGTTTACTAAGAGTAACGTGGTGCTTAGCCCAGGATGAACTACAACTGTCCATACTTAGCCCAGGCAATGGGATGACCACGGACGTCTGGTAATAATAATGAAATAATGCCCATTAAATAGATTTCAGGTACATAGATGCCCTAAACCCATCTATACTTCATCTTTGTTCATGAAATTTTGTAAGAGTCATTGACCATGGAACCAGAATGGTGGTGAGGCCCTGGCACAGGTTGCCCAGAGAAGTTGTGGCTGCCCTATCCCTGGAAGTGTTCAAGGCCAGGTTGGACAGGGTTTGGAGCAACCTGGTCTAGTGAAACGTGTTCCTGCACATGGGCAGGGGGGGTGGAACAAGGTGATCTTTAAGGTCCCTTCCAAAACAAAGCGTTCTATGATTCTAAAGTTCATTATGTGTGTGAATGATGGTGATTTCCCTCCTCAGAAATCTCCTCACTGGACTACAAGGGTAAATTCAATAAACGCACCCAAACATATGTGGCACATCAAAATCAAATACCCACAACTACAAAAGCAAGGTTTGACATGACCCAGAGATCTTTCTAAATTTTTAGCTACCACCTGGCAAGGTCTGAAAAAATACAACTCAATATCAAGGAAAGAGGTCATGAAGCACTGTCAGGAAGATGTCTCCATCAGTAGCCCCATTGAACATCAAATTGATCTTTTGTTACCCCATGCAATTAACCTATGTAAATATGTGCTAATGACCACTTCACTAGAAATTCCTTTCATTTGCTCATCAAGCTACACTAAGACACAGGCAAGTACTGTTTGTTGTAAAACCCATGCCTCATCTGAATTTCACATGCAGGGAGATCTGCTTCAGTTTCTGATTCTTGGACTTCTATTCCTTCTAGGACACATAAATGGCAAAGAAACAGGAAGAAAGTTAAGCTCTGCATTTTTTTTTCTGCAGAAGAGGAATGGTACTGGATTCCGCAGAGCCCCACTGAAGCTTAATTTTTAAAAGAAATAGGATTTATATTGCTAGTTGCCTTCAAGATCTCAAAACCCTCTTGAACTGCAGTGCCAGGTGTGGATTAGTCCCCTGCCTCTGCCTGTTACTAATCAGTATAATAGCAATAGATTATCTCAGTTGGTTAGAGCATGGTGCTAATAGTGCCAAGATCATGGGTTTGATCCTCATACAGGCCATTCACTTTAGAGTTGGACTCGATGATCTTTGGAGTTCCCTTCCAATTCAGAATATATTCTGTGATTCTGTGAACCTCATGACTATAAGTACTACAGTTTTTGTGGTAGGTGCTCAGACTTCTGATAACAGCTGGGTGCAGGCTCAGCAAGACAAATCCCAGCCTTAGAGTTCTTTGCCATTGCAAGTAAACTTCATTACTTTACTGCATAGATCCGGATGAAAAACAACTTCTTGAGAATGGAAATACCCACATGGCCTCTGCAGAACCCTCCAGCAGCTCTGCAGCCCTTCATCCCACACCCCCCCTGCCCACATCACAGGCATAGCCCTCTGCCTCAGCACCACTCACTGTAGCGGGTTTATGTGATGTCAATAACTCTCTACAGCAGCTCAGCAAGTCTGGAAAAACCCAAGGCTACAGCCACCAGTTTTATGAGTGTAATAAGCAGAGTTTATTTCCACACCACAGCCATAAACATTTCCAGGATCCCAGCCACGTACTCAGGGCACCTGAGACATCAGCAGCTGTCTCCAGCTCCACTTGACCTCCTGAAAAAGGAGGCACAGAAAATGCTATCCCAGCAGGCATTAATGCAGGTTAATTAAACCTAAACTGCTCAGCAGGGCACAGTGAATTGAGAAGCGGTGCTTCTGCAGACTGCCCAGTGCACCAGTCCCACCGTGGCATCATCATTAATGGTTTTCACACAAGCCTCAGGGCTCATTTGCTTGACAAGAGCAAAGCAGTAATTTTACTGTTGAACACTTGCAAAAATGATGCCCTGACTGTTATCAAAAGTGACAGGCAAGTTATGTGAGCAGTTAAGTGAAGGTTACTTTTTAGGGCCAAACCTCTGAATAGATCAGACGTCAATTAGTTCATGCATGGAAGGAGGAGGTGAAAGAAAACAAAGAGGAAAAGGAGGAAGAATACAGAAGAAGGAAATAAAAATAGCAGTAAAGACATGGACTTAATTTGTTTCCCTGAGTCAGTGCTCTGAGGGATAGAAGGGGGAGAATTTCAGGATGGCAGCTGCCTGCATTCCCCAGGGGGCTCTGACCATGCCAGTCACTGGCAGCTGCTGCAGTTTAGGCAATGCAGCTGGACAGCAGGAAGGGGCTCAGCACACACAGGAAAATCACCCTTCAATCGGAACCTCCCACGAGGTTTGGGGGCTTTGGCTTTCTTCTACATTCCTCAAGAGGAACTTTCAAGGTCCAACAATTTGCTTCATTTATGCTGTGGACCCTTGAAGAGGAACAAAATCATCCACAGGGTGAACATACCTGGGCCCCATTCCAGTTCAAGATTTTAGGAGAAAAACTAGTCTTTGACACTCAGGAAAGTGAAAGAAAAACTTTCAGTTTTGACAAGGTTTCCCTAATAAAATAAAAAAAATTAGTGAAGTCACATATCCAATTTGGTTGGCTCTAAATAAAGAAGCTCAGGTTTTCACCTTCAAATTACTTCATTTTAAAAATTTGAGTTACACTGGGCTACAAAAGTGAAAGCTGAAAAGAAAAAAAAAGATGGCATATTAAGTTGCGGTCAAAACTGAAGTCTTTGTTTAAAAATAATGTTTTTGTTTTCTCATACTGAAAAGCAATACTTCTCTTATGAAACACAAAAAAGTGGATGAAGTCACCCCCACACCAAAATGTCCTATCCATCCTGCTTCACCTGATGGCAAATGTGAGGAAAAGGAAGAAAATGGAATTCACACCCTGCAGACTGACTCCTCAAGGGCTTGGAGGAGCCACCTGGCTCAGACAGAGACTGTCACATCCTGTCACCTGAGGGTGAGGAACCAGAGAAGTCTTGTCCCTGCCCTGTGTGTGTGACACCGAAGGGTTTAGGAGCTCATAATCGTTACTGCTACAGCTAGTTGCTGGATAGATTGCTCTGCTGAGCTTCTCTAAATGGTGCAGCACAAGCCCAGTGGTTCTCTGAATTTTGTGGAGAATAAGATTGATTGAAAGAGGGTGAGGAATAGGATTCCCCAGAAGTGAGACTGGGAATATTAAGCCTGTAGACAACCAACCGAATTCAAAGGTATAACTAGAGGTTCTCTTGCAGTTTATGGTTTTAGAAACAATTTGGGTCACAGTTTGAGAGACACATTTTTTTTCCTGACTAAGAGTAAAAAACTGACTGCCCACTCCCCTGCCTCCCACCCAGAGCAGCTGCCAACAGTGCAGGATGTTTGGGCTCAGTTAAGCTTACCCAGGTGGGGTGACAGCCTGCTGGCAGGTACACCCAGGGACACCAACACCAAGCCCCAGCTCCTGCAGCCCTGTGCCAGGCACAGCCCTGTGCCAAATCCCACCAGGCTGCACCACGCTGGGATGCACTGAGACAGCTCGCTGGCAGCAAGATTAAAGCACACCATTATCTACTTCCAGATAAGTTCAATTCCAGACCTGCCAACCTTGACAGGACCATAAATACTTGTAGGGCTGGACTTAGGCTGGGTGAGTCTCTTGGGTTTGGGGTGGAAATATTGCAAATGGGAGCTTATTTGTCCAAATTCCCAGTCTCCCCATCCCTCCTCTTGACACCACTTTCCGCCTTCCTGACCTTTATCTCCCAAAGACAGGTCAGCATTTTGCCTACTGGTTTGCACCTGGAGCACAGCCTGTCTTGGTATAATAAGACTTGATGCAGGCAAGGACTGAGCCTTACAGAGAGTGCCTGTTGGTTTTCTGATCACATCCCAGGCTGGCTGTCAGGCTCCAAAGGCAACAGGATTTATTGCACTGAAACGCAGCAGCAGCAGCCGCCCGTGAGGAGCCTACGGAGCTTCATGCACAGGAATAAAAATTTCAGGGCCGCTTGGAGATATGAAATATTTCTTAATTACTTTCTGTTCCAGCACAGCTTGAGGATTTTGCAGCTGCTGTTGTTCTCGGAGCTTGTTTGGTAGTTTTGGCTTTTTTTATTTCTTTATTTTTTTTTAAGTGTAACTGGTAGAAAAGCAGTATTAATGCCATTGTCCATGCTGCAGCTCATAAAAGACCAGCCATGGCTTTGCCTGCGGACTGGCTGCTCGTGATGGAGGCTGGCACAGAGAGGGTGCCAGCCTCTGTCAGCACGGGATCATTTACCTCATGCTGAAACACATTAAAATCTCCTCCCCCGAGACATTTCTCCATAATGGCTTTGCAGAGAGGTGCATCGCTGTAATGCTTAAAAGAAGCCTGGACAGGCTCCTCTACTGATTCTTCTCCAGTCCTGCCAGATCATGTATTGCACTAATGCCCCTGCTGCCCACTAATGTTTGCCCTTGGATTGTGATTCCTAAGGCACAATTTTCCCAATCACCCTTGAAACAAGTCTCCTATTTTTCCAGCCTAATGTCTGCCCCTCAAACAAACAGGATGCTTTACACTGCTAAGGCCAACAACACCTGAGACACAAAAGGTCTGGTAGGTGCAAAATCAATTTTGTTTCTGGGCTGTTGCTCACTGGATCCTGGGAGAGAAAAGGGGGAAGTCTCCAGGGGAAATCAGAAAGCCCAGAGACTGAATCCTGTTCCTCCCACCCTTCCCACATCCTCAGACTCTGCCTTAACACTCCCTTGCAGCCAGGCTTGCGGCAGCAAAGGGAAACCACCGGGGCACAGGGAGCTGAGCCCCGTTGAGAGTTTTCCTGTCTCAAAAACACTTGGGAAAGCTCCTCTTCTGCATCAACCATCAGCCAGCAAATAGCTGAACTGCAGGAGGTGTTTTGGGTAGAGGAGTGCAAATACCAGGCTACATGGGGAATACTGAACACCAGTGTTTGTCTCCTCTTTGCCTCAGGATCAAGGCCAGCTGGGATTTGTCTCAAGGTAGACTAGACATGGCTGCATGACCCCATGCTGAATTCTTTCACACTCACACACCTCTTTTTGCTTCCCCCAACCCCTGCAGGGCCATAATACTGGCTCGGAGCCTCCCCTGCACCCCCAAAGGCCAGAAAGGAGAAAGGAGCATATTGCTGTAGTAACCCCAGTTCAACTCCTCCCAGCAATTCTTCTGGCTGCTCCTGGGTTGTGCCTTGGACCAGGCAAACGCAAGACCCAGAAACACGGCAAAAAGACTCCAACTGCCCTCATTCTGCACAGTTGAAGAATGAATGACTTTTCATCACATCTACCGATCCCTTTTTCTTCTTCACACATAAACTGAGAACAAGGCAGCACTGGAATTCAAGTCTTCCCCCACACCCCATGCCACTGTTAGGGCATCAGTTTTCAACCAGGGGATGTTGGTTCTGTATGATTTTAAGACATAAACCCCTGGACACAACCTTAGAACACTCAGCCTCCAAACCAGAGAAGTGGCACAAGCAGAACTTGCTTCCCTGTTACCAGATTTGCTCAGATCTTTGTTCCTAAAAATGACACTTTTCTTCCAGCTTAGCAGGTTGGGGAGGACAGCAGGGGTGGCAGCTGGACAGAAAAGAGAATGACAATTTTGCCAGGACAGCCCAATGACCGTGGTAGGACATGTTTTTTAATCTTTTCTAGGTTAAACACAGGCAGTTGTGTCTTGTTATATTACATTATATAATATGATTTGCTGATATAGTTTGATAGGTTGAATCCAAGAACATCATGACTCATGTAGGAAATTGGAAGCCTCCTTGTCTCCAGAATAGTGTTTTCAGAAGCTAGAGTGAATCAAATTGATTGTATTTATTTAGTTATTTTTACTGTTTAGTAAATAACTATTTAGTTAGTTATTTTTAAAATCTGCAAGGAAAACCTCCCCAGATTTTAGAGGGGGAGGAAAGCTAAAGGCTTGGGTGCAACAGATCCTCAAAAATCAAATATTTTTAGAAAATGTCACAAAAATGGAAAAAGCAGAGCAGGGAATGTCACCAAAGGTGTGTCAGGACTCCAGGGTTGCAGTCCCTGGATCCAGCACTGGCTTCAGAGAAAGGCAGCTTTTCCCTGCAAAGCAGCTCGGCTGCCAAGGAGTTCCTTGCTTTGGGAGCTGAATGCTTTTGACAAAAAAAGCCTGAGCTTTTCTGAAATCCCCTCTTTAGCATCTGGCCATCCTGGTTTGCTCAGACACGAAGATACACTTGACAATAGCATTGTAAATCTTAATTAAGATCTGTAAACTATAGATAAAAAGGATTATATGAGTACACAAGTATCAGTATCAGGTATAGCCCCTGAGAACCACAGGCTTTCATGCAGCACCATGCACAGAGGCATTGAGAAATGTATGAATGTCACAGCATTATTGATTTGCTAGCTACTATAAAGCTCCAGGATCCCTGGCAATAAAAACATGATAATGAGAAGTAGCCAGGATAGCACTATTTCTGCAAACAGTATTTGCATTCCCTGGGACTAGAGCATAAGCTGTATTTATTGATAGAGAGGTGAGGTCTGGTTTGAATGCAAAGGATTAGCCAAGTTCATTTTGCAGAAAATGTGGTGGTTGTGGTTTACCTTTTGAGCACTGGCTGCAAGGTATCAGTAAAAAAAAAAAAAGATCAACTCATCAAAAAGCAAGTGCTGCAAAACACCATCCAAAAATATCAAGAGAATATATATGCTATTTGTGTTTTTGGGATTAATTTTTTTGTTAGGTGAAGCCATCAAATTCTCAACAGCTAAAATACCAAAACCTTGGCCTATTTATACTCAGGATGTGCACAGCCTCATTAGAAGGTGAAAGAAAAGCAGTATGTTGTATTGCCGTAATGAGTAGTTATTATTTAATGAAAAAGAAGATAAAATATTACTTTACGGAAGCCCAAAGTGTCGGAGATTTCTCTGGAGAGGGCAATATAATGTAATTAAGGCCAAGTGCAGTGACGAAAAGAGCTACCTCAGTGATGTATGTTGTCTGATCCTGCCCCCCCAAGTCCTGTGTAAATGAGGACACAGCTCTAACAGGCTGCCTCTCATGATTTACCATAGCAGGGTATTTCCAAAAGCAGAAAGAAGAACAGTTTGTAAACACCATTCGGTCTCCTACGGAGAGAAAGGGAAAAAATGCTGCTGTGCTTTAACAGGGGCTACGTGAAACAAATGGTTGCTTTGCCTCTGCAGGTCATTAGCATAGGTACAGCCATAAATTTTGTTGTTCCCTACTGCTGCCGCTGCAGAAATCCTGCCGAAACCATCCTTTGAGCTCGTGGCATTTTGGACAAAAGGCATCCTCACCATGCACTGGGGACTCTGTGAAGCCTCACTTTACACCTCTGCACTTGGTGACACATGGCCTGGAGCTACATCTTCCACTTCTCCTGCCTGAGGTCCCAAGTGCTCAGCCCTACTGAGATGTTTAGTGCTCAGGCTTCGGAGGAGATGGGGCAGTTTGCTCTGACATCTCAAAGCCTGAAAACTCTATTTTGTCTTTTTTATTTTTTAATTTTTTTTGTTCCCCTCATTAAACGAGTTTTTCTCACTTCATTTATCTCTTTTTTCAATGAATCTTTCTCCTGGCTTCCACACATGTTCCACATGGCAGGAAATAAAAGAAAACTTTCCTTTGGTAACACTGTACAGGCAGAGAACTTTTGAATCGGAAAGAAAAAGAAAGGCAGAAAGCAAATTCTTCCAACGTTGCTTGCTTGGAAAAGCTTATAAATCCTGCTGGCAGAAAGTTTATAGTCCTCTGCAGAGATCTCAGCTGGCTGATTTTTTCCTGTCTCTCAGGCAAAAATACCATGTAAATTCTCTTAAATTACTTGGTAACTGAGAAAGATAGGCTTGGCAAATACCCTGTCACTACACAACACAGTAATTACATATTCTGCATCCAGGTACTAATTATATTGCCTCCCGATTACTCAGTGATTACATTTCAAAGTAATTACCATGACACCTGGGTTCTCTGGGTGATAAAGTAGCAATAGTCCTGTATCCATTCTAGGGGGAATTGACTTCCCTATAAACACCTTTCCCCAACATTTTGTATCAAAACAGATCTGGAGACCTCCCAAGAAGTGGCAATGTAAGAAAGGGAACATGTCCTTCCTCCCAGAATACTGGTGGGCTGCAGATCTTCCTCTCTTGATCAATGCTTGGAGACTTCTGAAAGCAAGAAACTCATTTAATGTCAAAAGGAGACAAAAGTCACCAGGGCAAAACCCACGGTGAGGAGTCAGGAGGCTTTGAAGACTAAAAAGAGGTGATATGGTGGCTCCAGAGAGCAGGGGACAAGTGTTCAATGTGTGGTAGCACTGAGAGTGACAACCCAGCACCGACCCACATTGCAGCTCTGCTACAGAAGCAGTCAAGCCTCAGGACTGCAGCTTTACCACTCCAAAACCAGAAGAGCTTGTGCCATGTGGCTGAGCCTGGCACGCTCCCCAGGGTGCTGATGGCACAAACACATGGGATATGTCCCCAGGCATCAAACCACCACAGTGCAGCCGAATCCCCAAACGCAGCAAGGCTCAAAACGCTCACACTTGCAAAGGCACAGCTTATTGTCCTCCTGGGATTCCAGTAACCAAATCATACTGCTCCTCCACGCTCAGCAAGTAATTTCTTCAAACATGCTAAATAAAGCAGTGGGGAAAAGGGAGGAGAGGATTTTCTAAAACAAAGACTACTGCCACTCACAGCTCCTGCTTGCCTTTCCCTTCACCTCCTGCAGCTCATTTCTGACCATATACATCATTCCCATTCTCTCTGCGTCCCAGAAAGATGACCCTTTTTAATTGCAGCAAGTGTAAGAGGTTCGCCTCTGCCAACCTTTTCAGATCCGTCCTGAAAGCTCTGAAGCAACCTGGGCAGCATTTTAAGAGCTCAGAGTTCTGGCACTGTACCTTAACAATGCTTATGCTGATGTTAATAGGTTAACATGTTAAATATTGCCTCTTTCTTGCTGAAGCCAAATGAGAAATATTCCAAGTACAGTATTCCCATGGAGTATCCCTACTCACTCAAGTTATTATGTGTCAGGCTATAACCATCACATATCTGCCTGCTCTAGGCCAAGACCACAGCTCTTCAGAGTTTTTGTTTTGTGATTGCACTGTGCCTGGTCCAGGACAGGGGGTCCTCTGAGAGATCACAATGCAATTCATAAATAAAGTCTCCAAGCTTCTCCCCAGCCCATGCTGGAACAGTGCTTGTCTCCCAGCCCACGGTACCATCTGAGCTCTTGTTTTTCCCTAATTACACACAGGTCTTACCTACAGCTTGTTGAAGTAGATGGGAATTTTCCACCGATTTCAGCATATACAGGGTCCAGTCCCTAGAGCAATTTCCAGCTAAATAAGGTACTCAAGGAAATCACCATGACAGTTCATTGATAAATCTTATGATGAGTTTATTGTATACAGTGGAGGGGGAGAGAAGGAAGAGAGAAACTGCATACTGACTGAAAAAAACATGCACTTCCCCATTAAAAGAACCTTTCCCTCAAGTGCATAATAATTATCAACAAAAAGTGGTCCAGTGTGTGCTTCTGAGGAGCAAAATTATTTGCTACTCTGCAGAAAAACACAGTTACTGGGCTTGTATTTCTGCACCTGATCACAGCTTTGGAGATCTGGCACCACCATGCCTGTAGGACATGGCTTCAGGCAGACATGCCATAGCAAAGCTCCGTCCAGCAACAATCAGTCCCATTTCTGGGGGGTTTGATTCTTCCTTCCTTTACAGCGGTGGAAGGCAATAACCTGCATGGATGATGACCCTACATTACCACTGGGAAGAGAGATTATCCAGCTTCTACTAGAAGCTGTGAAGGTGGATAATCAGGTCAGTTCAGCCCTCCCTGACCTTCCTTGCTCAAGTGGCAGCACCTTGTTTTTCTGCCCTCTCCATATGTATCTGTTTCTGTGGTTTCAGTGAGACCATTCCTGACTAAACAAAGGAAGTTGCCAAAGAAAAACATAATCCACTTCTAGAATTTATAGCGGAAGTTCTCCGTTATGGACTTTAAAAGGAAACAATATTTACCCAGAAGTGTTTCAGGCTGGAATTTCCCTTAAGAGAAAACAATAAAAGCAATACAATCCTATCAGTCAAGATGCACAGAGATACTCTCACAAGCCTTAATTAAGAACATGCTCCTTCGGCTTTGCTGGCCACATCAAATGTAGCAAAAATTATGACCTTCCTCTTTGGCAAGACCTGGAGAGACTTGGCTGGCTGAACCTGAGCAGCAGCTTCTTCCTGCCCCAAACTGTGCTGTGAGGAATGGTGAATATTGACATCTCCTTCTGTACTTGGGCTGACCTCAGCCTGCTGGGAAGCCTGATCACTTCCAAAAATGATCAGAGTTGGACACAGACCACATTTTAACCTACTTCAGCTCTTCCCACACCCACGTCAGCCACTCCAGCAAAAAGAATTCCAGACTTGTCCTTAGAAAATAATTTTCTCTTTGGGTACCCATCAGCAAGCAGGCAACATTGCTTAAGCTTCTTGCCAAAAAGAAGGTGTAATCCCTGCCTGGCTTCTGTCAAGCCTGAAAGTCCCTGGTCAGCTCCTCTTTAGCAAGCAAAACTGAACTGGAAGGATCCAGCCTGTGCCACTGCTAAATGGATGGCAAGAGGCTCCGTGCCTGGAACATGCAGTTTCACCCTTTGTGTCAAACATATTCGGCCCTATTAACATTTTATCTGCGTGCCAGAGCAGGAGCAGGAGACTTGGCAACCAGTCAAGAATAATCTTTCCTGGCACACAGTTCCGTGCTGCAACAACTCCGATGGACTTAGGGACAGTTGATTGGCAGGAGGGAAGAGACTGAAAATGGAGATGTGGAAGACAGGCTGGGGAGGAGGGAGCAGGCAGGCCCAGGACAGGGACCATGAGATTAAAAGGTGTACACGTGCATGACTACAGGTCTAAATTTTTCATTGCCACGGAATCGCGGAGTTGTTTCCTTCAGACAGTGGCTTAGTAAATAGCTGTCTCCTGTTCCCTTTGTGACTCTGGTCTCTGAAAATAGAAGGCACTAGAAATTATCTGCACAAGATATCTGATCACTGGTCAGTGTTCACACAGCACTGTGAGAGGAAAAAGTTTCTCCCAGCAAAATATCCCCCATCCACAAGAACCTCCTGAGCACAGGAGAAATGGAAAACAGCAAGCGTAGCTGAGACAGTGCAGATGCCATGGATCAGTGCTGATGACATGCTCTGTCTTGGACAAACTCAGTAGTGGAAGGGAGGGATTGCTCACACTTCATCATGAGATTTGGCATGGCTTGGTCAAAGGAATCTGATGGAAAAAATACCCTATCTTATTTACTTTCAACTGAACGTCCACAAAACTTACTCTTGGGAATTTGTATCCCAGAGTCAGAGTAACAGAAGGCACAAGTGATCGAATTTGGGGAGCACTGGATAAGCATCAAGAGTGAATACAGATTCCTCCCATCAGCTGAGGAGTAGAGATTCAATTCCTCAATGGGAGAGAAGAACAGGTTAAATGTAATATGCACCCAGACATTCAGGCTTCTCTAGGACCCATTGTCACATACTCAATCCAGGACCTCTTACATATCCAAATGTGAAATTAAAATAGAAAACTTACAATGAATGGTCTTCTGATACAGTCAAATACCCTAGCACTGGGATGAGATTAGTTAGTATAATTTCTATTCACATTAATTAATTGGAACACCTAGAGTTTCAAAAAATAGCTCTGCAATTGCACTACTTAAATAACTTACAGTATTACCAGCTAAGGCAAAAGAGAGGCATGAAGAAGCTAGTGATTAAAAGCTATGCTTTAATGAGACAGCAGTCCAAATTTTACAGAATTCATCACTACAAAGCCAAACTGAGGCAAACCATCAGACTGCCAGCAGAACAGCTGGGTTTGTCAGGTTGGGGGGGCGGCAGCAGTGTGATGACAGGAGGGTCAATACCTGCCACCAGCTACGTGACTCCCTGGATTCATTAGTGTAACAAACATCACACCAAGAAATTGAAATAGCAGCCAAAATGTAGAAGAAGAGGAAAAACGAAAGGGACCTTGGGAGAGCATCCTGATGAGGAAAAAGAGAGGAGTCTGTAGAATGAGGACAGCCAGAAGTCAGAGCACACATGGCCCTCTGCAGCATTTTCCTCCTGGAAGTAAACTCCCTCATCTCTCCTGGTTTCCTAAGGGAATGACAGTTCTGCAGCCATGCTCCATGTGTGCAATTCCTCTACCCATTTCAGCCTGATACTACACAGTGGCACAGTCCCAAAGACATGGGTATCCCATGTGTTTCACAAAACCAGGAAGGCAGGGATGTGCTGGGAGCAGCTGGTTGCAATGGCGTTACTGAGTGTGCAGCCCTCAGATATTCCTTATTAGTCTTCAGAGAAGCCACACAAGATGTTTGACTTCCGTGTTTGGTTGCTTGTGGAAAAACAGCATTTCTTCACTACGATTTCTGTGAAGTTCTGCTGCATCCCTGTGGCCTCATGCAGGGTATAAGAGACCCAGCTAATCTGCACCTTGAGGATCCTCAACAATATGAGGAGTCATAGCAAGCTGCTGCCAGAGGACTTACTAAGCCCTGGAAGTGTCATCATATGAAGTTGAAGAAATTACCAGGTTCTCCCAAATGAATTTTTACTGGTGAATTAATAATGTTCCAGCATAAGGGCAAGAGAAAATGTCTGCCTTTAATTTCTTTTTCTCTCTGATTTATTAACAGCATGGAAATATAAGCATGGCACAACACTATGGTCAACTCCCAAATCCCCATTCTTCTTATAATTCAGGGAAATTACATTTTTTTCAAACCCAACTAGGCATCAAAATCGGTTCCAGAATGTGAATGTGTGCCCTAGAGACACCAACAGCTTCAGAGCAAAGCAAGTACACATAACACCTAAATTACCTTAGATAGCATGCAAGGGAGCACAGAGATAGACTCCACCAATCTGAATCCTCCTCTAAACACAATTAATTCAATCCAAACCCTGTAAAGTAAGTTCATGAAAAAAGAAAACATCCCTAAAAATCCTACTTGTAAAATGAACATATTTATCCTTTTGGTGAAACAGAGTAGTATCCCCTTGCCTGTTGTGCTTATCTCCTGTCTCGCAGCACAACCAGCTTCTGAGTTGTGTGCTTTAGCATGTAGGTCCCTGATCAGTGAGGCTCAGAGGGGAGGCACCTTTGAAAACACATTTCAGCCCAGTTTGCAGTGGTCTGTCCTCAGCAAGCCTCTCAGCTGCTTCTCCAGCCAGCTTTCCTCTCTGTTAATTTATTTGCCCTTGTCAGTTCTTCAAGATGAAACTCTGTCCCATCCAGTGATTTCCCTGTCTAGCCTGACTTGGGGAGAAGGTCTGGAATAACAGCAAAAGACAAGAAGTTCCACAAGGAGACAAAGTTTTTTTTCATACCCTACTCATGTGTAATGAATCTGCATCATCCCACTGCAACTGCAGGCTCATAAAGATACAGTTCAGTGTTTCTCTCTTATTCACACTGATGATAATACGACTAATTGTAGTCTTCCTGCCCACTGAAAATTGAATGAAGAAGGAAATCTGCATACTGACTGAACATGCTGCCAGGGAGAATAATAAATGAAAATCAAAGGCCCGGTTCCCAGATGACTGTATGCAAAAGAATTCTTTTGCATGAGTATTCACACTTTCAATCACCACTGGAAGTCTGCCGTGGATGGCATTTTTTCTGGTGAAAATGATACAAGCATTTGATCTTCCTCAGAAGAAAATCTGTGATGTTCAAGAGTGCACAAAATCTCACCCTTCTCAAAGCACCCAGGCAGCGAGGCCGAGAAGAACCCAGCTCTGGGTGCATGAATTCCACACTCAGCATCCCTTGGTATCAGCCTGACTTATGTGATGACTTCCTGAAAAAGAGATAATTATGTAGATTGGGATTATTTATTTACACAGCCCTGTCACATTTGGAATGGAACTGGAGCCCCCGATCTGCTCAAATTCCCTTGCACGGCTGATGTAGAGGTTCCCTGTCAGAACACATCGAGCCCGAGCCTGTCACACTCCCTCTCTCTGGAAGTGAACGGACATTATTCAGGCATGAATCACCCGAATCAGAGCAGTGTCTGTCCCAGAAGCCTGCTCAGCTCCGAGCCACACTGCACTGCTGCTGCCGGTCACGACGGCGCTGTCATGGAAGCACAACTCCCTGCAGCAGCCGCGTGGACGTGCTGGAGGATGGATCACGCCAGCCCACGGAGTCTGACAGCAGCCTGGTATTTGACTGGTCTTTCCAGAGAAAAGCAGAACAAAGCAACACCGCAGCTCAGATGAGGTTTCATGATGAAATTGCAGGAACCATGCCTGGATCTCATTGCTGCCTCCTAAAAGCAACATGACCAAATGCTGGTGCTGGTTTTTTCCATCTAGACTTTCCATCTAGACTCCTTTCTCAGTTTTTTTTCAAAAAGGCACATATATAACCTTCCCAAAAGCCCTCAGAAGCCACCTTCCTCATTTTATGATCTACATCCTTACAAGGAATGGTTCAGAAGTGAACAGGACACTCTTCACTTTGCAGCTCTATAGAATTTCCCCATTATCACCATTGCACCAGAGCTGCCAACTTCCCTACTTTTGAAGAGCAAGGGATGAAGCAGGGAGGCAACTAGAGTTGAATCTCCTGATACAACTAAATGTAGTGCTTTTTTAAGGTATCAAATAGGAAAGGTGTTCTACAGTGATACTCTCCATCCCTCTGCCCATCATCCTGGGAATGCTGGACAGAGCAAGTATCAGGCTGTTGTGATTTATGCTGTCCACAACCAGCTTTTTGTGATTTTGACATTCGATTTATTGGATTGCAGACTGGTCTGAATATTTCCGTCCAATTTTCTGCTCATTTATACAAGAAGACACCTATTTAACTCTTTAAATCAGCTATCTCTCCTTCTTGCATCACTGGAGCAGCGCCAAGGGGACCGAGCTGAGGCTACAGTTTGAACTTACATATTAAACACAAGTCACATCAGTCAGTAAATCATTTGTCTCTACAGGGGGACCCTGTACCTGCCAGAGAGGAACAATGAAATGATCAAGTGTCCAGAGTGCTACAGAGACAGAGGAAACTGGATATATTTGGAGGAAACCGGATATATTTGGAGGTGCTGGAGAAGCCTTGTTCCCAAAGTATCTGACAGTTACATTCCTCACTAGCTTTTCTTCCCTCCCATCAGCTCTACAACGCAGTGAAGCAGAAGGGTCAAAAGCAGGGCCAGAGCAAGGATGAAGCACAAGACTCCCAACAGGGAGGAGGTGTTGATCTCACATACAACCTGCCTGCACTCGGAAGGGCAACTTCACCTTGGGAGCTGGGCTCCTGCATCCACAGGCTGATGCTCCCTCCCCATCCCCTCAGGTGCTCACTGCCCGAGGGCACGCTTCCAGCATGTTACTAATTTGGACTTGTCTCTCCAGTTCACTCATTTGCTGTGGGGTGAGGTTAAAAAAAAACAAAACAAAACCAGAAGAAAAATAAATCTAGAAAGGAATATAGTTTTACTTCATGGTGGCCAGAGCTCAAGCGGGAGTGGGACATCCTCTGCACGTACATCTTCCTGGAAGTGAAAAAATCACCTATTCTCTTCCCAGTGGTAGGGTGGGGAGAGAACGACCACATTTTCTAACAGCTAAGGGTGTTCCTTCTGCCTTAAGCCCAGCATCAGGGCTATAATTAGGGTCAGACAAATGGTCAGTGTTGGTAGCCACATGTGGAGGACAAGCTTCTATCCACCTGAGAAAGCAGCACCTACCTGGTGCTCTTCCAATCCTACTCCTTTCCCCCCAAGGCATTACTGCCTCTGCCATAAAATTCTCATCACGACAAATTCTGAGCAGCCTGTTGTGACAAGATCACTCTGAGTGCTGCTTGCCCAGCGCCAGCTCATCAGGCGATGCTCCAGGTCAGGGCTTACCTGCCTCCCTCCATCCTCCCTGGGTGCATAAACATCTCAGCTAAACATGGAAATGACAACACAAACTCTCCTTTCCTGAAAGCAGATGGGGCAAAAAAAGGCAACTGCTACAAAACCTGTTCCTAAAACTAGCTCCCCCGAAGAGGGAAGTGCATAATTTATTATGTTTCCTGGCAAACTCAGGGAATGATTTTCAATGAATGGGAAAAAAAATAATGATTTATTTCTCCACTGCTGTAATGTATTATTTATCCCCAAAAATATATTGTTTAGAAATGTGTGGTACATTTCAACTCAATATTAAAGTATATATATATATATATATTTGGTTTTGTTTTGGAATCAGAGGATGGGAGTGTTAATAAAAATTACATTTGGATTAAAATACAGCCTTTCATTTTGGGTGAAATCAAATGTTTCAGATAGACCAAACTGAGTATTTATGAAGGGGTTTCACTGTCGCCTCCAAAAAAAGTTCTGTTAGCTTATTGGCATAATATTCTCCTTGACTCTTCTCACTCAAAACCAAAAATCTGTCCCTCCTAACCACTCCTTGCTAGATAGTGTTTTATCTTCCCCCTTCCATACCATGACCAACCGAAAGAGGTATGAATTTGTTGTTAGCACAGCAGTTTGGAGAATAAGAAAAGCTACGAAGCGCTGATGGAGAAACCAGGAAAACTTTCTGAGGCTTTCTGATACCACCACAGGCTAGTAGAAAAACAGTGAACATGCAACTAAAAACAGAAAAATAAATAAACAAATAAACAAACAAATAAATAAACAAATAAATAGCAGGGAGGGAAAATCACAGAAAAAGCTATGCAAGAGCTTTAAAAATTCAAAACATTTCAGCTCTACGGTTGGACCCAAGGGAATGTTCTGAGTAGAAACGCATCTGAATGGGACCTTCAGACCGTCCCTCTGAGAGCAATTCCACACTGTGGAACATTTTATATTCTTCTGCCAGAATGCTGATTTGTATGCGACCTGTACACTGAGCAGTAAAACTTTTACACCACCTTTCATTTTATCCCAAGACAGGAATGGTTAGCAAGCTTGAATTGCTAGCTACATCGCCAACATTTTTAATAAAATAATTCCTGTCTTCATGACTTTATACCATCACACTTCCATTAGCCTAAGCCAGATGTAATAAACTAATATGGAGAATGATTTCCAGGCACTTGCAGCTAAAGAGACAACAGTAAGTTTCCCTCCCTTCCCTTTCTTCTTTCTTCTTTCCCACTCTAAATGACAGATAAATAGAGAGACAGACAGACATCCACCCTGGTGACTGGGATATTCCTTCCTAATTTTTCTTGCAATATGGTAGATCAAAGAAGTTGGTAGATGGCTACTATCAGGATATAATTGTGTTTGTGCCTTGTGCAAACAGAAATTCTTGACTGATCTAGTCACAATGGAAATTAGTTTTGTTGAGTGCTTCTTCCCTCCCAGTGAACATACTGGGAACCTCATCCTAAAGTCAGTGTACAGACAATAAAGGAGAATCTCCGTGCAGGGTGGTCATGCTGGTGTCAATGCAGCTCCTAGAGGTTGTTATTGCCTTGTTCTCCAGGACTGGATGCGTAATTGGATTATTTTGTTTGTGGGTCAGCCCTGAAGTTACCATCACAAGCCTTCACAATGAGTCAGTTCTCCAGCCATGAGGGAAGGAATGATTTTTACTCTGACAAATCTGGGCTGCAGCTGCACTGAGAGTGAAGGCGTTGGGAATGGAACATGTAACCTAACAGGCAACCAGTCACTCCCTCTGCCTCTCTCCCTGGAGATGGCACAAAGTCATCTTGGCAGGCTGGAGGCTGCTGCAAGCAAAGAATGATTTGTATTACCACTGCAGAGATTAGATGTCATGACCAAAATACCAGGGGGAACAACAGACTGCAACCGAAGTGCCCAGACAAGCCATGAGTGGAAGGACCAGCCCTGGGATAACAAGGGGGTGTTGCAGACCTCTGTTGAGTGACATGACAGAGCAGCAGGGGAAAAGCCCTGTGCAGCATTTCCCTGATGTCTAGTTGCCTCTAACTAGCACTATCAGTCTCTAAGTGTCTGGAGCCAAACAGCACTTGTCCTGCTCCTTCTGCTGCTTTGCTGTGTCCCACCCCGATGACGCAGAATGCGCCAGTCAAGAGTGGAGAAGCATCATGGTTGCCTAGGCAATGCCTTTGCCACGAACAATAAATAAAATAAAAGACAAAGGTTTGGGTTAGCAGCATCCAGGAGTCTGTATAACATTCACCACTGCAACACCTCCCTATGGAAATGCCTGCTCCTCACTCGACGCATGTACACGTACACACAGACACACACCGGTGCATTCCTTCTGCCTTTCACTGCGGGAAACTGCCTCTTCCAGCTCACTCGCCAAGTAAAACAGCAAGAGAGGGAGAAGAAAACACATCCAAACCCACATTCAACGGAGCCCACTCCTTCCCACATCTTCACAAATGACTGACAAATCGTGGGAGGAATCCAAGACCCTAACACAAGGAGTTCAAGCCTCCGGTGTTGTGAACCACTGCAGTGAAACCTCTTATTCAAATGCAATGGGAAATAGTCTCATACGCACATATCAAAACAAGAAGCAGGACACCAGCCCATCACCCTGTTCAAAGTGGGTTTCTCTCAAAGGAAGGCGCTGCAGACCGGCACTCGCTGCGGGCAGGCAGCCACCGCCTGGCCAAGCGTGATGGTGTGGCTCGTTTTTCACTCTGACACCACTGCAGGCTCCACAAGGCTCCTTGACTTGCAAGGTGATCAGAATATTGAGTACGATACTGCAGTAGCGAGCCTGGCACCCAGCACGGCATTGGAGCGACTGCCGCCCTCCCCTCCCCGCCCCCTTCCTCTCCGGCATGCAAGGAAAGAAGGAAAAAGAAGGAAGAACAAAACCCCCCCAGTGACAATGAGATTCCAGACATCCAACGCCCCCTCATACATCTTCAGAGAAGGGACCTTGGCTCCATTGTTTGTGGTCCTTCGACTCATTTCACAGATGCCAGAGTGCGTCCGTGGGTCCCCGTTCCCCAGCACACTCCCCCTTTTTAATACGCAGACTTATTCTACAGAAATGTAACCCCAGCAGCACATTGTAACGATGGTCTTGCTGCAGGGACACTGCAGTCCTCCTCTGCCCGTTACTATGCAAATAAAATTCCTGGAAGGAGCAATAAGTCATCATCTGGCTCACATGGTACAGCCCATGGCTTGGAACAGCTGCTGGGGTCAGCTCCTGAGGCGGGACCCAGCCTTACCCTCCTCACCCCATTCACCCTCAAACCCTCAGTAGCCATTTGTGAGATGGGAACAGCACTGTCCTGATTGACAGCCCAATGTCCCACCTTAAATCTGAAGCCACTCCTAACTGATACCAACAGAAACCCGTGGAGGCTGAGTTTTAGTCAGGGAAATACTGCAGACTTGAATCTCCAAGGGCACGGATTAATCAGTTGCCACAAAACACACCTAATAGGCACAACGACTATGAACTTGTTGCTTGCCATACTCCTACTGATCTTTTCTTTGCTCTGCTGCCTCTCCTCACTCTGTCCTTGGGTCTCTTGGATCATTTCTCCTGTCCCATCACCTACCTGGAATAAACTTAAGCCACAAGCTTCATTCCTGCCTGTAGCTTTCCTGCAATGAAGAGTGAGTCATCAAAAACACCTTCAGAAAACTTTACTTTCACTTGTGAGCTTCTTTACCTCATCCGCCTGGGGAGGTTGTAGGCAGAACAAATTCTTTTTCTTATTTCTTAGGGTTCCTAAGAACTAATATCATAAATTCAGTTTGGGAGAGTCATTGAAAGTCAGTCCCACAAGGGTTAAAGTTCCAGTGGCCTATTTTCCTTGTATTTCTGAGATGCAGAAGCATGATCAAGTATCTTCAGGATACTTAAGCAAAGTCCCCATTCATCCTAGTTATTTTTACTTATTTATTTATTTATTTATACTAAATAAGATGTCTCTGAAAAGCATTTAAATTTGCATAAATATTGTGGAGAAGAAAATTTCATGCTGCTACCTGACTAATCAGTTACACGCTAGCAAAACGAGCAGCAACAGCCCAGCAGAGGTGCGGTTCTCTCCCCCTCCCACTTATTTTTTTCTGGATAACTCCTTATTGATCAGCTGAATGACACTGCAGAAATTTCCATTTCAAATTAAAAAAAAAATCATTTGCTGATTCAGTTTTAGAAAATGTTTGTAATACGTTTCAATGTCAAAAAGGCACCGTTTCATTGACCAGATCTGACTCAAGAATATGAAACTAATGCATCCTGTTGTTATTCCTTTCAGTGGCAAATGAGCGTTACAATAATTAAGACTGGGAAAATAGATTATTGTTATAAATATCTGATAGCAGATATTTGGAACCCATAAATGTCTCTCTGATGTGAGATGGGGATTGACAACATAATCAGCTCACTTGCCTTTCTGCAGCAAAAAGTGTATTGGTGTGCAATACAGGTCTCCTCCTTCCCCCAATCCTCCCCACTTTTGGAGTTGCTCAGGAGAGCTCATTGCTGCCTGTGGTGAATCAAAATGTGTTATCATTAGGCTCAACGTGTTGCTGAGTAAATTAAATGTCACACTTTTGATAACATTAATTAGGAGCATTTCAGACTCATCTGAACACACACCCTTCACAAAATCTGAAAAATAAGTGCTGATGTTTTCATCTTGGTAGATTTTATTGATGGAACCACTTCATCCATTTATTCATTACTAATATTCAATGCGTTTCGTACAACGTAAGGTAGCAGGTACTTCCTCTCTTTGTCATTATGTACCAGACTGTAGGAAACACTTGTGACATTCAGCTGTGTCCCATGTTTGGAAGCTTGGGTTCCCAGGACAAGGCTGGAGCCATATTTCTTGAGTGTGGCTTTCAGCAAGTTCCACTCTGCAAGTCGGCGACAGCAACTTTAGGCTGTGGCCTGAAAGCTTCACAAAGTCATCATGGAGCTTAATGTCCAAGTTTGCATAGTGCAAGTATTTAGACCTTTTCCTCCTTATCAAGAATTTCCTTCACCTTGAATTTGAAATAAGGGAAAGTTCTAAACCAAAGCACATTTCAGCTCAAAAAATCCACACCTTATTAACTATGGGCAAGACAATTTTCCAAGCCAGGTACTACGCTTCCCATAAATTCCTATACACACTGCAGACCTTTTCTCAGACAAAATTGCATTTCCCTTTAGCCCATCAATCATCTCTTATTTCACCCCCCTCTGGCAGGTTAATGCTCACCAACACAGCCACCACTCCCATTTCAGAAGCAATCCCAATAATTTCCTTCTGAGGAATACAAACCCAAAACTTATTTGCCAGGTTTCAGTCGAGGATGCCTCATGCCCTCTCGAAACCCTGACACTGTTTTTCCCCTATTACAGATTGGAACCACATTTTGCACCTTACCAGGAGTCTATTTAGCCATTTGTTACTGTATAAGGGACATGAAGTACCAGCTAAAGGACATCCTCCAAACCCAGGACAGGTGGGCACTCTCAATGTGAACTCTTGGTCATCTGTTTACTAGTAACTGCTGGTCTGCTTCTCTACATATCACTTATAAGAGGGTTTCCTTGGTTTTTAAAACCTGTCTGGATAAAGAACAAACACAAATCACACCTGATTAAGTTCTTCACACTATGAAATAGAAATAAGGACAGTAAAATAAGACAGAAATAACTTTCATCTCTTTTCCATTCCAGCTGGCTGGAGCCTGAACTGCAATGCACACTGGCAGCGGATTTTTTCATAAGAACCCATCATCTCTTGTTTCTTTATTGCTGTGACATTGTTAGTTTGTTGTGGACCCTTTGTACTCTGCTTTATTGCTTTGTCTCAAAACACTGTGTCATACATCTGACACTTGAGGTGTCCCACAGCATCTTTCACTATGTTTGACCTTGGTCTTAAAAAGATGTGGGGGAAGTAGGTGGTCCTGAAAGCTCTGGCTGAAGAAAAAAAAAAAAAAAAGAATAAAACTCCAAAGAGATGCTTATGAGAACTTTTATCGGGCAACTGTGTAAAACACGCCATTTGCTATTAAAATGATAAACTGGAACAGTTTCCAGAGATAAAGACTATGACAAAATTCTGTTATTAAGTGCTACAGCATTGTTCTTGGCAGTAGCACACACCAAGAACAGTGTAGCTGTGATAAGATGAGGAGCATAAGTAAATTTTCATCGAGTTTGCTGCAAACAGGGAAAAGAAAGCAATGCAGACAATAAGATCACAAGTTCAGCAGGTTCCAACAACATTTATATGAGACTTTGGATCACATGATGAAATTGTGATAAATGGTAGCAAAAAGATATTTCACTGTGTGAATGTGAAAATCAAAACTTTTGCACTTAAAAATTGACAATAATAGGACTGTTGAGAGACCATCAGAAAGATTCATTCAGCCTGAAAACGCATCCAAACACTTGAGGATGAGGATTTCATGGTTCCTACATGTCTTCAGAGCACCACTGGCTCTAGGGAAATATGGAAAGATTCTTTTTTTAAAGGAGAGAAAATTATCAGGGGAGGGAGGAACTCTAAAATTATATTATTATCATAGAAAGAATGGCCATATGGGTCAAGCCAAAACCAGCTTAGTCAAGTGTTTTGTGGTCAGCAGTTCTCATCAGGAAATCCTAGGGAAGGGGACAGCTACCCTAGCTTTGTACACATGGGCTTATTTAAATTAAGAGAAGGAAAAACTTGTTAGAAAAAAAAGTAGTTACAGCAAGTTTTTTTGTCTAGAAAACACTAACTTTGTTCTAAAAGCTTTTAATTAATACCCTCTGTATCAGGGCTTATTTACATATTCCAAACAAAATAAAAAAATAATAAAGAGTCAAACAATAATTTGAAAGGGAGTCACTGCCCATGGCCATAAATATTGTCAAAGATAGAATAAAAAGTTAAAGTAGTACATACAAGAAATGTCAGATTTGCTTTTTACAAGAGCAATTACCCACTAAAGCAGTTTGTCTACAGCTTTGCGGAGGTCTCCTTCAGTCAAAGTCTTTAAACCAAGGTAGGATGATCACACAGAGGTTGTGCAGATGTAATAGAGTGCAAGCCTGCACTCTGACAGCTGACAAGATGAAAGAGTTGACATGAAATGACTCACGATCACCTTCTAGCCTTAAAATATGTGATTCCCAGGCTCTCTGCATTATAGGTTGTGCTGCCTTCCTGTTTTCTAGGTGGAGTAGAGTCACCTGAGTCACAAAACACCACTGAGAAGACAGTGACATCTCAAAGTCACTGCACTGCAGCCTCCTCCTCCTCATTATTGCTTTTTGTTTTGGCCTTTCTCTGCAGACACCAGCTGCTGCTTTGCTACTTTTCTCTACTTCAGAGGCAAAACAATCAGGAATCTTCAATGACCACAAACTTTCTCTCCCTGAAAGCTTTTTCTCACATAGAATATCCCAGCATATCTGATGTTCTATAGACACACCAAAAACTGAGAACCAGGTCTAGCAAACCAGAGGGACAACTCTGTTGCAGAAGAAACACTCAGAGATGATGGGCATTTCTAATGGAGGAGAGTGAGCAGAAAGTTCACAAGTATCAGGGCTAGGGACAGTTTTATTTATCATCACTTATTCGATGCATTTGGTGACGAGTTTAGAAGCTCTTCCAATTCTTCCTGCAGTTACCACAAAAAATTGCAGTGTTTGGGGCTGGAATCTGAACACCAAGCTGTGTCCTGCAGGAATGAGCCTTGCAAAAAGCCACAACTGGACTGTGTGTTACTTGGAAAGCATAGGGTTTTTTTATTTTCTGCTTGTATCCAAGTTATTCCTCCATTCTCAGAATGCTTGCACCAGTGGCTAGGAGAAAGAGTAACTCTTCAAACATCAAAGAGTAAACAATGTTGTCAACATCAGTGTCATTTAGCTGCTGGTAGAAGACAGATTTATAGAAGTAGCAAAAATTGCTGGCATTAAGTAACTGTGACTGCAGGCTGTTTTTATTTGTGTTGTTTATGATCACAGAGCAGGCTCTTTCTCTGTGGGACCTGTACCAGAAGAGATGATCACAGTCTTCCACAAAATATTGAATTCTCACTTTAGTAATACTCTGTCTCAGGAGGAGCAAATTCACAGGCCTCCACCAGCTTTGTAATGAACAAGATTTGCAATAAAGGGGATCTTTAGAGGGCACTGAAAAGACAGTAGTGGTGTATGTTCGAGTGTATTTGCAGGGACTGCTTTTGTATAAAAGCAAGTAGGGAAGGTATTAATTAAAATGCAATGGGGAGGTATGGGGAGGACAAGGAAGCTATTTCCCATAGTTTGGTCATGGGAGCAGGCAGCACTGGCTGACACTTTTTGTTGACAGATCCTGCCCCACTGCCTGTCTTGTCTTCCTCACAATCATTTTTACTAGAGCCAGGCAAAAATCCCTGTTCAAAAGAAGATCATGCCAAACTGGTTCCATTTTTTTCACCTCACACCAGTCCCTCGCCAACCCTGCAGGGCCACAGCATCAGTAACCTTTGAAATCCCTGTCAAAATTGTAAGGGTTTATTTGGGGCAGGAAGGAGAGAGAGGCAAGAATTGTGGTGTGTGAAGCCAATGTTTTACCTGGCCAACACAGCCCAGATTAGTTCAAAACTAGGTTTACTGGAAAGTTCACAAACCTTTCAACAAGCCTTGCACAAACAACCTGACAAGCCTGACCTAAGGTCAGACAACCACGGCAGAAACTGCCATTGCCTTCTCTGCTGGAGTTTATTAGAGGATTAGCCAGCACTGGACTGGCAGTGTTTAACTTAAGGCGGTATTTAACTGGCAGTTAAACTGTTTTACAAAAGAGATAATAATAAGAATCAGGAAAAGAGAAAGGTTACCCTCTGAGGCAGCACAGCTGGTCCCCTTAGCGCCAGTCAAGTGAAGATGCTGGTCCAAACAACCACCCTAGTCAATCATGAGAGCCACAGCTGTTCCCAGAGCTGGGGGTTACCTGGCAGTTCAGAAATGTGAGGGATGTGTCTGAAATAAGAGAGCGATGTGCTTGAGAAGTCTCATTTTGACATTGTCCTCCCAAGTCTGTCCTGCTACAGCTCTTCTTTTTTCTATTACCGTTATTCACTGCCGCTCTCAAACAAATGGTAGGGAAGACAAATATCCAGACTGATATCTGGAACCAGTGAAGAGGTTCTCAATGGCAGTAATAGAAATGAATGTTCCCACATCTTTCAGCAGAGATAGCAAGCAAACCTAAGCAAGCTGCTCCCATTACCGTCACCCTGTCAAGGCCAGACTCTCCACTGGGGTCAAGCTGCAAACGCATTATTTGCACTGACAAATAGTGAGCTTGTGCAATACATTTCTCTGAAATCACCAGCATGATTCACAACAGTTTCACAATCTGGCCTCAGAAGATCAGTTGAAATGGCCTGTCCTATCCTTAATGTCTTCTGCAGCCTCTGTAAAAAAAATAAGTACTGGGAAATGGGCTTTCAAGAACACTTCCCAGCTACACAAATACCTCCAATCTACTCTGACCTTCACTGAAATCTTCCTCTCAGGGAAGGAAAATTATATCTTTTAATTTTTTCTAATGTGCTGGTTTATTGTTTTTGCTTCTTCTCATGCAATATAATTAAAATGATGTCCTCAGAGTTGGAGGATACTTACAATAAACAGCTTCTGTGGAAGCTGAACAACTCAGCTATGGTGCTTAATCAACTGGAGATGATGTTTATTGCTGCATATGCTCTGCTGCTGTGAAAACTAGCCCTTAAACACTCGGTTTCTAAACAAGAGAAAATAAAAATCCAATAAGAACAAGTTTAGGTCCTTGACACACTATAGGGGAGTGAAGGCAAGAAAGAAGGATTGTCTATTGCACAATAGGAATAGACTTAGGTCAGTTAATACATTATAAAACGAATTACTAGTGATAGATGAACCACAGGACACATAAAATGCTGATTTTCTTCCAGTAAGTGTCCATGTATAGAGACCCTTACAGCTGCAAATTTCACTCTCATTCAGCTCTCCCAGTCTGGCTGCTTCAGAGCTCAGACAAAACCTATGGGCTCCAACACAGCTCACATGCCTCCCTACAGGCAGTCCCACCAGAGCTATTCCAGGGGCTGAAGAACACATTGTAAATAAACATCAAGGGCAGAAAAGCAGCTGTTAGCAGCAGTGACAAATAATTGGGAAATATGCTGAGGGCCAAATGGTCAAGAGACCTCAAGTACAAAATGAACCTGTCGCTGTAATGAGTCTTTAACTTCGCAACAAGAAAAGAAGGCATGGGAAGAGTTGATGCCTAGTTTTGCCTCAAGTGTAAAGAATTATTTGGCTCTAAACCTTCTGAGGTCCTTCCTATTGTGTACAAATAATCCAGTGCAATTTCCTGAGCTTCTTGGATTAGGCAGGATTATACAAAGCTCTTCAGTGCTGCCGTGACGTTCAACCTGCAGATCGTGCACGGCTCCATCCACTGGGATAGAACTAGAGACAATCACAGGGCTGCAGGAAAGATGGCAATTAATGGTACCTGGAGAGAACTGGAGACTGTCACTCATGAGCCTGTGCTGTGTCCCTCTCACAGGGGACCTTCTGAGCCATTCGTTTAATGGTGTCTCCAAATCAGCAGCTCAGTCCTGAGCACGCCAAGACTGCATGGAGAAATGCTGCAAGGCTCACCCCAGACACCAGTTCAGCAAGGCTGGCCTTTGGTGTCTGCAATTTCATGAATCACCTCCTATATAATTAGCCAATTTTCACTGTATGTATCTTTCCAGGAAACAATTTTTATATCTTCTCTCTTATATATTTCTGTTGGAGCCCTTAAGTAAGTGGAATAAATTACATTATTAACAGCACTAACAGCAGCAAAGTGAAGGATTGGTAGGAATTTCATTTGGCATGCTGAAAATTACAGTTAGAGATATGTTTTACATGTTGATAAATATAAGTGGAGGACTCCTGCTTCACTGGAGAAACAGGTTGTTCCTTTCCTTCCTCCTGTGACCAAGTCTGAAACATTGCAAAATGATTTCTCTCTGCAATGTGCAGCCTAATCCATGCACCTTGTCTCTTCCTTCAGCTTTGAAATACAAGCATAAAGCTTTTGTACGTCAATTTATCTTGCCTCTACTGAGCTACTGCACACCTAGATAAAGTGACCCACTGTAAATCCCCTGGAGTAAACTGTTCTGAATTAGAAAAGTATAATAAAAAGGAAAGAAGAGCATTTGATTTCTTTGGGTACCAGGGAGGAATTAAATCATATACATAACACAAAAAAAAAGCACTTGGTTAAGGATTGCCTGTTTTAAGGAAGCAATATAAAACTGCCAGAGGAATCAAAGCACCAATCATCAGATTTGATTTTCCTCAGCTGTGCTAAGAAGCAAATGCATTCTTTCAAAAAATCACATAAAAAATAGTGGGACATTCCTAAGGACTCAGGCATTAAGGACAAATAACAGGTCTACATTAGGAACACACACAGAAACACCCCCTATCTTTCTTCCTTGTTTCTTTCTTTCCTTCTTTCTTTCTTCCTTTCTTCTTTCCTTTCTTTTTCCCCTTCTTTCTTTCTTTCTTTTTTTTGAAGATTAGTTAAGATTGTTAAAAAAAAAAGATTCTGGAGACCAAAATCCAGCATTCCTATAGGCAAAAAATATCTGTATTACATGAAGAGAAAGAGCAGCATTGAACTGTCTGCAGTTACTTTACTAAACCACCTACACATGGCAGAAAAATGCTTTTTCTTTATTTTCTTTCTATTTTTTTTTAATGAATTCATTAAAATCCTCTTTGTGTCCTGTCATATTTGAAGGTACTCTAAGTCAAGAAATGTATAAGCAGGCATGTTTTTGGGACAGATACCTTTCAGATAGAGAGTAAAGCAAGCTTCTGAACTTGTCAGCAGAAACATTTGCAGCGGAAATTTTATTTCGAGAGCTGTCTGCATTCAATTAGAGGAACAGAAGCAGAGCTGTGTGAGCTGAGTGACCAGGAATGCAGCCCAATATTTTCAGTACTAAGATACAATGAGGCAGACTCCAGTACCAAAACAGTAAATAGTTTCTGAACCACATCAAGCACAAATAATCACAAGGGCAATGTGGCTGTTCACGGATAAATCATGACTGAAAGCTTGCACCAACAGGAAGGCAGAGATCTGGGCTCTTGCAAGATAATAGCTAGAAAGTCTCCCCGAAACCACAGAAACAATTTCTTCCTCTCCCAAGCATCCTTGTCCTGCCAACCAAAACAAGTTGGCTGGTGCAATATCATTTAAACTGGGAGTGCCAGAACCTGTAAGGAATAGAGGTCTCTGACTCCCATCCATCAGGTCACATAAGAACATGCTTATATTTAACCATTTTGAGTGATCACAGGGGATCTACCAACTACCAACCTGAGTGTTCTTTACTGTATCAAGACCAGAGTGCCAGCCCCTTGCAGACCCTCGAGACTGAGCCCCCTCTGAGTTTTTACTTTGAGTCCCATTCTGGTCCTGGTAGATGGAACTGGAAGTACACCAGCACCTCTGACGCTGGGTTTTCATTGGCTTATTCAGACATCAAAACTCCCTGACAAATCTGAAGTGCTGCCTTCTCAAACAAAATCACTACCACCACATTATTGTACTGTAATCCCCCGGGATGCCAACCACGAGTGAAAATCCAATTCAAGGATTTTCAATGGGAGATGAAAGCATTTCCTCAAACTCACCCCATGTTCCCTCACCTCCAGGCAGGCACTGAATAACTCTGAACAGGATTTTGCATGGAATGAAAGGGGAAAAAGATGTAAAGCCCTGATAGTTCTCTCTGACGAAGGGTCACACAAGGAAACAAAGGACATGAAATATGAGAGAAGAGAGGGAAATTATAAGAGAAAAAGCGTTTATGATCCTATTTAACAAAAATTCATAATCCACCCAGTCTTTTGTTCTGGCTCAGAAGGACATTTCCCCTGAGGGACATCCATCAGAAAAAAAAAAGAAAAGAAGATGCAGAAACAGAAAGTTAAGGGGAAATTACTGAAGAAGAATGAGGAAAACAAAACCACCTTTTGGTATGCAGTTTTCAGGAGAATCCACTTCACAAGCTGGTTACTAATTCTCATTGTATCAGCAACCATTTTGGAAACATTTTCACTGAACGGCAGACCCTCTTCTGACAAATCCACTGCAAATCCCAGGGGTTCTGCAGGACTCACGTGGCCACCAAGCTACTTGGCATTTGCTCAGTAAGTCTCCATGGGGTATTTAGTATCTGCTTCCACCTCTCTAGCAAACTAATGGCAAAGCTCTCTAGCAAGGATGGGAGCAAACCTGTCCAGCTTTCCAACTTTGATGACATATTTTCTTTAGGCAAGTGGATGTCAGCTCTGCATCTGCCGGAGCCTTCAGCCAAAGATACAGAAATTACTAGTGTGGTAACCAAAAAAAGGTCCTGCACGTCTGGAAGGTTTATAAATAATTCACAGCCTTTGTGCTCAACCTTTTCTCTTCCCATTGTCTCTTTCCAACTGCTTTACCTGTATTCCTCAAAGCTGCTCTGAATAAGTGCCTTCCTGAGGCTTTTTGTAAAATAGGTGACTTCCCTAAAGCTCTCAGTGTCTGAAAGCATGTCACTCCACCCTGAGCATCCTGCCCAGTTCGATTTACAATGAAGAGAACCCACCTATCACACCCTGCTGCTGGCAGGAGCACTGCAAATAAATGAGTGTGTCATTCAGATGGACTTGAAAGTGAAAGTGCTGTTGGAAAAGCCAACTACTGGCCAGTAGCCACAACCAGCTGAAGCACATTGATGTTATCTCTATCGATGAGTGAACCTCTGTTTATCCTCAGGGCCATGGGAAACTGAAGAGGCCAAGAAATTAAATGACCTAAGACAGACAGGCTTGGATCTTTTTGTCAATATTGGCTTTTCCTTATTGGCTTTTGTTCAGGTGCAGTGGATGGAAAAGGAGAGGGACACACAAAATGAAATTAATTTTTTCAGTGAAAGCCTGGCTCTGCTGTAGTTGCTGGGAATTTTGAAATTAAATTAACTGAGACCAGGATTTCACCTTTCAGTTTCAAACATGAGCCAGGTATGTCAGCACGTCTTCCATCTTCTCTTTGGTATATCTAAATATGGACAAGCCACTGAAATATTTAATGCTTGGTTTAAACAGACAGACACACATCTGAGTACTCCTCCAATCCCCCCAACCCTCTTGGGCCAAAGCTGGCTGACAGAAATGTGCAGAATTTGACTCAAAATGGTATCACCCTAACGTAAATTGCGCTAAAAGAGAAAATTCTACAATAAATATATTAATTTGTTGTTTAAAAATGCCAGCGCAATGCTGTGCACAAGTTCTGATTGCTTATTAAATTTTAATTAAATGATGCTACTTAAAATGCTGCCTCAAGGGGAATGATGGGGCTGTAACTTCTCTGGAAAGGCTCCTTTCAGCTTCCCTGCCCAGGGCAGGCTACTTATGGGATGTGGCCATTAACCAGCAGTGGGAAATTACTGCCTTCAGCAACTGCTGCTCTGATCAGTGAGAGTCCAACCAGAAATCAGCCCCTGATGCAATTCTAATAAAGAAGACTGCAGTACTATGAAGATGAGGACATTCTAGATTTGTGATTGCAGCTAAAAAGAGAGTATTATGGGTTGTTATGCCTTGTTAATTTTCTCAGGATGCTGCAGAAAGAATAGAAGTAAGGTCAGATTTCTCAAACTGCGAAACTCTAGGTCCCAGGAAATGAGAGCACAGCATCCTTTATGCTCCCTGCAACTGCAGTGTGCAAGGACTGTGTTACTGGATCATGAGTTCTAACAGTCCAGCTGCCTTGGATTGTACCAACTGACATCCTCACTTTAGTACTTTACTTCAGTGTTCGCTGTGTGAATTCCCATAATGTTGATGACCAGATTCATCTCGGACTTATGCTGAACCCTAAAAGACATGATCATCTCAATATAATCACCCAGATTGAGCTCAAACCCTTCTCCTCAACCGGCCAGCCAAAGAGCCCCTGTATCTCCATCCAGAAGCATCATGTGGGAACATACCCATGGCACTGCTTTTCTCCCTCCCACAATGCACTCGCTCAGGTCCTCAGGTCCAAGTAAATTTAACAAATGCTTCAGGGCATAACTGGTGCCAGCAAAAGAGGCCCATCAGCTATAAATGTTCTTGGGAATTCACACTCCTGCTTATTCGCTAATTGCACAGCTGGATCCAACCCAGAGATGTTTCCACCACAAGTCAGAGAGCTGGTAAAGCACGTGCCTGAAGCTTTTCCGACTGGATTTTCAGCACATGGTGTGTAGCTTCAAAAGACACACTGGTGAAAGAAAGGCCTGCTTGGTTTTGGTACCAGCACTCGATGGTTGTATGAGGGAATGAATATGCTGGAGAACAGGGAGAGAGAGAGAAGGACTGGCTGGTTGGAACCAGGAGCACCCACAGCTGGATATGTTCCTCTCCCAGCTTCATTCTCTGATAGCAGTACAAGCTACATGTGCTTTTGACATAATTCAGTCCCAAATCATGGATTCATCTTCAGCCCTCCGTTTCCTGCTCCCTTGACTGTGTCCATGGGCACTTACATCACCAGAAACTGGGTACATTTCCTGCCTATACGACTGCCAATGTGAGTTTCAGGTAACTGTCTACGTGAGCCAGTAACACTAATCAAATATATACTGAGTTTTTATAAAGACACCATGCTGAGGAGACCATGATGTAACCTAAACAATTTTCTTTTGGCAAAATCTCTTTAAATTGAGGAATTTTTTTCTTCCACAGAATGAGAACATCAGTAATGTTACAAAAAGAAAAATCTAAGAAACCCTTCAATGGACTGTAATGAAGAGGAGCTAAGTGCAATCACTGTAATTGCACAAACTTCATCTTTGCCTCCTCAGAAAGAGCACTTACAGATGAAAATATACATGAGGATATGTATTTTTATATAGGGAGCAAAACACAGTTCTACACAGAGAGCACATAAAACAAACACATCATAGAATCCCTACCTGAGCATATAACACCATTGCCCAACTGCAAGCCCACGAGCCATCCTTTGCTGCCAAAATTGTTCCACATGCTCTGTTGCCTTTGCAGAGGAGAAAGAAGGGAATGGTATTGGTAGAGCAGCACAGACTCCTGCTTTTGGGAGCCCTGGGCTCCTAGAGAACCCGTGCATCAGTAGATGGAGTGAAGGGATGAACGGAAAACCCATATAACATTGTGCTCACAGGGGTCTTAGACTTGCCCCCAAGAGTGTAAAAGCTGGGCCAAGCAGAGCCTGCAGTGTGTGCACTGTGTATGAGGGTGGACTTCTCATGGTAGTCAACTTCCAGCAGCTTTCCTTCAGCAAAGGGAGAGAAACTAGTGCTAAAAGATATTTTTTCAAACCAGAAATATCATAAAAACTGCGGCAAGGGAAGGATGAAAGAGACGAACAAGAAAAGAAATTTGTACAGGCTCAGGGTACATTTTGTCTGCTTTAGACCTTTCCAAAACGGAGAACAAGACATTAATCTAATTTACTCAGCCAGTTATATGAGCTTTATGCTTTCTTCATATCACCAATCTGGCATAAAGCAACTAGAAGTGCACAGGTAAATCAATCCCATAATTTCCATTTTAGCTTTAACAAGTGATTTTACTGTTTCTAGGTGCTAAACATGTGTATCTGATGACTGCAATACACATTATGCAGCGATGCATCCTGAATAGATACATGAATATTAAAGGTTGCTCCGTTCTGACAGCTGACTCCGAAGTTTGCCTTATGCTAGATGAGATTTTCAGTTCTTCTTAAATGTAACTTGTGTATCACTGTAAACTCTCTCCCTCCTTTTGACAGGGTGCCCTTGTAGATGGTAATTTCCTGAGTTGGGAAGAGGAGACTCACAATTCAGCTTGGATTGGGTATCCTATGGCAAGACATTTTTGCAGAATATAAATATGTATCACCAGACAAAAAGCTGAGGCCCTGTTTTTATCGTATGTCGTGAAAATTACTGATGTCATTGTGGCAACAGTGATGTGGAACTGGCACAAAAGAAGCTAAAATCAGGCGTATCCAGGAGTCCAGCACAAAGAGATACCACTGACAGAGCAAATACAAGACAGTGGTAGAAAAGAATCTGCCATGGTGTTCTCTAAGCAATACCATAATACTCAGAGTGTGTGTAATAGCCAAAGCAAGTAACTTAAAGAAATGAACTATAAAATAACATTATCTTTATCTGCTCACAGTTACATCAGCACTTCTCAAACACTGGACTCTTGTCTGACTCATGACTGCAAGAAAATTCCACTTGGATCTCAACTCTGGCATTTGCTGTCTTCCAAATTCACTCAGAAAGCATCTATTTCTTATTATTTTGCAATTCTCCTGGGGAATCACCACATCCCCCAGTTCACCACAGTGCTTCATGGACAGCAGAAACTGCAAACCACAACTGTCATCTTTTCACAGACCTCCAAGAAACATGTTGCCCTTTGATTCAAGTTAAAAATGCTCCCAGTTTACCTCACAGCAGGATGTATATTGGGGAATAAAGTCAACATCACACAGGGCATGGCTGCACATGGTGAGACAAAGGTCTGCTCTTTTTCTACCACAAAGTCTGAGCATAGGTGGATGTCTTTGGTAAATTAATGAACTAGAAGAGATGAGAGAAGGGACAAAGGAGAGCTCAACCTCTGCCAACTCGTTTCCCGTCCATCACCTGCAGCTCTGTCCATGGCTTTCACAGACAAACTGTCCTGAGTGGAGAGGATCCCAGCCAGAGTCACCCTCTCCAGCATTTCCTCCAGTCATCTTGGCAGCAAGACTGCTCTCCAAACTACAATTAAATCCTGTATCGTTTTAGAGGAGAGGAGAGAAATGAAAACAGATACAAACGAACATGGGCTGCTGCTTGCCCTGTGATGTAACTATGGAGCTCTGCATTATAATGGGATGGGAAAAGACTTGTGACAAAATAACCCTGACATGCCATTAAGGCAATATCCAGGCTCCTTGTTTTTGCTGGAAGCCAGCTTGTCCCTACTCAAGCACTACTGTATTCCCTGCATCAGGGACTGAAACATTCCTGCTTGGGAGCAGCTACTGCCCCTTTAAACGTGTCGTGCTTTTCCACAGGTAACAGAGAAAATCCCCTGTTGAACCTACAAAATGCAGGTATCTCGTTGCTAGAGGTGCTTTTGAAAGTGCCAGTCTACACCCAATGAGACTTTCCAAATGGTTTTATTTTCTTTCCCTTTCGTTTTTGAGAACAACAGACATGGAAGAACAGAAGGAAGGAAAGAGAAGTTGCAAGACCTCCAGGTGGGAGACCTTTGTGGATGTATGTCCACACAGAATTGGGTATCCCCGCAAGAGGCAGAAGTAGAGACCTGGAAAGAGGAGTAAGGAACCTCGTGGAGCCAGGAAAAGAGCAAATGAGGCTGTAAAACAAGAGAAGAACAGAAGGCCAGAAAATGGCTCAGAGATCAGACATCTGCATTTATTGCATTTTTTGTAGTTTGGCTTAAATTGAGTGTCTTGAGTCACCAAGACCTGTATAGCAGAAACTGATTGCAGGACAGCCCCAGACAGGTTGAAGAACAGAAAGGCTGTTGGACTAAAGTTAGAGCAGTTCAAACCTGGTTTTAAGTGTTATGGAAAATTAGGTGAGTTAGGGCTGTATGTTAAGCTACAACCCCTGGAGAATGTGCCATACAGATGCCACAGCAGACCACTGCCAATGAACCAGGTTTCTTGCAGGCCAAGAGGAGGATCACTGCACAGGATAGATTTGAGGGAAAGTACATTAAAAAGGGAAATAATCTGTTCTTTGTCTGGCTTTATAATACTTCAGCACCTGACTGCACTGCTGGTTGGGGAGGATGCAGCTCCTTTTTCCCCAGACAGCCAAAGCTTTGCTCAGGGCTCCTTTCCAGCTTTAGGAGGAATGGGATGCTTGCATTTAGTTGCAGACGAAGCCCAGCTCAGGCACAGCCGCCAAAGGACACTCTGTTGCACTGCAGATGTTTGCTCTGTGCCCTGCAACTTGCTGCAAAGTGCTACGGCAAATCCACCCCGACACCGCTCCCCCTCTGCCCTGCCCTTTGCTGCGCTGTGACAGAACAGCAAACGCCGTGGAGTTGCTCAGCACTCTGCTCCCCCAGCACGGCCACTCTCCCACGCACAGCACACCCCGCAGGCAGCTCTCCCTGCGTGCTGCTCCCCCGTCACTACCTGCAGCACCCGCTTACTGCAACCCAACACGAGCCCAGAGGCAGCTGCTGCCACGGAGAACCCGGCAAACCCTGTTTGTAAGGGCACTAGAGTTTTCCCCAATCCTTTGGCTTTCTAGTCATCCAGGATTTACATCACTGAGCGTAGCTCTTTTGAGCACGATTTCCAGTTATTTCCTAGGCTGAAAAACAGACCTTAATTGCTACCACAAAGCATTGTCTGACTTTCAAGCTTAGCCACGCTGGAGCAGAAGTTTCAAGATTTCTACTAAAACCCTAAATCCAGCCTCAGATTTTGTCCTGGAACCATTATCTGAACCCAGTCTGTGTCCAGAACAGCCACCTCTGCACACATGCAAATATCACAGGGCTCTAGTGAGAATGCTGATCTGGCCCTTGAGTTGGGAACATCAGGCTAAATTTCATCCTTCCTCTGGAGGAGCTGCATCAACTTTTCATCTCTTCCCCCTAATATGACACAAGGTCAAGCAAATACTGCATTTTGCTCCACAGCACACAACAGAAAATGCAAAAGCCAAGCTTTTACCAACCTCCTGATGAGGAGAAATATTAGTGCAAAGCATTACACTCCAAACAAAGTACAGGGTCCAGCAAGCCATGATACAAATCATATGAAATATTAAAAGGTTTTGAAACAAGTAATAAAACCCTTCCACCTCATCCCTCATCCATAGATGTTATCTGTTTAGGGTATTATCAATGGCATACTGAGAAACCACAAGTTTTGAGACCTTGTCCATGGTTAATCTACTCAACAACTCCAAAAAGGAAAACTGCCAGGTTATAGATTCAGTTTCTCAGAAGACTTTGCTGTCAATGAGGCTGAAAGCAAAGTAAAACAAAAACTTTCCCTTAATAGTGATGGAAGCATCTGTCTTCCCTCATTATACAAGGCAAATGAGTCCACTTCCTCCCTTTGTACCTGTATCCATACAGCACTTGGCACCACAGCCTCAGCAAAGCAGATGATCAGTAGAATTTTGCTGTCTGAAGCTCTCCTCACATTTTACTGAGAGAAGGAGCAATTTTCATTGAAAGGAAGAAGACAGAAAAGGAGATAAAGTAACCTGAGGCATTATGGGAAGCCTGTGGTGCAGCAGAGAACTCTGGTCTTCTCAGCACCCCAGTGTGAGGACCAGGAGAGATCCCACTGCCTACTGGAGAGGGACCCAGCACACTTCCTTATGGCAAAGCTGCAAGCAACCACTGCTTAACAAGCAAAGAGAGTGGGGAAAGATGCCAAGATTCTCCCTCAAGTGAGGAAAGTCTTCTTTCAGGAAGGCTAATCAACTGTACTCTGCTTTCCCTGCTGGAGGCTGTGGTAGGCTGAGGAAAGCAAATGGTTTCTCCACCCTAAGTGTTGGATTTGTCCTTATGGCAGTGTGGTGGCTTGTGATCCCTGTCACTCCACCACCACACCAAGCACCCTCCCTCCTGCTGAATCCAGGGGCATAGGAAGCTCCCAGGCAATTCTAAGAGATATTTGCTCTTGGTAATACCAGGGATTCACCTGCTTTACCATGGGGGAATTTTTAGTCTTTTCAGGCAAAGTCAGGGGACAAAACTCCCAAGCTGAGCTCCACACTGCGCTTAAGATTTTGGCTCCCAGTAATACATAAGAAATGCAGCCTATCTTCCATGAGCTCATGGCACGGGCTCTCTAGAGATGAGCATGAATTTCCTGAGATACTACAAGTAAATCCATTAATTGTTTCAAAAGCTGAAATTAATTAAAATACAGCCCTTAAAAGAAATGTAGCATCTGCGTGTCTTCTCTTTGTTCTGGATGATCTTGAGAGTGAAATAACAGACTCTACAGATTTTCCATGTAATGAACCTTAATTGGAATCTTTTACATTAGATTGCAGTTGAAGAAAACCTGTAATTAAGCCAGGTTATTAATGATTTTGCATTTAATTATAATAATTAGATAAGCTAGCATTAGACCCAAGCTAACTTTTCTGGGAGGGTCTGAGATATGAAAGGTAACTCACCACATCGCAGCATCCCTGCGAGCTCTGCAATCACAGCTCCACTGCAGAGGAGAGCAGGCTGCAGTGATCCCTCCTGGGTGTCCTGGGCTACAGCTCTGGCTGTGGAGAGCATCTCGCAGTGCTGCTTCTCACCGTGGGTACCTCTGGATTCCCTCTTCCCCCTTTTCCCTGGATATGTGGTGCTCCCCCTCATGATTTTAATAGCTGCAGTTCAAGCCGTCCCCATTTCTCCTTAGGAAAGTATTATAGGCTGGTATTGAAACCACTGTAATTCCCACTGACATGTGCAAGTGGGCCCATGGCGTGTCACTTGGTGTTTTCCACTTCATTTGTTTCTGTTGAGTCACCTTGTTTAACAAAGTTTTGTGATCTCTTTTTTAAGGTTGGCATCCCGCATTTGTGCGCTGCTGAGAGGAGAGGTCAGGGCAGGTCACAGGGTTCCTCCCTGGAGAAAGCCACAGGAAGCACGAAGATGGAAGTGAATTTATGAAAACTTCTTTGGAAACAGAGTCACGATGAAGCAGCTCTGCAGCAGCACTTGGTGGGGGACAGTGAAGCCAAGGCTTTCTGATAGGCAAGAGAAACACAAAATCTATGTATGGCTCCACTGCAACTAAAGGAAGCAACCAAACCTTAAAATTCAGAGCGTGTAAACTCCTCATTAGTGGTAGAATTTAAAAGTTTTATTCCCTTCAGGGGACTTTTCTCATTTCAAACACAGGCAAACAAATTTAACAAAATCTTTTCAATTAAATCTTGGGACAGATCCCCAAACCTCAGAGAACCTTTCTGATTTTCCCTTTAACAACAGTGACAGGTAACAGAGCACCCACATGAAAAATGGGCAAATAGCAGATAACAGGACACATCTTTGAACAAGTGCCCTGGGCTATGGTAGAGGCACAGAAGAGATGCTCCAGCTGCATCCTGATCCAAGAGTCCACAGCGTACTGGAACCTCATATCACTCCAGACTGGATTATGGCTAAGGATAGGCAACTGTTAATCTCTTTGGATTGGGAGCTACTTTTTGGTTAGTACTTCATAAAAACAGCAGCCAATTTTTTTTAAGCTGATCTTTGAAGAAGTTGGCATCCCTAACTCAGCTTATGGAGTCCCTGCATGGTGCAGGTCAGTTCCAAGGTCCACTGTGTTGCATTTATGACCAACCAGCTGGAGAGAGCCTTGATTCATTGGAAGAAAGCTTTGTCTGGTTCTCAGATTGCCATTGCTCCCCCTGCCCCTCACACACCACTCCCCAGTGCAAACAAAGCACCACGAGGGGATGATCAAGAGAGTGCCCTCAAAACAAGGCCCCCTAAAACTTTAATGAAGGCACACCATGAAAGGGCTCTTTCAAGATAAATTGGCCGTAGGTCTCTTGGTCTCCAATACTGAAGAACTGGTAAAATTTCAACTGGTATAAAGAAAAAGCAAAATCATTTTTCCCTCAGGAAAGATGAGGTAATTTATGCAGGTTTCTCTCTGTTGAAACAGCACTACTGTGGACTTAAGCAAACATCCAGTTAGCAGCAGCAGCATACACCAAACAGTATATTACCATGTCTCTCTGGATCTTGTAAATCTGCCATACATTTCCAACAGGCCTCAGCAAATACCTTTGTTAAATGGATGGGAAAAGTCGCACATCACTCGATGTGCTTTGGTCCTGGCTTACAGGACCCCTTTTCTGCCAAAACAGAGCATCATTTTCAACAGCAGCTCTAGTGCACAAGACAGCCTGCAGGTTTCTATGACAGCTGCAGACACTGTTGCAGGCTCAGCCATAAAGCACACAGCCCTGGGCTGTGTAGTCAGGGTTAGCCAGGGTACAAAAATGCTTTTTTTCCTTGCTAGCAAACAGCAGCAAAGCTCTCACTGTGGCAGCCTGTCTGCCTGGCCATGCGTGGCCACCGGGGCTACAGGGTGAGCCCTGGAATCCAAAGCAAGCAAAGTCAGTAGTTACTTTCACAGCTGGATTACATCCAAGGGGATTTTAAGTCCAAGTCTATGTTTGCCCAATGCAGGACTTTCAGTCATGGTTTTCTCATCCTTCCTGGCCTCATTAGCTCAGAGCTCCTGCTGTGGCTGGGGTGGAGAGACAAACAGCATGTGGCAAACACAGGAGCTGCCTCTACAGACAGCAGCATTCAGATACCTATCAGGACCTGGATGAAATAAATTTAAAGCACTTCAGTGGCATTTGACCTCAGCCCACAATGAGTGAGGATCTGCCTTCAGGATTTGCTAAGGGGATGGTTTCAGCAAGAGCCTTGAGGTAACTGATGCACTCTGTGTTTGCCATTGGCAGGAGACCATCTGTACCCAGCTTCCCTTACAACATCCCAGTTTCATAAGCACGTCTCCGTTGCATAAACACAACCCATAAACCAGTCTCAGAGATAAAGCTTCCCTCCTCAGGTGCTTTTATCATTCCCAATCCTGTTAAGAAAAACCATGACGGATTCATTTTACCCATCAATTTGGATTATATTCTTCTTTTATCAACATCTTTTCCTTAATGACTTTGGCCATTTACTTTGCAGGTCTGCTTAGATACCAGAGAGCTGAGCTTTCCTCACTGAAAACTTCAAAACACTGCTGAGAAGAAGGAAAATTCACCAGTCACGTGCTGGACTATTGCAAGAGAGTCATCAATTATGCAGGTTTTGGAATATGTTACGCTACCCACAGCTGTTTGATAGCTGGGCGATATGATTTATGAGAACAGCCAAGATTCAATTACTGATTTCCCATAAATTAGCTATACAGTCCTTTCATCCTATGCCAGGTTATGAAGGGCTCTGATGAGCTGAGGGGGCTGCAGACGGGGTTCTCTGACCATGAAACGAACTGGGATTTTCAAAGAGAAATCAAACGGAAAGAAACAACAAGCGAAGTAGCACCAGTGGCGGTGTCAGACTTGGGATTCATGAAATTGGACTGTCATTCCCAGGCAGGTGCAGGAACACTTAGTACAGATGCACTGATCGAGCCAGTCTTCAGACTATCTGTCTATTCGCCCTTGACTTCTTATCGTGTACTGTGGGAGAGGCAGATATGGCTAGAGGGAAATAGTATTTCTTGCTGCATCCTATAAATCTGTAAATATTATTGAGAGGAATCGCTTAAAAAGTGCCTTGGAAATTTTAGGTGCATGCACTGACTTTAGCAAGGATCTTTTCAGAAGAGAAAAAACATGACTGGCCCTTAGGAATAATGACACCAATTTAACAGAGGTTAGCATTGGAGAAGAGTTGAAATGACTGTCAATCTTGTATGAGGCAAAACTGACCATGAAATACCAGAATATCTTGGGTTTAAGAAGTATTTGGGAATCTCGCCTGGAAACTGTGAATGAAATGGGAAGGAACTGCAGGAGCAAAGCTTCTTCTTGTCATCCCACTGAGCCAATGGTTCTGGCCAAGGCTCTTTCCTGCACACAGCCGGTCAAGGACACCACGATGCTGCTGTTTACATTTATTTTCCCTTTGCCTTTTCCAGTCAGCCTGAAAGGCAGTGAGCCCACACCTCTGACAGGCACCACCTGTGTTATCACCACTCTCATTTCAAATCTGAGATTTTTAATCTGCTCTGTGGCAGCTGAAAGCAGAAATCTATCTACTTAGAAATGAAGCACACCATCCAGAGGAGAATAAAACAACACTTTGACCACACTTTAAAAGATTTTAAAAAAAAAGGGGGGGCAGACAAAAGAAAAGTTAAATACAAAATTCTGGCAGGACTTCTCTATATACTCAGGGGTTATAAGAAATAATCTTTGCTGATGGAGAAAGACACACCTCTCAAGATCAGTATAATTACACTTGAAGCCTGGGCTCCTGGCTTGGGCACCTGTTTCATTCTCTGAAGTTAGATACTTGGATTTTCCCTGCTCCCACCATTGACTTTTTTCCCCACTAAAAGTCACACATTCTCATCAGTCACACTGTACTTAACAAGCTATGGGAAACTGAGGTGAAAATATAACTGTACTCCCCTAGGGCAGGGAAGAAAGCAGAGCATTGAAAACAGAGGGATTTCAAATTTTTTAGCTCTCTTCTGTATTTCCTCTGGATTTGTCTTTTTTTCCCCATTTGCTTTATTTTCTACCTCTCTGTGCCACCTCCTCCCATGGTCACAAGTGAGTGGGAGAAGGAGGCTGAAGCAATCAGTTGTTTGTCTGCTTGTTTTAAAATAAGAGAGCGAAAATGAATGTGGTTCCTTGTTTGTGACGCAAAAGCTCAGTCTGGGGCACTGCTATAATGGAGCAGCTGAGGGAAATGACTTTTATTAGCCTGGTTACAATCCCTTTACCTAGGGCTGGTTATTACATATCTATCCCCTTAATTGTGCAACCTGCTATATAGACAAATAACAGGTGAGGCCCGTAATGACAGGTTGTTACAGTCCAGAGCACTCAACTGGCAAAGTGATTCTCACAGAAAATTGTCTCTGCTCACCTGAGTAAACCCTGTGAGGGCTCTGAGGCGCTCAGGGAGCAGCATCAGTCTGGCTGTGTGCTCGGGATGCAGCTGCCACATCAGGGATTGCTCTTGGCATTGCAGCAGGTACAGCCCAAACCTCACCCTCAGCCCCAGTGAGGGACAAACCTGCCCCAAAAGAGGCTCTGATCTCTGGGAAAGGGGAGCAGAGGGGGAAATGGCCCCACTCCAGCTCACAGTGTCAGGTTTAAGCTGTGGAAAACTCTCATCTGTACTCCAGCAGCTTCATCACCACATGGTTCATGAGAGACAAGCTCAGGAGAGACTTCCAAGCAGTTGTTGGAGTCACAGCCCTGGAATCTGGCAAAGAACAGTGGCTGGTTCCTCAATGGGTGTAATTTTTTTCATGCACCTTCTCCTCAGACATTGTCCTGTGGAGCATTTTACTGACCAAGGAGACTTTGGCCAGCACACCCCAATGCTTAATTCTTAAGATTAAGATCCATGATTTGCTAATTCCAGATCTCTCAGGGGAATAGCACATAACACTAAAGCCCTTCCTTGGGATCACCAGTCAATGGACTGCTTGAATCTCCCTTATTTCCCAGCCCTTTTGTTTTCTTCCTGTAAATGTCTGAAATAATTAATTTAAGATTTAAAGACCAAAGTTACTGTAGTGTGCCCAAAATAATAAATGTCTCAGATTTTCAATTACCCTAAATGTAGAAGTGTTGGATCCCATTTCTGTATCTAATGCGTCACACAGAACCATTACCCCACTATCCATTAATTATCACAAGGTCAGCATATTCTCTGGTGTCTCTTCAGGACTGCACAATGAACAAGCACTGCCTCTGCTGTGGGCAGAGTCCAGTTGTAGATATACAGCCAGACTCTGGCTCCCCAAAATGGTCAAGAGAACAGTGCTAGGCTTTGGGGATAAACATATCTGGATAGAACAGGATAAGAGGGCAGGGGAGAGTAAACTGCCTGCATATCTTTGAGCCTAAACAAGAAACAGAAAAACAGATTGCTCTAGGGAGATGTGCAAAAGAACCTTAACTACACCAAAGAATGGCTCTAAAAACAGGAAATGAAAGATTGCTTTCATCCACAGAAGATTTCAAGAAATAGGGGGAGGGAGAAAGTAGGAAAGAAAATAGCAGGGAAAACAGAAAAAGATAGTTTAGGTCAAGTCTAGTCCCTGTCTGTTTGTACCTCCCACCATCACAGCCAAGATGTGCTGCCAGCTGGTGGGCTCTTGAGCATGGAAAACATACAAGCTCCCTCCTTGAAATCACCCCTCCCACAGGGAAGAATTTACTGGACAACAGTGGGAAGGAGATTGAGGAAGAGAAACGGTTTCACTCTAAGCACCAGACCTTCCTCCACTCTGTTCCCAGATATGGGATGCATTAATCCAGCTAACCCTGCCACCCCCTCCATTTCTGTCAAAGCTTTGTCTGCTTCTGTCTCTACCCCGTTTCTGCAAAGACTCTCAAGAGCTTTATATGGTCCCCAGGCTCCAGCTGCAATATGGCCTTTCTGGCACCACAAATGTGTTAACTGCCCATTCTCTCCTCCTGCCCTTTGTTTCCCCACCTTCCCTGGGCTTCCTCTGCCTGGCTTTCATTTTCATAGATTCTAGAGGTAATATTTTATTGTAATGGATTTTATTATGATGATGTACAACACCCTTAAGTGCTTTGGTGAAGGAAGAAAGAAAGGTTGTGCTATAAATAAAATTCTCATCCGTGATCAAAGGCACACAAATGATGGATGCCTGTGGGTGACTGCACACATGTACCTACAGGAAAATTCTCCATTGGGTGGGAGCTGCACTGGAAAGAAGCAGGGTCATTGTGAAGATGAGGGCATTTGGCAGTGGCTTGCTTCCACAAGGAGTAAGCCAACTAGTCTGGGAGCCAACAAGGAACAGGAAGAACCAGCTACAAACAAGCTGTTTGTGGTGCCTTTTCTGCTGGGGATTGACATAAATGTTTCTGTTTCCATGGCATCTTTGAGTCTGTAGTTCACTGGGTTAATTAACTCTTGTCCCCTGTCTGGGTTCTTCTGCCCATTTGAGCTGGTCAATACACCTGCTAGAGTCATTCCCCAAAGTTACAGCTCTCAACATGTCACCAACTGTTTTTTAAAATAGGGGTAACTGGTTTAAGAGGTGGAAGAAATTCCTACAGCAGGAGAGGAAGAGAGCAAAGAAAGTTTCCAACTTTTGAAATTGTCCTTTGAGCTACACTATGAATGAAGGGAATGAGGGAAAGATCATGACTTGGAGAGGAAACAAAACAAAACAAAGCTAAAATAGATACTTAATGAAAAAAAGAAAGGGTACAGAGAAGAACAGGAGATGGGGAGGGTTATCTATCCTGCAGCTTTATGGACAGTATTAGCATCTTGTTGCCTAATGAGCCATAGATGTAATAGACACACCACGAAAATAAAAGAGGGAGGGAAAAGCAAGCATCAATAACACAGAAAAACAGCCAGAGAGGCTGCTGTTAAGCAAATGTCACTTCCCTCACAGTCTCTGAGTCTTCCCAGTCAGCTGCCCTCCTCCCTTCCCAGATGTTTGTTCTCTCTCCTCTAGCACTTTATCTCTGCAACCATTTGGTTTTCATTATGTCCTGGGGCTGGCAGCAGCCAAAAGGCAAAATTCAAGAGCAGCTCCTCAGGGATCCTTTGCAAGTGTTAATGTCTCCTTCTCACAGTGCAGAGGGATGGTCTGGCCTCACTAAAGTTGGGAAGAGGAGAGACTGGAGTGCAGGGACACAGTGATGTTGACTTCTCGGTATGTCATGGGTGGGTTTTCATGCTCAGGAAAAGCAAAAAGACCCATCCCTGTCATCTTGGGTCAGCACGATCATGTTTGGTGAGACAACCCTCTGGCTTTACTAATTCACAGAAGCACCACCAAAGGTTCCAGAACAGCATCCACCATCCTTAGCAGTTATTTTACTGGCACAGCTTTTAGGCAAGAAGCTGGGGCAATGACAGGAGTGCCAGCCAGACAGAGGACTGCCACTGCCCCACCTTCTTACCTAGAAACCTTTGCCAGTAACTTGGACATAAAATGCAGCTGGTTCTCAGTTAAAACTACCTTTGCTGTCTTTTTGGACACAAAAGGATATGCCCTAGCCTGTTTCTTCCCCTTCCCTATTTCTTTCTCCTTCGTTAACCCATCAGTCCCTACTCCTGTCTTCTTTTTCATCTGCAGGTCTTGCACCTGCCTTCGAGGTTTATTCCTTTCCTGCGGGATTATTTGGAAGTTTGCTTGTGCAGGGCGAACAGCATTTCTGTAATAAAGCCTCAGCCACATTCCATTAGTGTCATTTCCATCTGCAGAAGTGAAGTGTCAGCTACTAAAAGGTAGCACAGACCCCTTGGGCAAGATAAAATGAGAGAGCAAGAAAGGGGGAAAAAAAAAATCTACTGTCAGAGATGGAGAAATGATAAATGTCTTTTCAGAAGCAGAAGCACCTGGAATAGGAATAAGGGAGCACTGAGGGAAGGGGAGGGGAAAGGAAGAAAGGGGGTATATTACCTTTGTTTTTGAAGGTCTCATTAACTCAAAAATCACCTGCTACCCATTTTCTCTGTACGCTAAGGGCAACATCCAGCCTGGCTGCAGGGAGATGATGATGTTCCATTATTGTTTTCAAGCAGCAAAGGCCTGGGGGAGCCATGGGGGCAGCACGGCAGGGTCCAGCACAGCTCCCACAGAAATCCACCCAGGCCATGCCCGGGCAGCTCTGCTGAGCCTTGTCCCTCCACGGGGATGAGAGCAGACAGGGGTGTCACTGGCTGTGTCTGAGCTGTGAGGCCCAAAGGCATTTCTCAGCAGCCAGATACAAGTTTGTCTGTCTAAGCCGTTCCCTGACCCCACGTCAGATGTCCAACAGGGTCCCCTGTCCAGATGATCCGAGCACAAGCCCCGCAGGGGGTCCATCACAGAGTGCACCTCCCCTGCAGCTCAGGGGCACATTTATGACCCATTTGGTCCCTGTCTGCTCCCATTAATCAGAAGGGAGGTGACTGCAATGCTGCTGTGGCCTCAGTGCTGTCCACCAGTCCTCACCAGCCCCACTTGCTATGCAGTGAAGCAGACACATCACCCGCCTCTCCATAGCACCCTTCCCTCTGGACAAGGACAGAGAGGCCCAAATACCACAAGAGGAAAAAAAAAAGAAAAAAGAAAAAAGAAAAAAATCAAGTTTAGTCAGAAACAAGGGCCCATTTTATTCCTGCCACTAGAACTCATCTCCCTGAGCTCAGATTATCTTTGTCTGGGCTCAGGAACCAGTTCTGGAGGAGTCTCAAATCTCTGCTGACCACAACATACAAGCTTTCCAGGACCAGAACAACTACTACTCAATGCAAGCAGCTCCCAAATCCATCAGAGAAACACAACCATAAAAGAGCATCTCTAATTAGAGTTATGCCAGTGCAGCGGCTCTTAGTGCCATAATCATGTCAGCACAGGCAAACATGATCCCATGAAAGGGGTCAAGTGTGCCATACCCCAGAGCTGCCAGGTGTCCAGCTGGGCCACTGAAGCTGTTGGCAGCTGGATGACAACCTTCAGGCTTTTTCCACTACCCTGAGGAATATGATCAGTCCAGACAAAGCTCAAAGGTTGTGCTCATGAGGTTTTCCTGAGCAGTGATGTGCACGTCAGCCACAGGCATTTATTTGTTCTAAAATATGCAATACACATGCATGCACATGTGTAGTTTTTCTCCAAGTATTGGACGTACCTTGTTCACTTCTGCCCTCAGAAAAAAAGGCCATTGCTCAATTTGTTCTTAAACCTACCAGCAGTATGTTATTGTCAACAATTTGGAAAGCAGTCACCTCAAACAAAACCACCACATAGGTAAATACAGAAAGCTGTAGTGTTTGCAGGCCTCAGGTTCTCATAGTCAACCACCAAAAAAACCCCTAATGATAAATTAGGGACTTTCTTTTTTTATTTTAAATGTAAATGCTATCACCTGATAGCCACTGCTCCTCTCCTCACCACTTTGACTACATATAGATTTTTTTCCTTCATCTGTATAGAAGCATCATCCCTGAGGGGCACTAGGAGGGTTTTTAAGCCTGTGACAGATAACCATGTCCCTCCAATTTCCTGGCTAAAAGCTTCCTAAATTCACGTAGCTGAGCACTCCAGGGAGCCAACTGGATAGCAGTTTGCTTAATAAAAGTTGCTTTCATACAAAGATCTAAATCCTATTTTCCAAGAACCGCCAGGGGATTTTCAGGGTGTAATCCACCTACTGCTGACCCTCCACAGCAAAGAAACTTCTCTGTTGCTGGGTGGGATTTTTTTCATTTGAGAACAAAACAGGCTTTTCCTGGTGGTGCTGGGAGATGGGAATGTGGGAGCACCTGAGGACTGCCACAGGCAGAGGAAAAAGGTTGGGCAGTTTTTTCTATGTCTGCTGCGCAGCCAGTTATCAAAGACAACAGGATACAGAAGGGATCATTGAAGTGGCTGCAATTCTCTGAAATTTTGCTCAGGGAAATGTTTGCCAGGTTCAGTATGGAAGTCTGAATCAGGAGACAGGTATCTGAAGGACCTTGGGAAGCCCTTTTTGCTGTTTCAGAAGCATTCTCCTATGATCCTATCACTGTACAGAGCATCTGAACTGCTCGCAAGCAAGCCCTGGGGATTCCTGCCTGTGCTGAGATGCCTCCATTCAGATGTGAAAGTGCCACTATCTCACCCTCCTGCCACCAGAAACAGCCACCTGGGTAAAAATGAGGCTGGTATGACAGACATGATTAAAGCTTGGAGCAAATATCCATCAATGATTCAAAATATTTGAGGAAGATTTGCTCGTCTCTGGGGCCTAGAAAACCACCTTGTACAAGGCTCCTTTTCCCAAGAAGAAATTCACACTGGGCCTTTAAGCCTTCAAAACCTATGCAATGGATTATTAACAAATGTGAGTGGAAGGGTAGCTCAGTTTAATGTCACCTTTGTATATACACAGGCTTCCATCCTTTCTTCACAGAAAGATTATCCTCCCCACAGATAGATGCTGGAAGTCATCCAAGAATTTAAGAACATTCTTTCATTCACAGGTGTTTTTGGAGCTTACAGCAGCAGTGCTTATTCTGGAAGATGATGAGGGAGAGAATTGCCTTGGCCCTTCAATCAGCTTTTGCCCATTTCACATTAAATTGCTATCTGATAATACTCAGTACAAACTGGAATACTCTAATGCAAACACAAATGGCTCCAGCAGCCAGAAGAAACACTAATGACACAAATTAAATGGAAATACACTGAAGCATGCAATGCCCATCACTGTCCTGGGGGACAAGTTGAATGTGAGCCAGCAACGTGCCCCCGTGGCAAGGCAGTCAGCAGCACCATGGGCTGTGCCAGGCAGGGGATTGCCAGCAGGTCAAGGCAGATGTGGTCACTCCCTTCTGGTCAGCACTGGTGAGACACATCTGGAGTCCTGTGTCAGTGCTGGGCTCACCAGAACAAGAGAACCAGGGACATATTGGATGGTGTCCAGCAAAGTGCCAGGCAGATGACTAAGGGACCAGAGCACCTGATGTACAAGGAAAGGCTGAGGGAGCTGCATTTGTTTAGCCTGGAGAAGAGAACGCTCAGGGAGACCTTATCAATGTGTATTGATACCTGATGGAGGTAATAAAGACAAGAGGGCCAAACTCTCCTCAGTGGTGCCCAGAGTCAGGACAAGAGGCAAAGGACACAAATCTAAATACAGTAAAGGAGCACCTGCTGTGGCTTCTGCCTCCTCCCAAAGCAATATCCCATGCGGCAGCGTGATCATGGCATTACCACTGGAGACAACATCTCCATTTCTCACCAAGTCATTTCCCTGTGCTCAGAGACAGGGATGAGAAAGTTCCTATTCTCCTTGCTCAGAGACCCAGGGCATGAGGTTGAATACACCAACAAAGCTTCAGCAACAGCAGAAAGAGAGGGAGAATATTTGAAAATGCATTTAGCTGCTGACAGCAGCCTAACAAAGGATCACTACAAAGGCATACAGAGACTGTGACAGGGATGCACTGAGTTAGTCGGGGACTGAGAGACCTCAGTTACAACAGTGGGGTGGAGAAGTGGAGCAGGAATCTATAGAAGGGAAGGAAAATATGACCTGACTGAGTGATATCTATTCTGGAGGGACTGAGGAAGGAAAAGAAACTACAAAGCTACTTAAAACTGTATCAAACACACAGAATGAGGACCGTGAACTTAAAGATGTGGAAAGGTCACGTCACAAAGGAGCAGAGGTGGAAATCAAGAGAAGCAAAAATAAAACAAGTGCAATAGAGAGAGCAAGAAGAGAGAGAAGCATAAAAAAGCTGGACAAGAATATTGACAAGTCAAAAACATTGATTTTGTGCTGCCTTAGCCAATAAGGTTGGCACCATGGGATCTGGGGAGATGGAGAAAGTTCAGAGAGGCCATCCACTGCTCCCTCTCCTCCAGACAAAGGCGAGGGATTGCTCACACATATATAAATACTGCAATGACTCTGCAAACCAACTCAGGTTTCTTACTGTCATGATGACTTTTTCATGGCAAAGAAAGATGGTTTGTGCCACCAGGCTTTTTTTTCTTTCCTCACTTATTCAGCCCCAGCAGAGCCTCACTCAGTCCAGATACACCCTCAACATCTTTAGCAGCCCATGTTTCCCAAGTGAGTGCCTACACCAAACAAAGAAGGAGAAGAAATCCACTAGATTTTCTTCCCTGGGACAACTATATTGTCTTAAAGCCAGTGTTGAGTAAATGACATACCTTTTCTAGCCTAAGAGATGACCTCCTCTTTCCTCTTCATTTATTTCATAAGCTCTAAATTACTCCTGTTGCCAAGACATTTGAAAGCAAATTGCCAAAAAGCTTCAACTGCTAACCCCAGCATCTGATTCCCCAATAGGACTCAGTGCCCAGTCTGATTCTCATCAAGATATGACTTGTAGGAACAACATCCTAACCAAGAAACAGTGAGAGGGAGAGGCAGTTCATAATCCAGGAGATAGTTCAGACAAAAACCCTGACTTAGTAGCGTAAATTCTTTTCATTCAGAGGCAATTTCCGTATTCATTTGGACCCAAAAAGTAGATGGGAAGCAGGAAACACAGGGTGTATGCAGGGGGTGAGAACATGTGTGTCTGCTATCATCCCACATCAGTGTCTTTGACAGGACAAAACTTTGGAGAGGGTTTTAGCCACAGCTGGAGAAAATGCTGCCCCAGCAAATCCCAGCACTGGAAAAATTAATTAGCTACTGTTAAGTCAGCTATAAGCACACATGGCCCCATGCACATCCAACTTTCTATCATTATTACTGAATCACAGCATAATCTGCCACCATAGTCTTCCCAGACCAAGGCCAGGACTGAAATAGTAGGGCCCCTGGCTGTGGCAACTGAGCTGCCACTGTGAATGTGCACAGGGAGGCTGAGACAGCCAAGAGCCGAGAGGAAACTCCACAGCCTGGTCAGAGGGATCACTGCTTCCAGAGAAGGTTTTTGACTGGGGTAGGTGCAATGGAAGGACTGTGAGGGCAAGAGGTATCCAGTGTGGAATAGCAAGAAGGAGATGAGTTTCAGGTTGAACAGAGTATATTTTCAGGAGAGCCAAAGTCAGAAGAGCCATACATGGAGGTCAAACCCAGGGGACAGTAACTGAGCTGCAGGCTGGCTTTGACTTGCAGATGCCCCAGGCTGGAGCTGAGACATGTTTGCAGACTTGATCATGAGATCAGAGCACACTGAGAACTTGGCTCAAGCCCTTTTCAGATAAGGGAAGACAAATCTCTCTTGCCTGTGACAGTACACTACATGCTATAGTTTTGAGCCTGACTACAGAATTGCCTCCTCTTTAGAAGGGAGAGACTGACAGTCCTTCTGATTTGGACTGCACTGGATGGGGGTCACCTGGCTGTTCCCAGCCACTGGCAGCCTGGACTGCACAGTACCAGGATGTGTGTCCATTCACTGATGGGTAACATGTGAATGGTGCTCTACACAGAATTACCTCCAAGATCATCAAGTCCAACCTTTGACCAAACACCACCATGCCACTAAACCACAGCACTAAGTGCCACATCCAGTCATTTCTTGAACATTTCCAGGGACAAAGACTCTACCATCTCTCTGGGAAGCCTGTTCCAATGCTTAACCACCCTCTGAGTGAAGAAATTCTTTCTGATGTTCAACCTGAACTTCCCTTGGACATCTTGACACGCATCAGGAGTCTTCCAGACTCACAGTGCATGACTATTGGGCCCATAGAATCATAGAATCATATGAGTTGGAAGGAATCCCTGAGATCATCAAGTCCAACCCAAACTTCCAGCTTTTTCCTGTTGCGTTACTGAGGGCATCTAGTTGAAAAGTTGTTTGGGTTTTTTTTTAACGCTTCCTATGCAGGTAAAGATGGGCTTCAGGAACAGCAGTTGCCTGTTCACCATGCCCTGCTCTGCCCCTCTTCTTCCCTTGCTGTCTAACTGTGCACCTCCATTGGAGGTAGCCACCCAGCTCAGCCCTCAACCAGTGTGTAAATACGCTGACATGCAAAGCCCACATTCCCCCTGCTCGCAGGAAACATGCTGTGTAATGAAAGAGTCTCCCAGCAGGAGGAACAGAACTTGCCAATTACCTTGGCACGCACCATGGGATCAAACGGGGCAGGAGCATAGCGGTAGGTACAGCGAAGATGAGCTCTCCTGCCAGCCCCTGTGCTCCGCTCACTGCTGCCTGGTAATGAAGTCATTTTGGCCTGCAAGACACGCAGCAGATGGGCTGTCATTCAGGGGCTGCTGTCTGCACCATCCGTTCCTTGGGGTTCGAACTTATTAAGGTCGGTGTTTTACAAACGCAATCAAGGCAGCGAGCTTGAGAGGTATTATGACAGCAATAAAAGTGCGTCCTGCCTCATCAGCACTTTTGAAAAATTAGTTTAAAATGTCCTCAGCGGCAAACAGCGTTTAGTGCTGCTCGGTGCAAGGAGAGGGAGGCAGGAAAAAGAGACTACACAGGATTTTTAAAAATAAAACTCGGAGCAAGTTTGGCACAATGAGTAAATCACAAGCAACTGTCTTCCCACAGTGCCCCACTGCATGAAACTCCTTCCTGAGATAAATCAGTGCCATATCTAGGCAAATACAAAAGCTGTGCCAGCTCTTGCTGCAGAGTGTACCTTACTCCAAGATATTAGAACCAGTACCTCCATCTCTTCAGAGAATTGCAGTATCTCACCTTACACTGCACCATGCAGACACATGGTGGGTTTGCTGCTTGCAACACAACCACAGCCACCCACCATATTCCAAAGTGCCTGATATCACTGTATCATCATTCCTATTCTGCATCTTTTTTCCCTGCTCCTCTCAAGGCCTCACTGCAGTGCAAACTCCATGGTAAACCTTAAAAATCAATTCCAATTATACAACTTTATTCTCCCTCCACCCCAAAATATTTTGTTTCCAGATAGACATTCAAATTCTGCTCCAAAGCCTTTTTTCTCTTCCTTTTTTCTTCCAAACAAAATTGTATCAGATGATTTACAAATCTATGTAAGGGTCTGAGAAAGAAGGAGAGAGGAACAATATCTATTCTCACAACTTTTCTTAAAATAGCAAAACAGGAAAAAAAATTATTAAACTAAATAGCATCATGCAGTGAGAAAAATGCCTCGAGGCTTGAAACTAAGCAGTATGGCCACAAAATACCAGTTTGATTTGGCTGGAAAAAAAAGAGCAGCTGAAACACAGAGAAAATAATTCTGCATCAGCTCTCCAGAGCATCCTTCCACAGCAACTGATCCAGCTCCCTTCTTGCAGGGAGGAGAAATCACACCCCCATATTGACCTCACTGTACACTCTCCCTGCCAGCCCTTATAAGTTCATGGTTTGCTGTCCCTGGGCTGCTGCTGGGCCAATTTGCATGAGGCAAACTGTAAATGTCACACAGAAACACTCACAGTGGTATTCTCCCAAAGCAAATAAAGCATAGGACCAGTAAGCAGAGAAAATTACGCCCACAGAGCAGTCATAAATCAGCCACATTCCAGACCTTTTGCAAGTTTTATTGCCTTGCAAGTATTTCACAGATTCAAAGGTTCGCTTTAGATGAAAATCCAGTGTTTTCTTACCTCCCCACCATGAAGTTAAAACCCTTGTGGTACAAAGGATACTGTCACCCTGATAATACAGGACAAGGGACACCTCCCTCTTGAGGTGGAAAATAAAAGGATCCCCTTCCCTCTCAGTAGTAAAAGGCTGGAAAGTTACATAACCACAGAATATTCTGAGTTGGAAGGGACCCACAAGGATCATGGTCCAACTCTTAAGTGAATGGCCCACAAAGACTGAAACTCTCTCACAGTGGCTCAGGTAAGGGAGAGTAAGATGGGAAAACTGTGTATCAGTGCCTTGTGACCAGTCTCTCAAGACTTCACACAGCCAGAAAGAAAGAAGGTGTTTAATATGACCCTGCCAAGGGTCAAAACTACCTTTGATAAATCCTTTATTCACCTGCCTCCTGGAATTTGTTCTTCCAGACCAGTGATGTTTTGAGTGAGGTTTACAGTGGATATTTTTTCCCTCTCAGTGCAAGATCACCCAGCTCTGCCAGACACAATTCCAGTAGAAGACACAGAGCTAAGGAGGTGGATGCACTACAAACCTCAGCCTGGTGGTCTCAGGAACAGGCTGAGAGAGTGAAAGGACAAGCTGGAGTGTGGTAAGATGGGTCCACACCATTCCTCATGTGAGAGGGAAGGCTAATTTCCCTCTATGCATCTGAGCAAGCCCAGAATGTTAATCAGCTTATCTTCTCACCCATTTCTTCTTTAGTCTTTTTCCTCAAAAAAATCAACTCTACCTCTTTCATACCAGCCTTCCTTACTCTGCTGTCCCAAGGCTCAGTGTGTACCTAAGCTAAAAGCCCCTGGGAGCACATAAAGGCACAGGATTAGATTTCAGCAAGCAGTAAACAGAGATTGTGACCAAGATGCTCCACTTTATGCAATATACACTGCTGTATAAGTGATCACACAAGGCCAGTCCCACACTACAGTGCATAGTATGACAGTGCCATTCAGGTAATGTTGAACTATGCTCTGCTTTTATGGCTGTGCCTCCACAGTATTCTGATGTCCAAGCTAAAGAAACAACACAGACAATATGAAAGTGAATTTCAGGGTAACTGTACAGGAAAAGAAATAAAGAATAGGGAAATATGTGTATGTGGCCTGGAAGCTACTCAGCAACCCTTCAATCTTCGTTTTGGTGTGCCTGAGGTTCCCAAATATTTATTTCAGGAAAACAACCAAACAAACAAAAAACAGAGAGCAACTAATCCATTCCATTTTCCCCAGAAATTCCCAACATATAAATTTGGCACAAACCCTCTTCATGGAGCTACTGTACTGCCTTCAGCAATCTCCTCGTGTCTCTGGAGACATTCAGCTGCACCAAGGCTCTTCCAGCACAAGAGCCTCAGCCAAGGAAAAATAATTTCCTTGTGTCCTTCCTATCCCTCACTGCCACACTCCAAGCAAGCAAAAGCTTGGCCCAGAAGATGTTGCTGTGAGGAAGAAGTTTAGGCAATACAAGACTGATTCAGCAGCTTGGCACCTCACACAGAAGTGCTGGGCAAACCTGACCTGTATTTGTTGGGAGAGAGGAGACTCGGAGGTGAATGAGGTAAAACTTAACTCTAAAGAGAATTCACGAGATGATACAAAACTATTTAGGGCTATGTCAAATGTGGGAAGCGGGTGGCATAAGTGAAAAAGCTCAGGAAAGGTCAAGCCTGGGAGGAATTGCAGGAGAATCTCTTCACGTAGGAAAGAACTGATCTGAAACAGGCTCTTGCCAGAGGCAGCAGGGAAGGAAAATCAAGTAAACAGTTTTGAAGGCATTGGAAGATAGAATTCATCTCATTTTAAGCATCAAAAAAATGAAGTATGTAACCTAGGCTTGTCATCCAGCCTCTCTCAACAGAGGAAGACACTTTAGAGGGCAAGCATTCCTGGCTACCTGTGAAAGTGCCTGTTAGCATGGATCCAGGAACTGGCTCAGAGATGAGGTGAGGAAAATCCCAACCTTAATCACTGCAGAGCTCCTGAGAAGGTGACAAACATTTGCCAACATGAATTTAATGAGGTGTCTCCTTGGAGTGGCACCCCACCAAGCTTTAACAGAGACTGTGTGGATGTGAGGCTGGCCACATGCCAGGTTCAGCTAACTAGGCAAAACTCAGCAAAAAACAAAACAAAATGGTCTTTACTAGCCTTTAAATACCTAGGTTTTTATTGAAAAACAGATGGAAAAATACAAGGAAAGATGATGAATGCTAATGCAATAAATGAAGAAAATATATTATCTTCGATTCCTCTTTGCCTGGATCTATAGTAATTTCAGAAGGAGATTAGGTTATGAGATAAATTTCATTTTATTCCTAATAAAAAAACAATGCTACACTTTTTTGACAAGTGTTCTTCAATATGCCACCTGGGTAGTTCTAGTAACAGGTAATAAAAATGAAATATGATAGGATTCCTAAGAAGATCCCAGGAGTTAACAAGGGAAACAATTTCATAGCTCTTCCTTAGGAGGTACCCAGATTTCCCAAGGATAACAAGAAAGCTTTAATCAGTCCCTTTGTGAGTTGTGTGGGGTAAGTTTTCTGGATGTGGCTTTATACCTCTCTTAGCTGTAGCTACTATTTAAGAACCAGCAAAGTAAAATCAGAGCCTATAGCTGAATGAAGGCAAACTGCCTCTAGAGCTGAGCAGCAGTGGGAAGTGATGGAGAGGGGATCACAGAGGGGAAGACAGGGTGACTTATTCTGAGCACCAAAGGCTCAGCAGCTGCAGTTATCCTGGGTCCAGTTCTAATTTAATCTACACAGACATAAGCGTGGTTTTAGCTCTCTCTGACCCATGGACTGAGCCTGGTTGTAAACCCACACTGTTCCAAAAGCAGCCTGATCTTGCACAGCCTAAATTCCCTGTTCTCCACGGATTTACAGTTGTACAAGGTCTTTTATGGGATGTCATGAAAGCTGGCTATGAAGAAGCAACATTCTTGTGATGCTCAACCAAACCATCCTTCTGTGTATTGACTCTACATTAAGGCATCGAGCAAATAAAACGCATCAGGCCTGCTATTTCTTCCCCTAGATCAGTTTTTGTTGGTCTTTGCATTTTGTATGGGTTTCTCCCTGCCTTTCAAACATATTTCCACCAACCTAACAGAGCTTCTCCATCACTAAACCCCCAGTGTAATGAGACTGCAAAGGAGCCAGGGGGAACCTCTCTTTGCTGTTGTCTGCAGCCAAGAGAACAGGAATGCTGTAGAAAGTGGCAGTGACTATGCAATGCATAAATCATAGGGAAAATATTGTCTCTCTTCCCTTTGTTCAGATCCCATATATCACCATGACTCAGTGCAGTTTTCCCAGTGGGGACTAATTCCAACTTTTAATGCACTTTCCATCTGACTCCTCCGTGACAACAGATGGGTTGCTGTCCTGAGATATTGCATTTTGAAAAGAACATATTAAGCACCTCTGTGGTTTAGAACAATTTGGTTTGGGGACCCACTACTAATCCCATTTCAGTGTTTTGAGTTGTGCCTTTTACCACTGATGAAAGAAAGCCCCTCCAGTCCAATGGCTGTCATCTCCTCCCCACTGCTCTAGTTTTTCTGGTTGTTTCACCAATCTTCCTAGATGTGATAAATCATGTAAATTTAATTTAGAGATTATACCCCTGGCTTTGAAGGCAGACAAGGTTAGCTCTCTGCTTGTAGCCTGTAGCCTGCTAATCTTATAAAATTCCTCCGTTCCCAGTTGGCTGGAACTGCTGTTGGGGAGTGGAGGGAGAGCAATATCCAGTCTATAAAGCGTTTTGAATTTTTGTTGGGCACTTGCAGATGGTATCCTGGCCACTCTCCAAACTCATATTGCTGCATAAGGATAAATCCTGAAGGTTTTCATAAGCCCACTGTATTACAAACTTTATCTCTCAAAGCTGGTGCTACCATTTCCAAACTCTTCCTAGTCTTTCCAATCCATTACAAATTTCTTTCAGGTACATTTTTCCAAAGACTGAACAGCTCCCAAGTCTGTGCACTACCTCCTTGTGCATGTTTGTCTGTGATCATTGCTGCCTCCTTTCTGTATGATTGGAGGCCAATACACCTTCCCTAAAGCACTGGCAGATCTGCAGAGGAGATGCAAGGAATAGGGGAATTCCTGCCATCTACAAGAAAGCACCATTCCTTGCCTTCAAGGAGTTTTTGGCCCCAGGCTGAGGGTTGCAAACACTGACCAAGCACATTATCCATGCAATCTTTCCTTTATCTATAAATTCCCTTTCTAAGGAAACATGTAGCACCAGCAGGGGATTAAAATCAGTTGTTTCATGAGCATCCCAGGTGGTTGTCTTTCATCTCCTTTCCTAATATTTCTGTTAGGCTTGGATAGTTTTTATTGGCATTTTTCTCTTTGCTCTTTCACACGCCTGAACAGTTCTTGGCTTCGGCAGGCAGAGAAACAGCAGTTTTATGACACGCATTTTTTAATGTATCAAAACATGTTCTTTTGATTCATTTTTTAAAAAGCAAACTCTGCTCACCCAAGGTTAATAACTTTCCCCCATCAGCTGGATGTAAGAGAGTTCCAGATGTTGCTGAGAATTTTTAAATAAAACTCTCATCTTTAGAAATCAGCAGGGTAAAAACAGCAGCTCCTCACATACTGCCTAAGCCACAAGAAATTGCTGGACCCTCTGAGAGCTGGCCCAGTGTTCCACAGTGCTGACAGTTTGGCACATCTGATAGAAGTTTATATGAAGTTATGACAGCCATATAAACTCAATAGCAGCTGCCCAGGCAATTCACATTAGCAGCTTTCTTTAGCTTCCAGTGTCACACACACAGGGAACGTGCTGAAAGCAAACAAACCTCAGACAACAAGCACGTAACACTCTCCTTAAGTAGCAACTCGGTATTTGCTCATCCAACACAAGGAGGAAGTTGTCTCCACTCAAAAGCCTGTGTTCTCTTTGCTGGGAGACTGTCTGAGGTGGCACTTATGAAAAACATAAGGGAGGGAGGGAATCATCATTTCGGTCTGCCCTGATTCCCCAGGACTCCTCCAGGTGCCCGGTCAGGGCAGTGCCCACTGCAGCTTTGCAAGTATATCAGAGGAACAAGGTGATTTGCAAGCAAATGGCATGTTATCTTTGGTCTTTCACACAAACTGACTAATGTCACAGGATTTTAATCAAGTTCTTTAGAACTTTAAATGCCTGAGTTTGGCATCTCAGCCTATTTCAAGCTTTACACAGAAGGAGGTAAAAAATACCTTACTCATTATTTTTTCCCTTCAATTTGATGAAGAAAATATTGAATGAGCAAAGTATATTTTGTTTTACCGTTCCCAGGGAAATTCCTGTGGATTTTCCTGAGATCTACCTATCTAATTTCACAGGTATCATGACTTACTTGAATCTGAAAGGAAGGACTTACCAGACAGGACTGGAAGGACCATCCCATGGATGGGAGAAGGCTGTGATCAGAAGCAGTAGATAATTTTGCAGGTTTTGTGACTTGGTAGATTGCAGAGAACCCAAGGAACCCAGGTCAACAGCATCAGTAATAGAAGAAGGGTGGAGAGCCTAGAAAGCAAGAGGAGGGCATTTTTCATTTAAATAACAACAAAGCAGATGGGAACTGGACACATATATCAGAGTTTTAAACCAAGCCCAGGACACCACTCATAGAATTGTTCAGGTCGGAAAACAACTTTAATATCATCAAGTCCAACTGTTAACCCAACACCACCAGGTCCACCACTAAACCACGTCCTAAGTGCCACATCTACATGTCTTTTAAATCCTTCCAAGGATGGTGACTCCACCACTTCCCTGGGCAGCCATTGGATCAGAAAGGCAGCTCCTGACATTTTCACACTGCACAGTGCACAGCACTAGTGATCCAGATGCTCCCTGAACTAGGCTAATCCCAGATTTGTTTCAGAAAAGTTTTATGGATGTTGTAGTTCATTTACTAACAAGGGAAGGATGATGCAAAAATCCCAAAGCCAACAGAGACTGACTGGACAGTGCATTACTAACCAAGCACGCCAAGAAATAAATGTGACAATTTTTATCACAGCACGTCATAGATTTCGTGGTAGTGCTTAGAATTCAGCCGGTTTTAGAGCAAAATTGCTCTCAGCACCTGCTTTCTTGACTCAAAGCAGTTGATCTCTCACAGAATCCTTTGGAAAACCACTCAACCTTGCAGCTCTCACTGCTTCTTCTGCCTTCCATCCTCCTCTGTTTTTCCAGTGAGGAAAGTAAGAGCTTTGCTATCTGGGGAGAGTTTAACCAGATCATACAACTGAGTCAAGTTGTATTCTTTTCCCTTGACTTCACATTCTGCTCACCAGCAGCTGGATATGATGTCACCCACGAGGCAAACTGAGCAACAACTGAAAAGTGGCAGCAAATTGTAAGGAGACCAACAGGGCTGGGAAAGCCACCATGCCCCGGGCTCAAGGGAGGCTCACAGGGGACCCAGAATTCACTCATGATGCCACCATTGATGTGGAAGAAAAATAACCTCTCTTCTCTCCTAACAGCCTGAGACTTTTTATTGACTTCAGTGTCAATAGAGGCAGAGAAACATTTAGAATCAAACCAAAGCAGCCTTGCTGCAAAATGTTATGTTTTCTAACACAGCAAATCACAAACTTCACAGGGGACTAAACAAAGGAAAGGTCGCTATAAAGAAAATACCAGAAAATTGCAAAACCATCCTTTACAAAAATATTCAAAAGGCAGCAAATCACATTAAACAGCCAAAAATTACTTTTAGATCCCTTACAGAGAAGGTACCATGACCTCAGCACTGAAGATATCCACAAAGTTGAAAGCAAAGTTAATGGTTGCATGTTATCCAGCCACACTGAATTCCAAAGGATGTTTGCACACGTTGATACAGAAGGAAGGGGAACAGCATAAGCAGAAAAGAAATTCCTTGCCTAAAAGGCACCTCATATAGAAATATCATCTTGAAACTAACTCATGTTAATTTTTAAAGTGGACCTTTAAATAAGCCACTTAAAAAGTCTGGCATAAATCTGCCTCTTTCCAATTCAGCATTTAGAGGCTTTCACCTATGGAAAAGTTCTATTTTGAATAGCAGCCCTGACAGCAATGAAGTCGAATAAGGATAAATTTAAATTAGTCAGAAAAGCAGCATGCCTAGATGAGAACAAGGTCCTCCCAGGAGGTGGTGTTTAACAGCCTCTGAGATTTCTGAAGGAAGGACACTGCTCTGCATTGTTCTTTATAGGAAAGTCAATAGCCCAAAGAAAGGCAGATTATTGTTCATTACATGTATAAGAGCTTTTATTTTGAAAGTATCATATTCACAGGGTATTTGAGGGTAAGCTGATGGTTTTAATTTCCCCTCTAACCTATTTCCAATTGCTGGGAAAGTGTTTAGAGAATAGTGTCCATGTGGGTGCATGAAAGTCACAGAGCAAAGGAAAGGGAGTAGCACTTTCCCCCTCTGCCTTGAAACGACTCAGCCTTACAAAAACCAGCCTCATCCAGAATCCTGCATATAGCCATGACTTGTCCACTTGCTATCTGATGGGAACAGAGCCTGCTCTAGGGCAAAGCCCACAGAAATCAAGAACACTTTGAAGTTGGGTGTCCAGTGTTTCACAGAAACCAGCACGTGAAAGTACCAACCCTTCATGCTGCTTGTCCCTTCCAAAGAGCTCCCTGTGGCCTTTAATTCCCCAACAGGGAGGCACCAGAGGCTTTGTTTTAGCAATGACACAAACAACTCTCCCAGCACAGCAGTTTCAAGCAGAGTTTCAGAGCTTAGAGCCCTCCTGGGAACCGAGAGCAACGCTCTGGACCAGGGGGAGAACGATACAAAGAGTCAGGTGGATGCTCAGTACAACAGCAGCGAGCAGATGGTGAGTGAGGGAAGGCAAAAGAGCTACATAAGGAAGAGATCACCTTCATTTTGATTTTATTTTCCACCCAAAGTTGCTGAATTTAGTGATTTGTCCCATGGCAGAAGGATGCACTGTCCGGGTACAAGCTTCCTGGAGAAGAACTTTTACTGCAGTGAGTCAATTCTGGATGAGGTCATTTAGAAGCCAGTAAAAATTGTCACCCCAATGGTCACACACACTTCCTAAAAGCCTCTACTACATACAAATGTTTCACTAACCTGTGATTCTTGTAACATATCAAAATATTTATTTAGTCAAAAACAATTTGCTCAATTTCTACCCTTAAAACACTGGTGTAAGGAAACAGTGCTTAAAGTGCCTGTAAATGTTTTGTTGGTGGGGAAAACAAATTGCCACGGGAATGAGGTGCAAAAAAACCCTCAGATGTATAAAAAAAAACAGCTTAAAACTGTAATAATTCTTAAAGATACTACAGAAATGTACAGTCAAAAAAACGCATTTCTGAAGCAGCTTCTGTCCTTATGAACAGCCACAAATTGAACCCCAAAGTTAAATGGAGGAGATATTTTTATGTATTTTTACTGCTAGGGATGCTGAGGCACAGAGTAGTGAAATGCTCATCATCATATCTTGTGTTTTCCCTTATGATCATTTCTTTCCTCTCTAGAAAGCAAGGCGAGGACAAGAAACACTTTTCCCAGGGAGGCTGTGCCTCTGGATCAGTGCAAAATCAGTGAGGCAGAGACATGATGCATGGAGCAGAACCAGGAGTCCCACAAGACAGCAGTGAAAGGGAGACAGATGCCAACAGCTGTTGGGGACAAAGCTCTACATATGGGAACACACAAAAAATCTGCACAGGGCAATAAATACGACATGTTCGTTACCCTGGAACACTCTCAAGACATTGTGTTCCAGGAGGAACAAGTCCTCCTTTCTACTTTGCGTGTTGGATGAGATGGAAACAGTTCTGAAAACATAATTATCTGGATCTGGACTCCATGGTGGCATTTATCTCCTAGCCAAGGCACATCGAATTTCCTCTGCTCAAGTTGAGTAAGAACCAAATATTTTCATTTAAAATTATCTTATATTCTCCTCTCTCTGATGGCACAGGTCAGTCTCTTAGACCTCATCTCCACGTTCAATGACACACAGCCCCCTAACAGCCTCCTTAAGGGATCACACCACCAGTGGTCAGCAACACCACATCTCATGTGAGGGTAACAACTTTGCTCTGCCTGACTGCTATGGTTTTAACTCATGAGACAAAATAATCCCCACAAACTTCATTCTTCTCGATTCCAGGAGGAATTGGTTTGGCCTGGCCTTTTTCTAGCAAATATTTAGCATCCTATGTTCCCATATTTAGAAAGAATTCCTAACAAATCACTCAACTGAAAGTAATTTCCCCCGAGGAGGGATGAGAGAACAAACACGTGCCAGCTGCGAGTCACACTGTTCACTGCACTCCTGGAAGGCACAGAGCTCAGCACAGAGCTGAGAACAGCAGAGGAATCGAGGTGGGACACAATTACCCATTTACATTAAATTAATTTTCATTCTGTTTTCCTATCAGGTTCACTGCTGCAAAAACAGAAGAGATGGGGTCTCATGAAGGTGGTTTACAAGGTGAGAGAGGACGGCAGAACAAGCTAAAGGAAAGTACTAATACCAGTTTTGTTGCTTATATTCATCTTTGCTCTGTTTCAAAACTTTTGCATACCAGCAGCTTTGTACCAGAATTTCTGGTTATGACTATGAAAATATTACTGCTACTTTTTCATACCTAATTTGTGGGAGTTTAGCTGGTCTCAGATAACATTGGCTGCAATATTTTCAACTCGACAGATTCACTACAGGAAAGCTACTTGCACAAAACTGATTTCTATGTCTCAGTAATATTGTATCAATTTAAATTTAAAAAACACTGGATCTTTTTGGAATTTGTGCTTTTGGATTTTTTTTTCCTTTTATTTTGGAATGCTGACAGCTCATTCATTTATATTACTTTCACTTTCCTATTTTCACATGGACATATCCTGAGATCAACTACAAATAAAATTGTTGTTGAAGATGATTATTTGGGACAAATCATGAAGTTGGATTAAAATACTGTTCTACTGTAAATCAAAATTACAATGCAACAAATTCACCATTGAAAATACCATGGATTAATACAAAAATGGTAAGAAAACCCAATTGTTTAAAAAAATAAACTGAAACTCCAAAATGCCTAGTTTACTACAAGGAACAATTTTAGAAATTATTTCATAGGAATTCAGAGAAAAAATAATGAAATGTCAACACTCCCCGTAAAAGAGGCATACTAAAATCATTCATCTCTCCCTTGATGCATGATAACAGGGAGGGAAGATGTATGTTAGGGCATTGGCCTGGAATACAGAACATTTCTAACCAAATTCCCAAATGGACAGAGATTTTTGGTTAGATTATGGGCTTCTCTGTGTCTCAGCCACCGAAGTGGTGAAATGCAATAGGAAAGCACACTGTCCATTCCCCGACACAGTTACTGTGATAATAAGATGGCATATAAACTCCTTGGATATATACCAGTTCCTTCTAGCCACACTCACCTGCTCCCAACAGCAAAATGTTTACTGATAATAATTACAAGCTGAGATTATCAAAGCTGCCTGGGGGATTTGGGTGCCCAGGGGAACTGGCAGCACTGGAGATCTCCGCCTATGGATTTTGCTGATACTCCAAGTGATTGATTTCTCCCATCACCCCAACATTGCAAGAGTAAGCATGCAGAACAGCAAGAATATTTACAGAAACAGCATCTTCATGTCAGCTAGGCAAAGAATCCCTTTGTGCCAGAGACTCTACAAGCAGGCAGTAAATAAGAATGTCCAGTCTAAAAAAACCCACATTGTTGCAGTTCTAGTACACACCTTTGAGGAAGGACAATTCCCCACCACTGTGCAGAAAATTTGACATTTGAAAGCACTTGAAGAGTCACACAAATGCAACAGCCTGCTCACAGGCCCTTCTCCTGCACCCAAGGAAATAACTTCTTCCTCCTCCTTTCCAAAAATCAAATCTCAATCAAAATTCTCTACGCAGAAATATGCCTTTCTAGATTATCCCCTTCCTAGTACAGTATCCTCTCCTCCCTATCAACAGGATTGCTGATGTTGTTTTTGTAGCTGGTAAATAAATCAGCTGCTGTCAAGTCAGATAAGACTTTCTACCAGGTGGAGGCATGGAGAGCTTTCTAGTGGGGAGCAGAAGTGTGGGAGAGGCAAGGACTTAATGCACTCCTTCTTTTATTTGTCATATTTCTATTTTATTTACTAGAATAAAGGTTTCCTTTAGGAATAAGTGTCAAAGATGCCCACAGGTCAGGTGGAGAAAGTATTGTTGCACCTTGTGTTTTTATTCTGACCCTTTAGTCCTCCGTCCCCAAACTCAATGGCTACAGACAGAGCAGAGTCTGAATAAAATCCCTCCTGGTAGCACTGAAGGGAAGTGCTGAGAGAGAGGTCAGCAGCACATTCCCAGCTGAGACAGAGATTTTTCACTTTTCACATGCATGGAACCTGGCTCAAATTTTCAGCAATACTTCAGAGACTGATTTCCTACCAGTCCTAAAAGAAATAAGGATGGTGGGGCCCCTCAGAGAATGAGAGGGCTCCAGGTTTATAAACCCATTTGTTTGCAGGCAGCTTTCATTGCTGTTCCACCAGAGACCCTCCCAGTCAGGATGACCTGGATGCTACATCAGGTGTAATTAACCCTGTGCCCTGAGCACGGGCACAACCAGTCTCACTGTTCACAAAAGCCTTCGTCAGACATGAGGCTGATGGAGTTTTGTGCTGCTGACTCTCATATGCTTTCATCCTCCTTTTGCACTGTGACTCTTTCAATTTAATGGAGAGGGAAAAGGCTTTCCCACAATGGAAGATGTCTTTTGATCCAATTTTTCTTTTTCCTATTCTTTTGGTATTGTTATGGGCTTTGGAAGTTTCTTGCTGCAGTTACAGAGTCCTCTGGTTCTGGAAGCAAGAAAATGTTCTCTAGGACAGCAAGCAAACAAATAAATCAAGTGCTTCTTCAACCAAAGTTGAGGCGAGAGGGAGAAGACTGGAAGGTGTTAGATTCCCCACTCCAGCCTTGTCTCCTTCTTTGCTTCTCCTCCCTCCAAGCCAGATGCCAGGGAAGGCTCATTCATCATCTCTCCTCTGCTTTTCTTGGAGAACACACAATGGCTACTAGGAAAGGGAACAAAACCCTCCCATTCCACCGTAGGAGCAATTTGCTTTCACTTCCCAGGCTCTCAGAAGGTTGGTGGGGGACAAGACCCTCTCTTTGTTTTTTAGTGCTTGGGACATTGGCATAAAAAGAAACCTCATCTGCTCCCACTGCTCAGCCTCATTTTGAAGTCATAATCCTCTATTAGTTCTGTGAGGGGGGAGGCCTGGAGCTGGACTCTGCAGGGCAAGAGCCCAGGTTTGAGCCTGCATTTGCACGGGAAGCTGCAAGTGTGAAAGTCCTCCCTTTTCCTTAGGAGGATTTGAAGCCTGGTACTAATGTTGGTATCACTATTTTGCCAGAGCTAAGAAGGTTGATGTGGAGGTCAGCAAACCCCCAGAGCTCTGTGGGGTTTCATTTTCCTCACATGTAGGCAGAAAGAGGAGCAACTGCTCTGAAATCAATGGCATGAAGTCAGCCAGAGACACAAATCAGACCCCCTGAGTGCTGATGGAAGGAATAAAAGTTTCTACATTACCTTTTTAAAATCTAGTAAATATTTATTCTGTATTTCATTTCACATAGGAACACTGAATAAACTTGATTTTCAATATACAGCAGAAACAGAGTCAGTCTTGCTAAAAGGAGATGAAATGGCTTTGTTATTGTATCCAGGATTCCTTTGTTCAACTAAGGAAGGAGCAGAAAGCTTAATTAAATGCATTAGTAATCACAAGGTAGTTAAATACCGATTGGTCATTAAAATACAGAGTGCAACCAAAGCCTAAATAATTTCTGAATTATAAACATAAGTGTATGCAGCAGAATGGTTAAAGTATTTTCTGTTAAAAGATGTCAATTTTCTTCTGAGAAACTACCCCCTTTTTATATTTTTCTGGGTTTTTTTCTTTTCACTAGGATTTCTATAGACTTTGGCCACAACTATTTTCAGAGTCCTGATTTAGCCCCTACAACTTCAGAGCTGTGGATAACAAGAGGCTCCTTAATGGGGGCTATGGAAGCATAGAAAGAAAGGGATTTTAATGACTGATGAATATTCTTTCCTTTACAGTTCTACTATTGACACACAGAGGGGATTTTGAGGAAAGGTAAATTAAAAATAAAAAAAATAAAAAATAAAAAATAAATTAAAAAACCAAACAAACAAAAAAAAACCACAAAAGAAAACCAAAAAAAAAAAAAAAAAAAAAAACCAACAACCAGAAACATGCTGACATTTTAGGTGATTTTTAGAACAGAAAAAATATTGCCAGCCTGGAATTGACCTCTTCTAGCACTCTGCAAGCAAGCACAACATGGGAAATGCCAGTACAACACATGGTCCCAAAATGCCCCTTTATCCACATGTCCAACTTTGTAGAGGCCACTTTTCCTCATAAGAGGATGTACTTGTCTGGTCTGGGTGTCCCCAGGTAACCTCAGAGAAAACACTCCATCCTTGTGGTGGATTTGAACAAGCTGGAGTTGGAGCAATGGTTTAGCAGCACCAGTCAATGAAGAAACCCTGTTCATCCCCTTTCGTTTTTGTACTTTAAATTACTTATAATCTTTTGCTGCTTTTTAGTGAATTTGCCATTTGTGAGGACTTATTCCTATTTTCAGGTAGAGTATAAATAACATCCTATCAGAAGGGTTTAGGCAAAAGAATACTTAAGGCAAAAGAATACTTAAAAGACCAGATAAAAGGTACACAACATGTCATGATTTCTGCTTCACTATCAGCTGATCTAACCACTCATGTTCACTGCCTCTGAAATACCAAACAAACCATGAAATTAAAAATCCCCTGTGCTCTACCTTTAGTACACTGAAGAAATCAAAGGATCCCGACAGGGGCTTAATTCCTTACTGATAAATGAAAAATTGCCTTTATTCAAAAATTCTTTTTGAAGGAAAAAAATCCTGTATTTGGTATGAGGAGGAAAAAAAAGAATAGCACTGCTGTTGTGATTTAGCTAAAAATATACTGACTCACAAAAGGTATAAGCTTGGCATTGCTCCTTCAAAAGTTAAATATTTCTGTCCCCGGGGGAAAAAAAAATACAATCTAAGAACATCTTGATCCCAAGGTTAGTTCTAAAGTATTTTGAAATTTAAGACTCACATAGTGGCAGTAAATTTCCAATGCTGGAAAGTGTCTAAAATGGAAACTTGAAATATGACTAAATTTCCCATCAGCCAACCCCAGGCAGTCCAGACACAGTCCTTCTTTTTGACAGTGTGGCTTATCCACTTCCATCAGTCATGCCCATTTCCATGTATAGTCTGGTCCAGTAATGAAGAACAGGTTTCCACCTTCCCACAGTGCTGTTCTGTTTCCCTGCATCTGGCTTCATGCAGGAGGCCCATGTGGTGATGCTGGATGCCAAACCTGTCTAAGTGTGGGGCTGCAGCTGCTTCTGTTCTCGTTAAGTCAAACCTGTGTCCTGGCCTCTACTGATGTGCACTGCACACGGGCAGGATGCTCAGAGAAACAAAACCAGCCTTTTTTGGTACCTTCTTACATAGGAGGAAACAGAGGGGGTTTTTCACACACAAAAAAAGAAAAAATTAACAAGGTAAACAATCTGAATCCTTTGTGGAAGGTGGTAATAAATGCAGATCTCCAGCATCCATCTCTGGATGAACAGGTGAAATCAACTACCCACTGAATTTGGAATTGCTTGTGACTGCTCTGCAAGCTCTGCCTTCCATGCCACCACTAAAGATTGACAGGCAGAGTTTCATCTGAACACCCTTTGTCTAACTTCATCTCACTCTCATCTCTGAATAACGTAGGAATCCCTAATTTCCCAAGTTCTGCTGCTATTCAGGGCTGGTTCACCACTTTGAGCCTTCAGTCCCATGAGTCTGCATTGCAGGGGCTGGACTTAACACATCTGAATGACACACAGAAACCTGGAAAGGACAAGGCTTCAAAAATATCAGGTCAAGCTGATTTAATTGGAAAGGAAAGGGAAAACCACCACTAAGTTGAGAAAATTCAGGCACAGAAGCTCAGATGTTGGCAGCACAGTAAGTAAGGATAAAGCAAGTAGCAGAATGGTGGAACTGATGTTTCACAGGTGCCAAGGGAAGTGCCATTATCTTGCAGATCCTGCCCTGGGACAGCCCTTTCACAGCACTGCTTTATGTGTATCTGTGGGATTCAGCCTGTACATTTAACTGTTTGAAGAGCAGCTTTGGGATCTCCCAGGAAAGTTTCATGACACCAAAAGTCATTTAAAGAACTACTCAGCTCACCACGTCTCAGAACTGCACAGCAAAATGCCCAGTTGAACTGTAGACAAGGAAAGAAGACTTACTATAAAATCTTAGTACATTTTTTTTGTCATAAACACCACACAAATTTGCATGCAGACCTGGCCATTGTCCATTGCAGTTATATTTCCTCCCTCCAAGTTTAGGAGATCTATCATGTCGTCCATTTGACAAGTCTGCAGTTTGCTTGTAAACCAGGGTGTGTTTGTGACATGCTTATGATTGAAAAGCAAAACCATAAATCCCCTCTGCTGACCAACTCAGCCAAGCACAAACCAAGCCAAACAACAGACTCTCCACAGAACCCCACAGAGCTAAGGACAAGAATTAATACTGAAACAAATAACAGAAGTCTAGTTTAGCTATGTAGTGTTGAAATATTAATATTGTTGGCAGAAAGAGTACATGAACCTATTATTTTGAAAAATGTGGCTGGATATAGTGAAGGCAAACATTGAATAAGTAACTAGAAAATCCAGTTCTTTAACTGGATTTTCTGATGCCTGTAGCCAGACACACAGAGTTTATTCCATTCTGCTTCTATGGCTGGAATGGATTTTCTATTAAAAACTGCCTAACAGGTTTTTTAAGTGTAGAGAAAACGTATTTTAAAAACCTATATAATTTCATTTCCAACTATGAAGGCATATATACTGAGCTGAGAAGTAAGTGACATGGTTGGTATCATCAAGGGGAGAGATTTGACTCAAGGAATTCACTGACAGTAAAATATGGCATAATTATTCTGAATTAACTTCTTACAACAGGAATGTCAAGAGAGTTTGAATAGAGACCCTCAAACTAAACTAGTATCAAACAGAGTAGCTCCACTGCTACCATGACAGAGACTATTTTGCATGTACATCTTCCTGCCTGTACTGCTTGCACATGAAGGGATCTCTGCAGAGTATCCAAGAAATAAGGCATGTTTGTCATTCCATTCCCATGTTTTTTGATAATCTACATTCCTTTAGAGGAGGGAAAATATCACTTGCAAAACAAGGAAAAGTAGAAAGCCAAATCTCATTATGCAATCAGTGAAGAATGTATCGATCAATGCAACAGAGCCCTAAAAATTGTGTAGAGTTTAATATTATTCAGCATCTCAGCAACTGCAAATACTGAATTCATTGAAATTAAAAAGGATTAATGAAAGACAAGAATGGACACAACACTGGACACAGCTTATCAGCTGATCAAGGATTCAAGCCATATCCTTTAGGTAGGCTCTAAAAGCCACACAGATCAGACAGTAACGGCAATGTTTTCTTTTATGCCCTACACTGCAGGCAAAGGACCAGGATTCAGTTCCCTCTTCTACCTAATAGCATTTGAATTCACATTTCTAGAGACCTGCCAAGCCACCAAACAAGCCAAAAATTCCCCAGGGCTGTTGCACACCAGGTGTGGTACCTGGCCTGCTCAGACTGCCCGACACGGGATGGAGACATGCTCTCTACCTTGCTGAATATTGAAGAATTGCACATGAAGTACAACTACTGAAGCAGGAGTTCTTGCCTTCATGCACACACACAAACCCTGTCTACAACCCTCATTGCAAGGGAAACGTTCTATGAAATAATTAAAGCAGGTTTGAACCCAGCCAGACAGAGGAAAGGACTGAATTCAAGTCCCTCAAATCATAGGCAGGGGGGCCTGTAACAAAAAACTGCTTTTTAAAGTAATCTCCTACAACCATGAAGATAAATCCTCAAGTAATTACATAATGATCAAAGTTGCATTTCCATTTTTTCCCCTTTTCTTACAACGACAGTGAATAAAGGAGGATTTTTGTCAAAAGCGGAATTTTGTAAATTTGCATAAGTCTATAAGAGTACACAGCTGTTTGACCAGGAGGATTTGGCATTTGCTACTACAGAACAGAAGAAAGCTCACTATGTATATATTCACTGCCATATACCTTTACTTTTATTTTTATAGTTTGCTGCTGACCACAGACAATACCCTGCATGGACAGACCTGCAGAATGTCTCTGTATGACCATTTTGATGTTCTTACCTCAGCAGCAAACATGACAGGCTGGGAAATACCAGGAAATTCATATTCCCTTCAGCTGGAAGACGGAGTTCACAGACCATGATCCTGCCACACAGTGGTAGGGTCATTTCTGCTGCTCACCCTTAATCAGGCTAGGAGTCTACAAAGCAATGTGAGTTACTTCTAAGTCTCAAAAAGCAACACAAAATGGCCATATTCGATTTTGAGAGGTACAAAGAGGATCTGCTCTTTGAATGCAGGCCACCTACATCCCTCATTTTCACCGTGACAGAGAGGTAAATGGAGTTCCTCCCTCCCTCACACGGGGAAATATAAAGCAGAAGATTACAGTTATTACAACCACCTCTTGTTTGAAACAAAGTTCAAAGGCTTGTCTTCTTTAACCAATCTTTCAGCAGAATAATAGGGCTGTAAATTTCACTTTTATGGAACTAAAGCACGGGGGCTAAATCAGTTTTTCCCTCTGTTCCCCCTCCTCAAAGCAAAGCACAGACAAAGGAGCTCAGCTGAGAAAGTTAACTGAGCTGCCGATACAAGCCACACCACTTTCTCTGAGGAAAGCAAAAGGCAAGAGGTAATAAAGCATCTTGGCTCCCATACCATATGCTGGCGAAGCACTTTGGGCAGTCAGATATAATGAATATTCAGCAGTCTCTGGGTATTGTGGTACAGCAAAGTGCCTCTGTCAGGGGAGCCATTTCTGTGGCTGAGGTGAGAAAATAATAGATGTCCACTTGGCAGAGGTAGCCACAGACATGTTAACTCAGAGCCCATAGATCTCCCTGGGTAGTGTCCGGCTGGAGATTATTAATGAGTCCATTAATGAGCCTGTTTCCACTGCAACCGAGTAGGGAATATGTGTGCATATTGGAATTAAAGATTCAAGCAAAAAAAGAAAAAAAAAAGAAAAAAAAAACCAGAAAGAGGAAAAAAAGGAAAGGAACATTCACCAGAAAAAAATAAAAGCACACTCATCCAAATATATTTTGCTATTGAACAGCATCCACAAACATGCTCAGAAATTCCTTTTTTCCCCAAAGACCCAGGCACAGACAGCAAAGAGCTCACAAATGCACAAACAAAAGATATATTCAGAAGCATTGCTAGTGTGAAGGCGTCTGAAATGTCTAATTTCTTTCACCATCTTCACAATAGTACAGACAATTTAGTCTGGATTTCTTCCAGTCCAGATTTACTAATGATGCCATGGACTTGAAATGACCCCTCAAACACCAAGAATAATGGAAAGCACACGATCTAGTCAAAAGGAACAGTTTGCAAACTGTTTGGGGATCTGTGTCAAATTTAAGGGCATATTGTAATAATTTTGGTCATTTGCTGAAGTTTTAAAAAAACTCAAGCCAAAAACCCCACAAATAAACAAACAAAAACAACCAAACAACAACAACAAAACAAACCTTACCTCTACAAATTTTAAGAACCAAATTGATTCTTTATTTAGTCATTATTTAACCCTCCACACTCTTTTTGTTCCTATTTTTATTTACGTACACAAGTGCCCCCCTCCCACAAAAGGCACTTATCTAGCTTTGAATTCCCCACAGCACATGGTGATGGTTAATACGTGAATGGAGACTGAAGAGAATCTGTGTTTATCAGTCTCTGATGGGCTGCAGTGGGAACTTGTTTAGAAAATAACAACTGACACAGTGTCTGGCAGAAGTTCTAACTCAGAGTCCTGTCTCCAGCAGCCAAAGCAGACAAATATTTGATTCTACAGAAAATCAAAACGTTCAGAACTCAATCACCTTCACCCCCTCCACAGAGTCACATCATCAGCGTAGATTTCCTGCCATTCCCCTCGGGCCCTTCTGATTCCTTTGCATGGTGACTCCATGGCAGCCTTGCCTGTACCACTGCAAGACTCCTGGTGGTGGTTCAGCCTCTCTCATTTCTGGATTGCTGTTTTGAGCTACAAAACCTGTGTTTTCCAGAGGGTGACAAGCCCCGCTGACTACGTGACACATCCTCTCTGGATGCTCGGTCCAGTAGGTGCAAGAGCAAAAATTACAGTTTTCCAATAGACAGTCAGCTCTACTGAAGTTCAGCACCCGATTTCTGCCATCCTCTACCCCACTAGTTTGTGCAACCATCTCACAATGTGAGGACTTTAGCCTTGCTTGTTTTGCACTGGGTTTTTTTCTTCCTCTTCCTTTCTTTGTCTATAAATCAGCTGTTAGCCTCGTTTTCCCCAAAGGAAATGTAAGAAAGCACCGAGTCATGCTCTGCTTTCCTAAAGAAAGACATTTTTTGCATTACTCTCCTGACAGTTTTCAAGCTTTGCACGGGAACTGGACCAACATAAACCATTCTTCCACCAGCTCAGGCACATCCCCAGAGGTTGGGCTATTTGCAGAGTTAAAGATAGCTGTTATCAATAAGAAACTTGTCTCCCTTCCCCTTCACTGTACTCTCAGAGCATATCTGGAAAAAGCTCAGTGCTGCAGAGAGACATGACTTCGGAGAGTAAACTGATTAGAAGTAGAAGGAGTTTTGTGTTAAATCAAGGATGGAGAGGAGGGAGACCTGAGGCTGGAGGCAGCTGTAGGATTCTCCTGGGACCACACAGAGGGATGTCTGAGCTAGTGCTGCACCCAGCCCCTGCAGCTGTGCCTCTGCAGAGCGCCAGGTGAGCTCCACAATGCAGCAAAATCCACCCTGCCAAGCTGCCTGCCCGGCAGCTCCCTGCGGCACAGACACGTCTTCAAACAGAAAGATGTGTCCACCACCAGGCAAACCAGCTCCCATCAAGTCTTCCTAACACCAAGTGGCTGAAGGGTAGAGACAGAAAGCTTTGCCTTGCTTAGACATTTGCTGAGCTACAAGACATCCTCTCCGTGGAAGGGGGTTGGAACTAGGTGATCCCTAAGGGCCCTTCCAACCCAAATCATTCTAGGAAATACCTAAGCAGCTGAGCACTCAGCAGAGCAGCAAAGAGAGAGCTGAATAGGAGTATGAAGTTTATAATAATAGCAACAGAAAGAGGGAAATTGTTCACCATCTCTCCCAGCATACAAAGTGACATCAAATGGACTAGCAAGGGGCAGGTTCAAAGCTTCACACAGCACTTTGTTAAGCTGTGAAAGTGCTTGCCACAGGAGGTTCAGGATGCCAAATACTTACCAGGATTCTGAAAGCAGCTGGAGAAGTTCAGGGGAAAAATGTTCCATCAAGATAAAGATATTATGTGTGGTTTAAGCTGCTGCTGAGCTGCAAACTGCTGGAAATCCTTGCCCTGTTCTTCCAACAAGCATCCATTTCTGATACTGTTGGAGACCAGCATTCCATAGCTGGACCTTTGTCTGGCTCAGAACAACTACTATAGAATTAGCCAAGGAACAGAAAGCACCAGAGCTCTGCAGGGGATACCAAACCAGTCTCAGAACAGCTCTTGATGTTTAAACAGGCCAAGGAGAGCTGGCAGAGCTTTCAACCCACCCTACCCATGGCTGCCATGGGGCCAAGGCTCTGAGGAGATTTAAATTTGTTAGAAGTAAACATGTAGGGGTAACAAATTTCCACAGAGGGACAGTGTGAGCTAGATTTGCAAGATGAAGAGTACAACTGCATAGTGATGTAGCCGTAGGAGAGGAGGAATGGTACATACCACATTAAGTTTTTATTATATTTGCTTTAAATACATTTTAAACATACACTGCTAAACTCAAGAAGACTTAAACTAAGCTGATTATACTGTGATCAGTAACTAATATTAAAAAAAAGGTCACATTTAAAGCCAGCTGTATATTTCCACAGAGACATTTATACATTTCTGATGAAAGCATTTTAAGTTTGCATCGTGTTTTCCAAGTCCGGGCCACATCCTGGCATGGAGAAGCCTTAAATGTCTCTGATGTTTCCTCTCTGCTCAGAGAGTTTTGAATTTCCAGCCCCCACAAATACACTGCTCAGTCTCCAACTGGCCACCTGCAGCTCAAACACACAACTCCTGCCACTTGAAAGAAGAACACCAAAAAGCCACTTTCAAAGAAACCCCTCAGGCGGTTGTGTTTGAAGAGACAGAGACAAAAGCTTTTGCAACTAGTGCAGTCTTCAGAGACTTTCCTGGGCAGGCCACTAAATGCCAGTTTTCCCTGGGGAACTCATTTTTTCTCCCTCCTGCATCAGTTTCTGCAAAGGACAACTTTGATGGCAGCTCAGCCAGGACTCCTCAACACGGGCAATGAAGGCCAAACTCCTGTTCCCTGCTATGGGAGGTTCTGCCCCTCTCCTTGCTGCTCCTTACCAGGGCAGTTACCACAGGGCACTAAGCACTCAAAAGAGAAAAACCTCCCTGGAAAGCCATGTGATATCCAACAGCAGCTGAGGCTTGGGATCACTTCCACACAAGGCTCTTTTTCACAGAGAATGCCCAGCTCTGACCTCTGCCAGCCTGTGAATGGTGCCTAGAGCTAGTGTTGCTGCTGGGTCCATATGACCCAATGAAGATGTATATGCACCTCACCAGTGCAGGTCCAGGTGTAATCTAAGTAATCTAAGTGTACAAATGTGTCCAGGCATCCCACCTCTGATCTGTCATATTCAAACCTCTTTAAACCACCTCCCTCGTAGTGTTTCTGATCTACAGACAGCCTGCAAGCAAAGCACAGGCTCTTTAAGTGAGGAAATACCATTGTGATCTTATTCCCTTCTTGGTGTAAATGTCACATCTTGACTTGAGTAATTATAAATAATTGGCTTTGAACAGACCACATTTTCTCTCTCAGCCCCTGCTTGTACCACACTCCATCCTGTTTTGGCCCTAATTACAGAGAATAATAAATCCAGCTAGACAGTGCTTTTCTGAAGAGCAATTTGGTTTGACTTCTCCCAGCACTAATGAGTTTGTTAATAGAGGGATTTTCCCTCTCCCTCCCTTCTTCTAATCTGTTTCCTTAAATAGCACCACAGACATCAGTAGCAATCCCACTCCGCAGCAGGTGATTTCTCTCCCTGACCCATCTTTTCCTCTCCTCCTAGGAAAAGAGAAGTAGAGTATTGCACCTCCCAACCTTTTTCTTCTTTCAAAGGAGATGGAAAGCAAGCATGATTAATAACTGTTTGTTAACTAGCACCAGGAGGATCGCTCATCAGTTCACAAGCACGGCAGGCAGAAACGCTGGGCTACTACCAGCATTCTGCCTGGTTAGAACAAGCATTGGGGCTTGGAAAGCAGTTAAATGCTGGAGAACCAGTTTAGCTGCTGGCCCAAATAAAAAAAAAGATAGCACACAAACCTGATCAAAACTTCACCTTTTTTTTTTTTGTTCACCAAAACAAAATTTTAAAGCATCTCATTTATCTGTCAAATTAAATCTTTCAAGTGGCCTACAGGAAAAATTTTTCACCTCAAGTCTCTCCTGAGAATAGCAAAGGGCTGGAAGGGGTAAATGTTCTCAAAAGATCAACAGCTTCTGGTTGTCCCTTTTTTAATAAAAGCCCTGCCAGGAAAGGGGAAATAGAGATTTACTTTCCCCTCTATTTGGAGAAATAGGAACTGTATCATCAGTCCTAAGCAAAAATTTCCTAACAAGTCACAAGGTCAGTGACTTTTTGAAAATCTCACCCCCAGTTTTTGTTCCCAGCAAATTTAATCAGCATTTGCAGGGCCAGATCTTAAGGCCTGAGCCTTAGAAGAATCCCACTTCATGGTACTGAAGGGAAATCACTACCCAGGTGACTTTGCCTGCACTGTCTCTACAAAATGAGCACCAGACCATGGAATTCCAGATTCCATTTTCCATAAAAGACAAAAAAACTATTTTGTATTTTTATAGTTAGAAGTTGTGTCAGAAACAATTCCATAAAGTCATCCCAAATTCAGAGACAGCTCCAGTTCCCCTCAACTCAGAGTATTCCTGGAATATTTTCATGCCTGTTCTGGATCTGGAGACATGTCCACTCTGAAGAACATACAGGAGATCCCTAGATATTTTCTCTTCTTGGATCATTTACAGTATGAATTGAACCTAAAACAGCAAGTCTGAGAGAAGGAGAGAAGGGCCTTCAGGTGATCTGTGTGGTACAGAGAGAGAATAATGATTCTGAAGATTTCGGTTCTGACTTCACTCTCTGCATTTTTTCCATCCTAAGCACCTTATTTGACAAAACTATTTTCTCATATCTTTCTGCAGCCCATTTATTATCCTCTCTATTAATAAACTCTCCTTCCCTGATGAATCCCTTCAATTTATCATTAAATTAGGAGACGAAATGGGTCTTTTTCTTTAAACAAGGAGATTATCTACCATCAACAGGCTATTTCTCCATTATAAAATTCCATCTTTATCACCAAATGCAGAAGTAACACTGTTTGAAGTAGCCCTAAGGTGATGCAAGGTGGGAGGGACAACCAGAAAGGTGACATCCAGCAATATAGATATATGGACCAAAGTGAACATGACTGTGGAAGAAAACACATGGCATTATGACCACAATTCGCTCAGGAGTTTTCTAACAGTACAACTATAAAAAAAAAAAATTAACTTTTACATAGATGAGACTTTCAGGACCTGATATGACAAAGGACAGTCTAGATAACAAAACCCATCTCTCCATGCATACACCAGTGATGAATCACACATCAAAAGGCCAGTCAGGAAAAGCATTCAGCTAAACACAAAGCAATTTTCTGCTGGAAACCCATGCCCATTTCTCCTATCCTTTTTGAATCCTTCAGCTCCCAGGAGCTGTCCCTCATCAGACTGCTGAAATTCAACACCATTACAAGCACAGAATGTATCCTCAGCTCCACTGTGGCCAGGAAAGCAGGTTTGATCCTTGCAAGCTGCTCTGTATCATTTCACCTCCTGAACACAACCTGTCTGTGAAATTAAAACTGCATTTACCATGATGGCTTAGGTATGAACATCTATGTGAGGGCACTGGCAAAGCCCCAGTGATTCCTGCCCCAGAAGTGGTGCCAGCAAGAGGTAGATCAGTGCTTGAGAGAGAGAGAGGCCCTGCACATCCTATTCTCTTCTCCAGGAAACCACTTCACTGCAAGAGCCACACTTGGCTGCTGGCCTTTACTGCCAAAGTCAGCTTTGGGAGGGTGTAACCAAAGTCAGTCAGCACCAGACATCACAGAAAACAAAAAGATCCAGTATCATTCCCTAACAGTCCCCAGATCCAATCCCTTCACACACCTAGTGATTTGATTTCTGCCTCCAGAATCACAGGAGTTATTTTCTTTCATTCTTGGATGCTAAGAAATAATCAGTCTTCTGCCCCCACAGGTCTGCAGTACATAAAGAAGAAAAAATGAGGATTTTATGCCACTGTCACTGTTTGCCTGTGATGAACTTTCTCCCATAAGGAACACAGGCAAATCAAGGCAAAGACAACCCTACCAGGCACCTTTCCTATATGTCAGTGTACTCCTCTCTCCAGATGTGATCTCTTCTGGAAAAGCACACTCTGGCTGGGCTATTCACAGGCCCGTGTCAGATTTCTGCAATGAAGGAATCTATTAATTCTAAGAAGGGGCTCATTCTCTAAAGAGCTGCTGATAAAATGGAGGTAATTTAAAGGTCAGATGAAATCCAGCTCATGTTCATCCTGCTTGTAATGGGACATCACCAAGATGCTTCACTGGCAATTTATATGTATTTTTATTTTTTAAGAGAAATTGCTTATCTGTAACAGAGACTCTAAACATCTGATAAGAAGACTTCCCCTATTAATCTGTCCAACAGCTGGCATCCTGCTACTCGCCTGGGTGTCCCTTTCTGGAAATTAAATCTCCTATCATCTTTTTATCACAGTTTGGAGGAGAGGAATGGGAACTAAATGCAGCACTCACATGAGCAGCAGAAGCAAGAGCTGAAACTGATAGGGCAGCATTAATTCAGGCAGGCAAGAGACAAGTCACTGCTACTCTCAGACACATTCCTTCCCCTTTCCTCTGTTCCCATAATGCCTAGTTACAAACTGACTCCTGAGAGAGGGCGATAGTACCTTTCCTTGGCAAGGCTGTGTGTGTTGAGACACCCTAGAGCCTGAGTAAAAACAGGGATTGTCATGCCATGGAATCAAATCCACACACTTTTTCCTCATCTTTTACACACCCTATTACTTGCTGATTGAACTCAGCAATCTCCAATGACTGCACCAGAGATACACAGAGGAACCGGGTCTGTTTGGAACACATGAAGCTTCTCTGCTGGTAGCAGAATTCAGCTGGTAGGAGGTCCAGATAAACTTCCCCTTGCTGATGGAAGAGACAGGACTCATCTGGCTGCTCTATTTCCTACTTCTGCAAAAGACTGTTGGATTTGGCATCTCTCCTTCCCTCCAGTCTATTCTCTGCCTCCATCCTTTACATGCTCCTCCCCCCATCCCTATAATTAATACTAAACGTTACAGTTTTGTCCTATTAACACAAATTGCCCTTTCCAGAGGCAGATTAAAGAGTTTCCACTGGGGATTTCTTTCCTCCTTTACAATTTTCCTTCTGTGATCTGTGCTGTCTATGTCTCTCACTAGCTCCTAGGGGGAAAGGAGTGGGAGGGAAAGAGAAGACAAACACTTATTAGCAACTCCTTTGAAGAGCTGGAGATTGTGAATTAAACTCATTATTAACTCCTATCATACCGACAAGGCAAAATCCCCTTTTCTCCCTCCTGCTTCTCCTTTGGGAATAATAATTGGCAACCACACAAGTTGTGTGCATAACGTTTCACCTGAATCATTTACTGGGCAACAGAAATCAAGAGACTCTTCATTTCTTTGAGGAAGGGGTTGTTGTTGCTCAGTGAGAAATACATGCATATAACATAGCCATGCAAGTGTGAGGTGCTGATACATTCCCATTTGCATGACCATTCCAGTGTGGCTCTTAATCCAAGAAAGAAACACACATGTTGGCCCTGAGGCAGCTCTGGTTTCATCACTAGCTAGGTCCTCAGTGATATTTTAGTCCTGAATTCTTAAGGGGCACGTAGGGACAGACCTGACTCATCAGACATATGTCACTTGCAGTCACCATCACCAGGGCTGGCAGAAGTAACCACTCTACCAACTCCAGCACTCACACCACCACAGCCAAACTTCTCCAAGCCCTCATTCTCACTCATGAACACAAGTGGTCAGAGGTACCACAAGTTCAAAAGAGCGAGAAATTCTGGTCGCTATTAAAAGCCCCCATTCACCACCAAAAATCTTCGGCCACCTATAAATTTGGTAATCTGTCAAATATTCTCCACACCCACATCACTTGTGCTTTCCCAGAGACACCTGAGATTCTCCTTTAAGAGCACTGGCCCCAGGGGAGAGTCTGAGCAGCTGATATCATTGAGGGCTTTGGACAGGAAGTAAGACATTTTTGAGCCTGGCAAGCCAAGTGAAAAGGAGCACATACATTATCTGGCTTATTGAAACATTTTATAAGTAAAAGACTATTTCTGGGCCTGTGACAGCAAATGAGTAACTGAATTTAGACACAACACCAAGAAAACCCAGCCAATGCCAATTCACTGTGACAGCTCATCATACTAATTAAAAACAGTAGTATAATGAGATTTATAATCCATGAAATATGAGGCATGTTTACAGTGAATAAGCGATTTATAATCAAGCTGCATTTACTTAGTGTACAGCAAGTCTCATAAAATCTGAATTAGATGCAGAACTACCTGTAGACACATGGCATTTATTTAAAATGTTTTGGGATGCAGCAGCTTTTTCAGCAAAGAGAACTTAATCAGTCCCTGGAGCTTTCCCTTCCTCTGCTAGGACAAGGCAAGTGCAGCTGTATTGATTTCTAACATACAGCACTGCCACGTGAGGCAGTTTATTGGGCCAACAAACTGTTTAACAGACAAGGTCCCAGAGGTCTGAGGTTTTATCCAGGACTACAGGCACACCCCCTATGGATAGCTGATGTAATGCTAACTGGAATTTACAAGAGAATATATCATATCACATGATCCAGTGCCAGGAGCAGAGCCCACACTCCAGACTGCCCAAAGTCCACTCTAACACCCTGTTTCATTTATTACTTTGTCCATCTTCTGTTGTTATGGCAACTTTTATAGTGGATTACTCCTCAGCTTTCCACTGAAATAGTTCAGGCTTTCTGAGGAATACAGGTTGTTTTACCAAAGCTAAAAAACATCCCCTCTTATAATTCATATGGGTACCAACCTGTTCCTAGCATGAGACCTACCCAGCTTCAGCCAAGCCATGAGTCCTTGGAAAGCCTCAGTTCCCATAAGCTCATAGAAGTTCTCACAAATTTCTGCTCAACTGCAGTTAGGCAACTGCTTGGGCACATTCTTAGGACAGCAAAGACTAACCCAGAGGTAGGCATTCCTGCACTGTCTTCAAGCTTTCATAGAACCTCCAAGATTTCAGGGCTTTCTCCAGGGCTCGCTACTCACAGAACCACTCTCTTGGCTACATATCACACCACATCTACTGTTATGGTATATATGGCTTATAGACAGAAGCACAGAATAATTTATGTTGGAAAAGACCTCCAAGATCATTGAGTCCAACCTTTGATCACCACTGTGTCAAGTAGACCAGAGCACTGAGTGCCACGTCCAGTCATTCCTTGAACTCCTCCAGGGACAGGAATTCCACCATCTCCCTCGGCAGCCCCTTCCAGTGTCTAATCACCTTTCTGTGAAGAAATTCCTCCATGCTGCCCAGGCTTTGAGAGCTATGAAGTTATGCTGGGTTTCCCCCAACACATGCCAGAAAGACAAAAGATGTTATTATTTCAGCTTATGTCTTCTATTGCAAAAATCCATGCAGGTGTTATTGGTTATTTTATATACACACACACACAAAAAAGTATTATTATAACATAAATATATATAAATAACATAATATATTTTGGTGATTCCTTCACAGACAAGTCAGCCAGCTCCCAAATACCAAGAGAAGTCCATCAGAATAGCCAGTGTCTATACAACAAAACCATCGAAAATTTATTTCTGTAACCAAGCTCTGGGTCTTTGACAAAGTTCTTCCACTTGAAATACTATGAGTGCAAAGAGTGCAATATCAGAAATAACTCCAATGTTTTGTCCACATGGACAGCTGATTGTCACCACCGTTCTGTTTCTCCCTAATATTGAATTAAACTGCTTCAAACAAGGGCTACTGCCTCCTTTACTCTCCAGTCACAACCCAGGATGTCAAATAAAACTCTCTACCAGTTGAAGGGGCTGATTTCCCCATGGATATGTTATCTGGGAGGAGGAGGGAAGATTTATTTCTATGAGGACAAGTCTGTCCTAGATCATGACACATTATGTGAAGAGTTAAAAAGTTGAGTTATATTTACACTTCCATGTGCAAGCAGAAATGTGCATGGAGAGGTTTTAGTGTCTGCTACATTCAGACAATGAGCCAAAGGAGAACAGGACATCACAAGCTTCTTCAGCTCCCATTGAGAGGTGCCCATTGATTTGATTTACTTCCTTTTGTTTCCAGACAGCAGCTTCATAGAGTCAGTAATCAAGCAGCAAATGCAAAGTGAGGCCACTTCTGGTCATAGGCATGGAGATTTAATGAGATGACTGTGATTCCCCACGTCTCAGCCAAGCTGTTTCTCACCCCCAGAGCTTCCACGTCTTCCCTGAAACCTAACAAAGCCTATTCTCTTTGCACAGACTACATAAATCACTTTTGTCCAGTTCAATTGCCTTGGTAGAGAACCATTTTCATGGGGAGGGGAAAGCTATGTAAAAGAAAATTGCCAGCATGGTGCAACATCATGAATGGGCTGCAATTTCTTTTCTCTGATTTGTCCAAGGGAAATGCAGGCTAACACTCCAATTTTTTACCATAAAGAATCGTATTGATGCTTGGAAAACAAATCAGAGCTAGCATATTTTTTACCAAAAAAATCCATTCTGTTGACATCCTGGGTTTTATACTTCCATTCCTTTTAGTGAACACAGGCCACTGATACTTACAGGAATTTTCAAAGGCTTTTCAACGTTGGGCTTTGCCAGGCATGCAGCACATTAAGGCAGTAATGGAACAATGCTGCAAAACTTGTAACCAGTAGCACTCTGGTGGTTTTGTGTCAGCTGAACTGTAGAAACAGAAGGTGTCTGCCTGAAGAGTCATTAGAACCCACCATGATTTAAATATTTTGAAGAGGGAAGAGAATTTTGTTTCCAGTAGAAATAGCAATTTTGCAGGTAAAGCAAAAAAACCACACCTGTGATCTAGGAGACTCAGCGTCCTTCTCCAACCTAGGCCTTTAGGAATACTCACTGTGCAAGACAAAGGACACAAATCACTAGTGCCTTAGGAAAATCAAGAGATTCCATTCATTAATGGTGGCTGTCATTCGGAGAAGGAGCTTTATCAAGTGCTATGATCAAGTACAGCATATACAAGTGTGGGAAATAAAGAATCGGTTTTATTACAAGCAAATGAATTTAGCAAATCACTAACATAAGAGTTTTTCTTTACTAACCTATAGGGCGTATCGCGGAGCTGTAAGACGCCGGATTCAGCCTGGAACCGGTGTCAGGGAAACATGCGAACGGGAATAGGGAACTGTAAATGAATATTGGTAAGGAAACCCCTTATACCACATGGCTGGTCCTGGAAGCTGCCATGCTGCTGGACACTCCACCTCCCAGCACGACACAGCCAACCAGAAAGAGGGGAACGCCTCTTCTATGACGTAAACGGGGTTGAACCTTAAGAATGTTTAAAAGGCGGGACTTTTGAATTGAAGGGTGTGTTCCTGGGAATCCTGCGTGCCTAGGACACCCAACACGTGTTGTAATTTTTCCTTTTCGTTTTATTCCTTTTGTTTTGCAAACTTTTGCCGTCTTTCTAAATTCAATAAATGAGATTTTTCTCACACAAGTTTGGGTCATAGAGGAGCATTCCCTCCATTCACACTTGGCAGAGGATAAGTCAGTGTTGACACCTGCCAAATTCCCTTTGCTCAGCCCAGTGAGTAACCCAGGGTAATACCCTTCTCCAACAGACAAAATGTTAAAAACAGGGTTCACTGGACAAACTTTGCAGCCCCTCTGGGAGTGCAGGAGGGGGGGAGAATTTTGCCTAAGCCCTGAGCAAACACTGGGCTGAGAGAGGGCATGAAAAGAGGGCTCCTACCCATCACAGGGTTTAGCTCAGCAAGCTGCAAAGAAATACATAGCCCAAGGCAATAACAAGCTACTTAGCAAACGTTAAAATTGCTGTTCTCTGTTTTCCCCCGAGGCAAGGATTTTAGGTGAGGTAAGCGCACAACTTGCACACAATCCAGCTGAGATGTTAAAATGGCACCTTTCAGAAGGACTTTCAGGAACAGCTATCAGTAAACCAGGTGCAGAGAAGTCCTCAGTAACCCATCCCTACATCAGCTCTCTCTGCCTGAAATACAGGAGCAAAAGCAAGATGATTTTATGAAGACCAAACAAGCAGCTCAGGTCAGTGATGCTCAAGGAAGTTTCTGCAAGTCCACAGGGCCAGAGTTTCGAACAATAAAATAAAATACAGCTGGGTAATAAATCATTTGCCTAATGACCTCAAAATCCCTGCTTAGCCCACTAGAGAACGACTGCTTTGGATGGAGATGAAGCAGCCAGAGCTGCCACTCCTCATGAGTAAAATAATCTCAAAGTGCATCAACTAACTTGGACAAATCAAGAGAACTGTGACAATAAAGGAAGAAACACATTCTACCAGAGGGAGATCCCTACTGACACATTACACCTCAGCAGTGCTATCAAACCCGGAGGCACCTCAGGTGGGTGAAAAGCCCTTTCTTCTGCTAATGCAATGTGAAACCCACCCCACCATCAACCCTCCTGCAAACTGGGATTGCTCACAAGAGCAGTTCCATACCTCCCTTCAGAGCCAAAATCTTCATTACAGTGGATGGAGGATCAAACCTTTTGTAATGTTTAAAAGAGGAGGGATCCTACAGGGCTTCTTTTTATCCCTTAGATGTCTGACATGCAAATATTTCTATCACCAAAAGCTAAAAAAAAAAAAAAAGAAAAAAAAAAAAAGAAAAGCTGCAGATTGTTTCTTTCACTCCAGAAGATAATTTTTGCTATTTGGTCCTGTGAGTGAATTGGGGCATGTAAGAGGGTGCTTCAGCATCTAAGCACTTGGACACTGAGGGGCCACTTCAGCATCACTGGCAGTTGACTCCCAATTTCCTTTCCAAGTCTGCTGTTTGCAGTCAAACCTTTCCTCTAAAGGGTTCCACATACACTCTATTAAATTCACAAGATAAATAAAGCAATGAAAGTATTCAATGTATTTATTTCCATTTATTTCCCTCCTTCTCTTCTTATGTGGCATTTTGTGTTTGGTTTGGGTTTTGGTTTTTTTGAGAGGTGTGGGGGTTTTCCTTATTTGTTTCTTGTTTTAGTTTGTTTTTAATCTCAGACAACGGGAATGAAGAGGGTAATGTGAATAGCTCTAAGTCTGCCTTGTATTCTTGTATACCTCTGTGTAAACATTTCTCAAAACCTGGTGCCTGCTCACCTCAAAACAAATAGATGGTTTCTTTCATTTACAAGCAAAACACAGAGCAGAAAAGTTCAATTTCCCACAGCACTCAAGGGCTGCTAAGGCAGGAGAAATGGGTTTCACAACATTAAAAGCTAAGATAATATTTCCAACAGCTGCTTGCTGCTCAGCATCTGACAACCCTGGCAAGACTGGTTGTAAAAGTAACTGGCTTATTCTTCATTCACATAGTAGTGTAGCCAAAAAGTTTTATTGGTCAAGACCTTTGAAAGAAATAGTACTTTCGGCTTCTCTGGGATCGCCTGGCAATTGTTCTGTACAGGTCAGAAAATAATTAGCTTATGACCTGCAAATCACGCTTCTAGTGGAAGTAGCAGTGTAATTTTTGTAAGGCTACAAGGTCCATGCTACTTTCTTACTACAGAACACTACATAAATTGTGACAGTGACAAGCCTATGATATGCAGCAAGACTACTCACAGCTCAAGTGTCATTATATGACATATGAGACATGGAAATATATTAATAAATCAGCACTCCTAGGGGGAAAACGATCATCCATTCTTCTTTATTTCCTCTTCTTCAGGGATTACTGCCTTAACCTGATTCATGCACCTGACATGGGAGAGCAGACAGACATTCAGGTCAGGAAGACCAGGATGTTGCACTTGGCAAGATCTTCACTTGCCCTCCTGCAAACTTATAGTCTGTCTCGAAGTCATCCTAGCACAGGGCTTCATTCCACTTCCAAAGAGTCTGTGATCACAGATTGGATGTCACCAGACTCATGGGGGCCATGTTTGCAAAGATGAGAAATCAATGCAGCCCCTAATCTACCTGTCAAGCAATGTACTGCCCAGGAGTGGGAAGGTCATGGACAATCCATATAACTGCTCTGTTTGCAGAGAAAGATGTAGGGCTGAACATCAAACACGGTTAGAGCTATAATTTTGAAAACACGTGGAGTAAAATACCATCAACAGTGATATTTGGTCTGAATTTCAGTCAAAAACATCAATCACCTATACCACAAACCCCTCACCTCCGTCCCTACCAGCCTTCCAACCTTAGGCTGCAAGTTTGCTGAATTTCCTATGCAAGACATCCCAGGGGTTGTTTTCCAAAGAGCCAATGCATATCAAAGCAGAATTCAAACTTTTCATCAAAGTTCAATTTTAAACATATTTTTTGAACTCTGGATGGAAGATGGACCTTTACACTAGTTCCAGTGAATTCTCTTTCATCTGTAAATCTTTTCAGTAAAGAATCTTGACTAACCACTTTAAAAAACATTGCAGAAGCACTTTATGGTGTTATTTTACTGGCAATTATTTTGATTTAAAAAAGTACCCCAGGTTCTCAAGTTTCTAAGAAAATTGTATTTACTTGAACCATCTTGCAGAGAAATAGCTTACTGCACATGGAAATTAGCTGAATAGGAAATTACTTTATAGAACCCTTTGCAAAATTCCCTGAACTTAACTCTAATTTAAAATTTGTTTTTCATTTGTTCAGTGTCAAAAGGCAAGTAGTGCTGCTGTAGCAATTTGAATCTCTGCCTTGGGAAGCACAATCCAAGTTCTTGGGGCACTGTTTCCTCATTAGCCATTCTCCAAAGAACAAACTGACAATAACGGATTTAGTATTCCCAAGACAAGCTGAGTGTACTTTACTCTACTCAGTAAAGCCAGCCACTTCTTCACCCAAAATCCTGTAATTTATTTGGTGAAGGAAGGCAGTGTGTGTGAATGGCCAACTTGAAGGCGTTTGTCCCCATGATGAATTTATTATCAGAATGTGAATTTTTAAACAGCAAGCAAAAGAAACTAAAATTTACTCTACCTGCTATAAAATCCAGAGGAAAAAAAAGAGATCAAGAATGAAATCAACTTGCAGTTGTGAATGAGGCTTTAGGTTAATTCTCAGCATAGGGTGCATGTTCACCTCATTACTGAGTGCTGTCCAAGGCTTTCTGTGTTTTCCATGTCTTTAAGCTATTCTATCAACTGTCAAAACCAAAATGAAGTCATAGACTACCAGGAATATTCATTTTCTCCATAGAGAAGAAATTCATTTGCATTCTTCAAAGGGAAAGGATCAGGGAGGAACCACCTAAAAGAAACTGGAGAAGCAGATATTCCCTGGTTTTTATCACTCCTCATGTAGACCCTTTTCTTCAGGTCCCCAAATTTCACTTGAGTGCTGAAAACAAATTAAAACCATTATCTCTGTGGTGTCTTATGTTGAACAGAATCCATCACTCACAGCCCAGAAAGGCGATGACACAGAAGCTTTCCAGACAACTTCACCTACAAGTGAGTTTTACAAGACTCATCTACTCTGAAACTAAAAACAAGACGAACGCACAGCAGGTAATTCTAATTTTAGGAGCTCATTTGACATCATGGTAAGTTATCTTCAACTCTGTCATTTGTACAAGTGCTGCCAAAGGAAGATAAATGCCTTTCAGAAGCATTTGGACTCTGCTTGAAAAATGGGAGACCTGGCAAGTGAACCCTTCCCCCCAAAAAATAAATCACAAAGCACTGCAGCTAAACCAAGCAGAAAGCTAAAACCCGATCTCAGAGCAAGCCTGGACAGATCCAGGGAGAAAAGTACCTGATGACAAGGGTTACTGAAAGTAACTGATAAAATTGACTTCCAGCCATTATTAGATCTCCAGACCTATTTCCAGTTTATCTGCCCTTAGCTTCTTGGAGAACAAGAGAAAACCCAAACATCTGGCATTGCACAGAACCAACGTGGGTGACTGCACCATGGATATCCCTATTGAAGGGTTGCACTGAGGACTGGTTGGCTGCTTCTTGAATCACCTGGGTTAAATCACTGGATGTGAGTTCCAAGGATCTGATGCCACCCTGGCCAAGGCCTGACACATTCACAGAGCATGTGCAGGGCACTGCACCAAGACAAGCAATTGAGAGGGAGATACCAGAGCACAGACAAACACGTAACGCAGAAGGTGTGGTTCCTTTGGGGTCATCACGATAAGACATGCCAAACTCATATTCCTTACATTTACATTTCTTTTGTTTTTACTCCCTGGTCTAAATCACCTTGATGCCTAAACCTGCTCCAGATATCTGTTGCAACCTGGTTTTGCCTCCATTTTCCCCAATGTCAAAGCAAACAGCATTCCTGAGTCTCTCCATAAAGAGGTTTGAATATCAGCAGAAGAGTCCCTGGGCCCACACAAATCACTTGGTCACCATCACCACCAAGACAGATGACAGCAAAGCAAAGAAGTTCTTTCCCAGGAAAAAGCAGTTTTCAGACCCTTCAACAGGAATAGCTGTGAAGATTCTTTATCTTATGTACACACAGATTCATCTGCTTTCTTGATCTTAACCAGAGTCATCCTTCTTCCCTAACCCAAGGTAATGCCAGGAGAGCAAGTGGAGACGAAAGGAGACAAGTCTAGATACCTTTGGTATAAAAAAAGATCAATCTTACAGGCAAGGGAAACATCACATGAGAGAGTCATATCTCTTACAGAGCCCATTTCCATTTCTAAGGGAACCAGGAGGCTGACAGCCTCCAGACTTAACCCACAGATGCCAAGAGATGATTCTGCCTCCTGCTCTTTGTCCTGTTTCCAGTAAAAAAAAATAAAAAATCAAGGAAACAGCATTGCTTTCCTGCTATGTGGGTCCTGTTAACACTCCCAGTCTGGAGCTCCTCCTCTGGTCTGTCAGCACACTGGGGGCTGGAAAAGCACAGTGACAGAGGCTCATCCATGTGGGGATAAATGTCAAGAGGGAAAGTAAAGTGTGGAGCCAGCAAGCAGCAGGCAGGAAACACTGCATGGAATCATGTCCCCAGGAGTCTCCATGAGTTGAAATCAGAGCCTGTTATTAATCTAGCTAGACACTGAGACCCAGGAGCTGGAGTAAATCTGATTAAATTCCCACTGTACCAATGGCTAGAAGCCAAGCAGGTCTTTCTTTTCTTCTGAATGGTAACCCAAAGGATATTTCTGTCTGCTTCACTAAGTAAACATACTGCTTTAAAACAAATAAAAACAGGAGATCGGAAACATCAGGTAAATTTTAGTGTGCCAGTAAGGTCCTTTGAGATGCAACCCAAAGTAAGAAGAAAAAGTTATCTCCTAGCCTGGTGGGGCTTCAGTAGGGGTGGAGAAAGCAGCCCATTTCACCTCTACCCTTCAAACGTGGGATGGGAGGAGTCCTTGAACAGATTAAAAGTAGCTTAAAAGGGGTTAAAAGTGACTCTTTGCCATGGGGAGTTTTGCAAAGCACAGGACAGGTAAACAAAACAGAACCTAAAGAAGAAAAATCCCATTCCACCGGGACAATAGAGAAGAAAACAATATTTAGGAGAGCTAAGTTTTCATTTCAATTCTCAGAAGCTGATGAGGAGCTGACAAAGTGCCTGAGACAAAGTGACTGAGACCATTCCTCCCCACCCCGACCACCACGCTCAGCACCCTGTGAGCACAGCTGGAGCTGCAATAAGTAACTACTAAATGCTCCTTACCTGCCCTGGCCTTGATGGCTCTGGTGTTTGCCAAACCTCTTTGCAAAATCAAATGTAAAAAACAAAAAAATAATCAAATAAAACAAAGATAAAAAGGAAAAAATAATAAATCAAAGCCAAACAAACAAAAAAAAAACCAAAAAAACCCAGAGATGTTCCTTAAAAACCAACAGCAACATATATCAACTGCCAGCCAAGCAGATCTTCCACGAGATGGAGATTTAAGGCACGTTATTCTTGCCCTGTCAAGGGAGACGATTTCAGAGACTTCTTAAAAAGACAGCAATTCGGGTTAAAAATATTGAAATAAACCAAAACGTATCAGCGCTTTAAAGGTTAACAGCCTCTGCTGAACAACATGCGTTTATCCAACCACGTCCTAGAGTAGTTTTTTCAGCCCCGAGACCAATGAGCACAGCTAAGAGGAGGGCCTTGGGATGGTGGAGAGGCTGAGTTACCCCCTCCCCTCTGCCTTCCCTCATCTCCACCTCCCCCTCTTTTTTTTTTCTTTTTTTTTCCCTTTTTTTTTAGTTTAGTAAATTAATGCAGCAAGAAACTCCCAAGATCTGGCGAGTCCTAGCAGGGGAGAGAGGGCAGAGGGGAAATGAGATGCATTAGGAGGACAGTGAGCCACTTTCTTTCCGAGCACAATGGAAGTGCTTCCCAAGAAACTTCCCCTTCGCTCCCCTCCGCTCTAGCCCTGAGCAATGGGACACCTTCCCTACAGCAGCAATAACTTATTCGGGAGGAAAAAAGCCCAGGAAGCAGGAATCAACAGCATCCAAACGGCGGGCAGGAAAGCGACACAACCGGGACTGCAGCACGGCTCCACACTGACAAATTCCTGTGGATGTAATTAGGAAGACACCCCGGCCGGCAGCGGAGATTAAACCCTGGGGTTGTTGAGGGTCGTCGCGCCCCCCACCTCCCACCTCACCCCCGCCACCCCGATGGCAAACCTACACCCGCTGCGCCTCCCGCTCTCGCCAGCCTGATGTCCGGAGCGACATCCCGCTGAAGGGAGGTCTCGGCGCGGGCAGCCCGGTGCTCCGGCCCCAGCAGCACTGCAGTGGCGGTGGCGGGGGCCCCGGCGGAGGAGGGACGAGCCGAGGCGGCGGCGGAGCGGGGCCGCTCTCCGCGGTGCTGGGCGGGCGCGCTCCGGGCGCTGTCCGGGTGCTGAGCGGGGCCCGCCGCTCTCCGCGGTGCTGAGCGGACCCTCCCGGCCGCGCCCCGGCCCCGGCACGGGTGGTTCGCTTCCACCCCCCACCGATTCTTCCCTAAGTGCCGGGTTACTTTATTGGCCAACCCCACCGGCCCACCCCTCACGGAGTACAAAAAAAAAAAACAAACCAACAACCAAACCAAAACAACAACAAAAAAAAAAAAAACCAACAACAACAAACAGCGAGAGCTGGAAAAATGTGCAACGTCAACGCGCTCGGAGTCTACGTGTGGGAGACGATCGTTTTCTTCAGGTAAGGCTCGGCTTTACGCGAGGAGTGTGTGCGGGCTGGAGCGCCGTGCCCAGCCCGAGCTCGGGGCACAGCCCCCGGGCATAGCCTCGGCTCAGGACAGCCGCGTTCCGCCTTCCCCGAGCTGCCTTTTGGCCTCCCCCCCGGTTCCCCCGAGCCCGGCTCACGCACAGCCCCTGGGCTCGGGACTTTCCGCGGCTTTGGGAGTTACTCCGTTTAATTAGCACCGCAATCTCGCCAACCGCAGTGCTGAAAACACCGACCCCGGCTGCTTGCAAAGTGACAGCTAGTGGCGGCTGGCAATGCTGCACTTGAATTTGCCCGGGTAAATATTCCCACCTCGCCCCCTCCCCATTCTTCATATTGCAGGTGAGTTCCGTGGGATGCTTGCACTGCTCATCTGTGAGGGCTCACCCTCTATCCTCAGCTTGCTCTGTTCTAAAGTCACAGAAAGCAAAGAAATAATCTCCTTCCTTCTGAACTTTTTTTCTTTTACATTGTTTTGAGTATTCTTCCCTCGCAGAATATAAGTGAAAGCCAAAGGGGACGTGGGGAGCTTTTTGCAGTCATGTTCATTATCACCCAGCTATATTTTGACTGTGGTTTAGATATGTTCCGTTTCTCTTTAAGGCCAAGATAGAAGGAACAGCTTTAGTCTTAAAGAACTGTTTCATGTCCATCTATCCTTGCAGTGCTTTTATTAAATGGACAAAAAAATATTGGAAGATAGAAGCTCCTATATTTGCACAAAAGATGCAGCCTGCTGTAGCAAGTGAGAGATGCCAAATACAATTGGAGAAAAAACCTCTGTCATGACCTGAACTTGTTCATCAGTCTTAGACTTCATTTCAGTTGCATGGCTCTTACTTCTGCATTTTACCGAAGTGTCATGTTGTAGTTTAATGGGAAAACACGGACATTATTTGAATATACATCACTGGTATAATACCTTATGATTCACAGTAGCAGACCTGCTGATACTGGCCAGACTTTTCTAGCTTGCATTCTCTTTCCTTTTGAACACTAAAGTCTTTCCAGGCATAAAAATCGAGATATCCCCACTTTTTCTGTAACTCCACAGAAAATCAGAGACAGCAAGATTGCAACATGAACTCAAAGCATTTAATGCTTAGGCAAGCCAAAAAATAAATTCTAGAAATAACTAAAATCATCAATCTCTAAAAAGCCATGTCCAGCACCCGATACTTCGGAGCCATCCTTTCTCATCTTGTGACACTTAGACACAAGTGTATCACAGCACTGCACAATATAGTGGGGTGGATTGAAAGGGAGAACATGTATGTGGCAATAAACTCTTAGTTAAAAACAGTGTTGAAGCATTGGGTAAAAAAACAAAACAAAACAAAAAGCCCCCAAACAAACAAACGAGATTAAACAGCACAAACACTAGAAAGCAAAAGGAAAATAAAATAAAAGAGTCTTTTCAGGCTTGCATTTCCTATGGCCCTGGTATTGAAGCCTCGATCCAGGTCTCCTCTGAACAGACTGAACAAGTGAAATCGATACACACTTGTGCATCACTCAACACATGTGAGCACTTAGAGGTTCTCAGCACATCAAGTACAGACCTGGGCACTCAAAACCTTGGTAAACAAGTCACTTCAGATTCTAATGAAAAGCTTCATAGTATCATAAATTATATACATGCATATGTGGTATATATGATGAGGTTATATTGCATACAAAAGGTATTTCTGGAAGTTTAGTTTTCCCAAAATTAACATTTAAGAATATTTGAAAATGCTTTAATTCAGTTGCTGGGGGAGGATGAAATCAAATTGCTTTATATATTGCAATCATTTTCCAAGCAGGAAAAAAATAATAATTAAAAAAAAAAAAATCAGTAATTCCTGCTTAGAACTGACTCTACACAATGTTTTTCCTTTTTTTTCCTCTCCCGCTTTGTGTTACATGTTCAATTAATTACAGGCCAAAAATCTACCAGCCTTTCTGGTCCAGGAATAGCTTTGCTATTTCAGTTTCAGTAAAAGAATTTTATTCATTAACAGTCATTCATAAATTTAGCATGCCAATTATTCACTCATACACAATGTTTAACAAACCCAAATCTGATAATCCAGTAATCCATAAGAGAAGTATGCATGGCTTTAAATTACAGAGTGCACCACGTTTTATTGTCAGTTTGTCAAAAATATTCTGGAAAGAGAATCCATTATGTGTTAGTACATGTACCACACAAATATAAAAAAAAAAATTAAAAATCCAGTGTTCCAAGGAAAATTATATACAGCCAATGTAGGAAATAAGACTAGATTTGTTGCTTAACAAAATCTTCCTCCACCAGCCTTTTAAAAAAAAAGACCCTGTGGGAAAGAGTAACAGCTGGTGTGTGAATGCAAACATTATGGTATTGCCAATATGATATTTGTTTCTGTTACAGTTGGGGTGTTTTAGAAGGAGTTTGTGATACGTGGCTTATTCCGAACATGCCTTTCTTTATGGAAGAGCACTTCCCATTCTGCTACCTGCCTTTCTCAGACTGCAGTCACTTGGCTGTGACTAAGGCATTTACTGAGAACCTGGATAGAGGCAGGGATGGAAGCTGGGTTGGGGTGGGAGATGAAGACTGAGAGGCAGCTTGACCAAGCTTTCCTTACAGATATCTCAGTAAGGCAAAATCCGACTTCCTTAAAATAAATTGGACAATATTCACAGGGGGATTTCCAGATGTTCTGATTGTATCTGTGGAGACAGGTACAATCATTCTCCCAAAGTCTAACTACATACACTGCACGTTCAGTTGTGAATTCCTTCACGCAGAACAAAATGCTCCCCTATCCCGTGGTGATCTTGCCTGGACTTTCTGTTGAACCATCACATTTTAATTGCTGCAGTGGTCCAGAAACACCACTGCATAAGCTGGGGGTAGGAATGCACCTTGTACAAGTTAGGACATAGAAGATATCCCAAAACTGACTCCTTACCCAACTGGACACTGTCCTGTGAGGCTTTGAAATTCTTTGGGCCTGATTTTTGTCCTAATTGTACTTCTGCACATCAGGAATCCACAGCACGACCTTCACTGAATCAAGATCAGAGTTGGCCCCTTCTGAACAGCAATCTGTCAGCAAGCAGGAGTGATTCAAGGCTACTGCTCCAAGTGAGTCACAGGCTAAAACTTGCTGCCAGCCTCAGTCCCTACTGGATTGCTCCAACTGGCGTGTTTATATTCCTTTCTGTCAGTAACAGAGCTCTTAACTTCCAGTTGTTAAAACAAGAAGGTGCCATTGTAAATATGATACCTCTTAACTTTTGGGGGAGGAAAGACACTCTTTCCTAAGACAGTCTTGACAAGTTAGGGTGACTGAAGATCTGCTGGTTTCAGCCTCTCAAAAATATCACAAAAGGAAAGGCAGGTGAAGAAAAAGGAGTATAATGTGCACCATACCTCTAAGGTTCCTGCTATAGCTCTGCAGTGCCAGGTAACATCTCAGAGCTGCCTGAGTGAAGCACCAACCAGAGACTTCCAGAGCCACAAGCGAAACAGCATAGCAGATATTCTCAATACTTAAAGAATATTTTCCTCATGCTTACTAAAATCTATTAGAAGTTGTGCCTTAGGACCTGTTGTGCCTCTGCCGAGCCTGTCATCTCCTCCATGAAATAAAAATGATTTAGCAAAGTCTTGGACTAGATGGCTCTAAGGATACTCTTTAGTTGCTTTGGTCTGCAACCTTTAATAGCCCCATTAGAGACCCCACTAAAAGGGTTACACGTCTAAGGTTTGAAAGTGTGACAATGTAGACAATTCTAGAAACCTTTATAAATCATTCTGGAAAGAAAAATTAATTTGGTGTCATCACAGTAAAAGCACAAAATGTCTGGGACCCTGCCTTCTGCAGGGACTTTAATACATCCAGCCAGGCAGGCATCCTGATTCTCTTGGATTTTAGGCAATTAAGACAAATCAACATAAAGTATGCAAAACATTTTCTAACAGTCTGACCTTAACCACCTTCTCCAAACAGCTGCCTTAAACAACTCCAGAACTGCTATTTGGATAGTTCAGAAGAAAAGAAAGGCTCCACAAATGTCTGGGCAAAAAACCAGCCCCCTTCCTTCACCCCCTTACATTGAGTACAAAGAGCAGGAAAACACTAAATAATTAACTTGCTTACCAAAAAACATTACAAAACAACATTGCAGTTTCTCCCATGCAGTAATAAAATATGCTTCGTCTCCAAGGCACTGGCGCTGCACAGATTTTAGGTAACACAAACTGGCTGTCCACCTTGGCTCACTCTGAACATTACCCTACACTGCAGCAAGTCCCACTGGCAGAACACAAACTTACTGTGCAAATATCTCAGGGGAGCTGCTTCAGGAAAGAGATTGATACGTGGAGGGAATGGTGGGATCCTGCCCTTACGTGTAAGGGCACTACAGAGACTTCCTTCAACAACAAGAATTCAGACATGAGAATTTGGTCCCCCCTTATTTCTCTCCTCTCACTAAAGAGATGTTGGAGACCCTTAGGTGGGATGCAAATCAGAAGCAAAGGGCCCTCTGACTCCCAGTGCCCCAGATTTAACAGCACAGACTAAAGGCTACAAAGTTCACTCTGCTACTGACCAAGTGATTCCAGGCAGAGAGGAAAGAACTTGTAAACAACAGCTCAGGGCAGTTCCCTGGTCTTGGGCAAACAGGTTTCTTGTTTGCTTATGAAATTCATCTCACCAAATCCTCATGAGCTAAGGATCCCAACAACTGAATTAAGAAGTTAATCAATGTCCAAAATTAAATTACTTTATTATCCCAGCCCCGACCAGCAATCATTCATCTGTAATAGAAAACCAGCAGACAGGTCTGTTCTCATTTCATCCCAGCATGCAGGTTAAAAGGACTCTCCCAATTTCAGTGTCAAGCACAAGATGTCAGATCACTTAATGAATATAATTTTTATTTAGGTACTGATGAAAGACAAGGGTCTTAAAAAGTAACTCCTGCTTTAAAAATCATAACATCCAAATCAAACCGCAACATTTAATTATGTTAAATCACATCACCTATTTTCACTTGCTCATTTTCTTTAACTTGGCGCTTTTCTGAGAATCCCAAAGTGGCCAGTATTAGGACAGCAGATCAGCTGTTAACAAATTTTTACTTCCATCTGGTTTATTTGCCTGTATCAGCTCTCACTGTTGTGGCACATTAAATCAGGGTCTCACTATTTCCAGAAAATTACCCCTTTGCTCTCATTACCGGGCATACTTTCTACTGACCTTTATCTATCAGCAAGAGCACAAATTATTTCTATTCTTATGAATTATGGTTATACTTGTGCACCTCACACCATTCAAGAAAAAGGGCTCAAACCCTTTCACCTGCTTTCACCTTCCAGCATACCCACCCCAACATGGTTTGATTCAATTTTTTGATTGACAAAAGATGTCATTCCAAGAATGTTTGATAATTTCAGTTTAAAAACAAAACAAACCAAAAACACAAAAACAAACAAACAAAAACCCAAACAAAAACGATCACCACAATAAAACCCAACACCAAGTTGGGTTAAATGAAGCAAAAAGGAAGAAGGGAGAAAAGCAGGAATTTCTGCTGCTGCTCCACTGCAAGGCACTGGAAGGATGGTTAGCAGCCATGACCAGACAACTCAACACCAGACTGGCTGCTGACTCCCAGACCTACTTGCACAGCCCAGAAAAGAGCAACTTTTTGAACTCGGCATAATAAAATCTTGCTAATCCAGCAGGTCAGTTCCCCTTAAAGTGACAAAAATAAAATTGACTTGTTTCCCTCACCCTTCCCCCAAAGTATCCAAACAATTTAAATTGTGTTTACAAAGCCAGACAACAGGAACCATTTCCCTCCAGCGGAGTTGGTTTGCATTGGTATTTCTTAGTCAAGATGATTGGTTGGTGCAAAATGTTGTTCCCTTCACCTCTTGGGAAACTACTGATAATGCTTTAGCTGATCTAGTCCTGGAGGTCTGCATGGTTTGATCCCACTGGTGCAATAGATCACACACACATCTGCAAGCTGCTCTTAAAACTCTCTGATACCTCAGAAGACTGAGGCACAGAAATTGAAAAAACAGAAATATAGCTTCTGTCCCCTCAGTAAGACCAAAGCCCAGAGAGGGCCTGCAGAGAGCAGAAATAGATAGAGACAGATGCACCCATCGTTACACATGCTGAGCACTCCCCATTATGCAGACAATTGTTCCATCCATATATTGCACCATGGTAAGCTGCTGATTTGGGGGCTGCACCACATCTGGCTGGTACATAGACAAAATTGGCATCCTGTAAACACATCTCTGCTGGATCTAAGTGCCAGTGAGAAAAGCAGGGGAAATCTTAATTTACCAAACCCCATGAAATTTGGACTTTGAAAGGGAGGGGAAAACAAAAGAACACACTTTTACATCCCTGCTTTCCTTATGATTTGTCCCTTTTCATCCTTTCACTAAGGCTCATGGCCCACTAGGAAAAAAATTGAGGAAAAAAACAAGAAGACAAAAAAAATCCCAAAGCCTGAGCAGACAGCCAGGGAACTCTCTAGTTTTCATCAGTGCCTCATTGCGGGGTGGGAGAAGAGGGAACACACTACCAAGAGGTTGCCAAGACGAGGAGTGTCGCATGCCTGGAACAGCAGGGCTTGCAGTGCAATCAATCATCACACAGGCTGCCTTCAGAGCGGAGCCGCCGACAGCAGCTCCCCTCGGTGCCTGCCCTGCCAGCAACGCCTGCGACCACTCGCCCAGAATGCAAATCCCTCCCCCCGCCCCCGCCAGGGCTGGAGCAAACACACAAATCAATTAAACAGCAACAGAAGTGGGATCGGTGGTGGATCAGACCACTATCGCGCGCATGTGGTTCAGCGGCAAAATGCAGCTGAGCCAGGAATCGTGCAGAAAATCCAGCCAAAATCATGGGTTTCTCACCTTTACGTGATTTCCCTTGATTTCTTTTTTTTATTCTTTTATTTCAGCCGATGCCACTAAAAAAAGATGCATTGTACAAAGCCCCAAGCACAGACCCCCTCCTCCCCTCTTTTATGGGGGAGTTAAAAAACCTGAAAGCACACAAGGGTCAGCTTTTATCAGCACCCTTTAAAAAATCATTAGCTCCAAATGTCCTTATTGCTGCCAAGAGTCCCCGTGCACGATGGATTCAGTCCCCCATTACAGCAGGATCTGTTCACCACAGGTATTACCCCAGTGGAGAGTAGAGAAGCTCTGAGTTCCTGGGTGAGGGACCCTTTTCTTATCTTGTAAGAACTGTGAACACAGGCTGCCGACAAAAAAGTGACTTTCTATGGGGTATATCCTGTCTTTTGTTTGCTCCCAGTGCTTTCACCCTCTGAGCAGGGCATTAGTTCTTGGCATACCCACACACAACAGAGGCTTTCTTGCTGCACCAGGTCTCCCAAGATCTCATTTACAAACCAAAATGTGTGTATCCCACCTCTCCTGACACCTCCTGTGCCTGAGAATTGCAAGCATCGTCCAGCATCCAGCCCCATCCATCACACCCTGACACAGAGCTCTGGGCTTTGGAATCATCTCCCAGCAGTGTGGCTGACAAAGTACCAGCCACATCAAACACAACGTGCTCTCCTGCACCAGGGTTGGAAAGATGGAGTTTGTTTGGTCAGGGAGCTGAAGAAACCAAAGAGGGCAGCTGGAGTCGGGAGGAGAAGAGCCCTCCTGGGCAGGGGACCTGGGGCTCAGTTATTAATTCCAGAAGTTATGTTTCATTATAGTTCATGAATAAACTGATAAATTACACAGGAATCACAGACAGTACAGAGGGAATATTCAACTCTAGCAGGGTATTTGTGTTGCAATGGCAACAATTAATTCCATCAGAAAATACCAAAATGAGCTCTCTTGTCACACAACTCATTTTACACAGCACAAAATATGCACATCAGAGAACTCCAGTCTTACTATGAGACCCACAATTTTGTAGGTAGGTTACAGGGGTTAGCTCAGGTGGCCTTTTCAAAGGATCTGGAGCAAAAAGTTTCACTTCAGAAGATAAAACCCACTCTGCACTGCATGTCATATTTCATCTCTTTTAAAAGAATTCCATTCATATTGCTTCTGATTTAGGAAAAAAAAAGTTACAATATCCTCACCCAATCTTAACGAGCAGCATAAATCCTTAAGCTAAAACTAATTTTTAAAGAGCTGCCGTAGTGAGCTATTTGAACTGATGGAAATGCAACTGATAGTGAGACTGCAGAGCTATAGATAGAAGAGCATCCACGATTTCTCGTAATTCTCTGACACTTGTCTGGTCTGTGATCTAAAACCTTCTGACATCAATTGAGGTTCCCACCACAGCTCTCCGTCCAAACACTAAATCAAGAGCACACCAGTAAAGAGAATATTGTTATCTAGATTATGAAGCCTCATCTCCTAAAGACATTTTCCCCCTTTATCTACTGCATTCAGGAGGGCTGTCTATGCATAACTTTAAGTATTTGACTAGCCCCCCTGACTATAAAAGGAATATTCAGTGCGTGTGAAGCTAGACAGATGCTTTTGTCTTTGCAGGGATGTTTTTATCCCTTTGTTTTTCAACAAAAAAAAAAAGCAATTATAACTTTCTTCTTCTCTGTAAACCCTTCAGTATATGTACAGGTAAGAGTCAATGCTGGTGTTTGCTGGGTTTATTTCTCAAGTGATTAAAACCCAAGCTTTGACTTGTGCTTCTCCGTTGTTCGAATTTTGTTTTCAAACCTGTCTCAGTGGCTTAGGATCACACATATCCAGAAAGTCACAACGTGTGCTCCAAGAGCTGTAGACGCTTCTGGAAGAGGGAATTGAGTTGAGAATGTCACTAGAGAGAATGCCTGTGGCTTGAAAACTAATTTAACAAACACTTTATTTTTTTTTTAATGTGCAATAAGCAAGAGCGATCACTCAACAACAATCCTTGTAAGAGCAGAGATCTGCCATGCAACTGAGCACTATTTCCACGCAATTCATTGGTCTCCCTGTGCTCTTCCCATCTCAGCTATACACATTGGGCAGATTTCTCCCCCCTCAGCCGATTGTCTAATCATTTATTATTTTCTTGTTGCTCTGTCCAGGCAGCGTCAGCAAATGTTCCAAGTGCTGGTGCCTTTCCACAGAGTTAATCAGTGTAATTGGGATGGTTTATAGTTCTGGACAGGGTGTTTTGCCATATGGCATAGGAGCCATGGGCTGCAGGAATGTGGCAGTGGAACACAGAGACATCGGATTGCTGCAGTCTGAAGAGATTTTTCTCACTTCAGTAAAGTTGTTGCAGCTTTCCCTGGATAGGAATGATCACAGAGGGTTAATTCCCTGAGATCCATGGAAAAGTGCCTCCCAGTTCTTCTCCTCCTGTACAGCCACAGGGACCAGTGGCAACATGGGTTGTGCAGGACATTTGAGAGTGCTCTGGGATCCTTTGAGTTAAAACTTTAACTGATTACATCCTGTGACTACTGCAATGCAGTTACTTCTGGTGCAAGAGCTAGAATTGGTTTAAAGAGCTCACAGCAACAGAGCACAACCATCCAGGACAGAGACATTTAACAAGCCTACTCTTTCTTTCCTGTCACCCCCTCCTGCCATGAACAGGGACAAGTAGTAGTTTACTGCCCATTTCTTTCTCAGAGTGAAATGTCCTCACAGGTTCTCGAATTCTGTAGTTCTCCAGTCTCACTGTACACAGCTATTTTCCTCTCCTGTCTCAACATCCAGGCCTCTTCCATGCCTCTGTTGCATAAACACTCAGTTGAATCAAGAAAACAACCAAGTCCAAATTCCCTCCCCACCTCTGAGAGTTAACTTTGCAACTTCACCCCCATAGCACACCCCATGTCCGCGGGGCAGGGGCTGTAACTACCAGCAGCTGAGCATGACCACATGGACTGCAACCACTGCTGTGCAACCAGCACATCTGTAACACTCACAGCTCCTTCTACTCAGCACCATGATGGGCCAAAAATATAGTATTGGGGCTCTCTTCTTCCACCCACCCTCCACTGTTCTTTATCCTGCCCTCCTCTAATGCTGTAAGCCAGGAATTCAGACAAGGTGATGGAGAAAAACATGCAGGCAATGAGTTTCATCCTTTTTAATTGAATTGCATATCAATATTGATTGTGCTATTAATTTTGATAGTAAATCTAATCATTAAAATAAAAAGTCTGCCTGCAGTCTCTGCCAAGCCTTCCCAGCCAGGGTCTGGCAGCAGTTCCCTCCAGATAACATGTTGGTGTGCAGTCATAAATAACAGTCTGGGTGCAGAGTTTAGGGCTGCCCCTTTTCATTTCACCAAGACAATCTTCTGTCTGTCCTTCCTGCCTCTCTCCAGCTGCTGAGGACAAGATGGAGACAGGCAGCTCCAGCATTGGCAGAGGCTGAATCCAGGCTGGGCTCTGTTGAGCTCCAGTATCTGCTCAGGGACCAGGGAGATGGTTCTGGGAGAGTGAGGAGAGAGTTATCCTGGGCAACCCTAGTTAATCATGGACAGCACGAGGCCTTTCTGTGCCCAGCTGTCTGATGTTCTTTGCAACTGCACTTCTCAGAGCCTGCTGAAGTCAATAAAGCTGAGCTGATGAATCCTCCTCTGTCCCTGAGCCCCCACACTGCTCCAGCCTGGCTTTAAAGGCAACAGGGGAAACACTCTGCTCACCTCAGCCTGCCTTAGACCTGATGGATATTTCCCTCCCTTGGGATATCTACTTACAGAATACACAGCATTTGAAGGACAAATGTGAGGCAGTTCACCTGAACACTATTCCCAACACATCCCTGCCAAGCTTTCTGGCTTGCTGCGTTTCAAAAATAAAATAAACTCCCAACAAACCACATCAGAAAGCTTTGCTGAGCAGCACTGAACCAGGGTAAGGGGTTAGGTATCTCCATTTCTTCTGAGAGTCCAGCCAGAGAAATAAACCCAGTGCTGTTCTCTTGAGCCACTGATGTGGCACCACTTTACCTTCACAGGGACCTGAGCCTTTCACACTTTGCAGAGATATTTCCTCTGCAAACACTTGTTTTGCAAGAGTTTGTTTCTGCTTCCAGACATGATTTTTTTTACATCCAGAATTAATGATTAACAATTAAATCATTTGACAAGGGAATAGAGGCCCTGTGCTAATTAAATTCCTTCATCACTCCTTTTTTTTTTTTTTTTTTTTTTAGTTTGCAAAAAGATATTCCTTAGTATCAGCATTCAACCAGAACAGGGCAGTTTGTGATATTGGACTTAATTAGATGGACAGCCACAGGCACACCCTCAAAAAAAAAAAGAAAAAGACATGAAAATAATGCACAAGGACCATGCAAATGAGAGGAGAAGGAGGAAACAGCCAACTGGGGAGCCAGGAACTGAACAAACAGACATGTCCAGACTGCAGAAGAGCCACTTTCTAAACCAAATAATTGTTTATAAGAATATATCATCTGTTTCGATGAAACAAAATAATGCAGACAGAGTAAACAGTGCCTGTATAGGCTGGGAGAAAGCAGTGATAGGTGTCCTGCAAAGCCTGACTGCTGTGTTTTAAGGAATGCAATCCTGAGCAGCTGAGCTGCTCATCTCCATCAGTTTTCACCTTCCTATCCTGCTCGTGGGCTGGACCTCCTGGGGGCTTGCTGGTGTCTGCTTACAGCCAGCATTAATATCACAAAAGATTATGCTAGTTCATCGACCCTTTGAAGAGATCCTTCCCATTGTAGTGGCTGTGATGATTGCCTGATGGCACTTTCTCAGCCAGATCCACTAGGGATTACACCAGCATAAATAAGATAAGCCGCTGTCTGACTGCTATTAAAATGCGCCGAGACACCCAGCTCAGACAACACTCTTACACCAATGCAAACTACAGCCTCGGTGCTTTTGTTACGTGCTTTGCCTCCCTTTGTTTATTCACAGAATCAATCTTCTCTTTCAACACCACCACAACACACTCTAAATCTCCAATTTCCTTCTATTGTCAATAATTTTCAAGTTGCTCTCCCTGCCTCTGCCGGGCCAGCAGATGAACAGTCCTGTGGGACTTTCAAGGGTGCTTTTGCAAGAAGGAAAGGCATGGAGAAAATCCTAGAAAGCTCCCAAGGCAGCCCACAGCATGAGTCTAGACAGACCTGGAAGAGAACAGAAGCTAGTTGTATTTTGAGTGCTGTCTGAGCTAAACTGCCATTGCAAAGCTCAGTTGTCACAACCAGAGTGAAGATTTTTGAGGTTCTGTTAGAGAGAAACCATCCATCTAAAGCACAGTGGGGTGGACCAGCCTCTCTGTAGTTCCCAGTGGTGTTTTCTACTATTTCTTCTAAGCTAGAGAGTTGACTCATCTGCCTGCTGCTGGAAAGGCTTTGCTACTCCTTCATCCCCTGCCTTTCTTGCCTTTTCTTGTTAAATCTAGGGGGAAGCTGTTACCAGGTCATTATAGGAAAACATCTAATAACCAAAGAGAAACTAGACAAAACTCAGAACTCATCCTCCCCAGGTCACCTGGGTAACAACACACAGCAGACAAACAGATTTAAAAACACATATTAGGAGGCATTAAACCATGTTTGACAGTTCCAGCACCTCCCCAAAGGTGTTCCCAGGAACTGCTCAGAGATGGGCATGAAGCTGCAGAAAGCAGTGGGGCTGTGAGAGTCTGGTCCTCTCCCAGATGCTTCTGGGATTCAGTTATCTAAATAAATACTTCCATGTAGGAACTGAGCCCATCAAATTCATTTACTTGCAACTTTGATGGGGAAAGAATCAGAAAGTGATACCCAAAAAATACCAGCAGCCTCACTCATTGTGAGTGAACATATTCAGTACAGGCTTTCACGCTGAATTTACAGGAAAGCTCAGCACTGATTTCTTTGCCTTTTCACCTCATTTTTTAAAACAAATGTCAGGGGAATTGCAGTTTCTAATTATCTTTTTCCACTTAAAGCTTATTAGATGCTTATTAGATTTGTATTGCCTCATCCCCCCCACACTTTTCCATTTCCATATACTTCTTCCAGTTAACAGTTAATGAGAAGAAATCAGTGTATTGCAGTATTTGGCATCTTGTTGCTGAAGTGGCAGGAGTCTTTGGTTACCAAGTCATTTGCTGCTTAATTGAAATCTTTTCTCTGGACTCATTGCCATGCAGACACTCCATTGGAATGCAGTAGTCGAGCCCAGTATCGATTGTCCTCCCACCCCCAGCTTTCTTCTGAGTTTGCAAATCAATTGCACCCCATCGCTTTCCTCCTAAAAATAATTAAATTAAAACCATCACCCATTCCACAACCCCATTTACCCCTGAAACACACTGGTTTGGGCTTTGCATAGTTCCTTAGAGCAGAGATAGGGACAAGATAAGAAAGGGCACTGTGTCTGGAGTAAAAGTGAAATCCACAACCTGTCAGGTCAACACCAAGAATGAGTGTGCATCAGCCTGCTCAGACATGGCCAGTGTGGCAGTGGATTGTGAATATATGAAGAGGTGAATGAAATCCTAGGTTTAGACTCTCAGTGGAAGTGGCCTGGAATTCATCTCCCCTCTTCATTGTGGAAATTAATTTTTAATCGTTAAAAACCTAGTAATCAGAGTACCCTCTTGCAGCTCACAAAAGAAGCCAGACTGCAGCTGTGAGTTTGCAGGATTGAAAACCATCGCTTGGCAAGCCATCACTGCTGACACGAGAAAAGAAAGTCAATGCAATGCAGGGTACTAGATTCCTGATTTTGAAATTATGGCACCCAAGCACTGTTGAATTCTGTCAGTTTTAAAATTCCTCAGGACCTCAATGGCTCAAAATGTTCTTATCAAGACCTTTGTGTCTTTGGAGGCTCATCTCAAACTTGCATTGGATGAACAGGTCTTTGAGGGCAGGATCACATTAATACAATGCACAGCCACTGTCCCAAATTTTTCCCAGAAGACCCTGTGTCAGTACTTAGCACTACTCTTCAAAAAACATCAGGTTTGACTATTGCAAAATTTCCCAAGGTCAGGCCCTCATGCTGTCACCTGTGAGGACACATGTAGCTAAATATCTTGTACCTGTTGCAAACATTCTCAGGCCTCCCACTGGCTCTGTCAGTTCCCACACGGCCTTTGTACTTTAAAAAATTCAGGAGTTTTGCAAAGTGTGAAGCAATGAGCCTCACTTCCTCCCGAGCAGCTTCCTTTGGCTCATGGTACGTTTGCCTTGCAATCCTGCCTGCAGGCTCCAACCAGCATCAGGCACCTGAGCCCACAGGCAGAGACAGCTCTTGCCCTAAGCACAATGCAAGGGTTGTTTTTTCTTTGGCTAATCTAGGCAATTTTACACCACACTTTCAGCATGGGAACAGACTGGTGTTCAAGTAGAAGTCACATAACCAAAGGGGGGGAACTGTCTTGGAAGTGAAACCATCCTCAAAGTTGAGAATGAGCACATAGTACCAGGGGTCACTTCTTCCTGTGTAGATGGCAACAACAGACTTCATCAGCCCAAATCATCACCCTGCAGACTCCCACTGAGCCAGAAGGAACATTGCCAGTCACAGGTTTTCATCTTCCACAGATAAATTGGTTATTTCACTCCTTCTGCCCCAGAGGCCATACAGGTCCCAAAACCACCCCATTTGCTTTCATCCTCAACCCAACATGAGTGTGATTTCAGGATCACCGTCCAGACATCTCCCAGTCCAGAGACCGTGTTGCTGAGCTGAACTCAAACCCTGCATTGCAGGTACCAATAGCAAATGCTGGACTGATCAGCAAGTGGGAAGCACAACCACCTCTCTCCCCTACAGTCCCAAAGGCTCTGCACGAGCGTTACCATCACGTGACGCTCATTTAAACCTCAAATTCCAGGTTGCTCTGATCCTACCTGCCTTTTGGAAAATTGGGCTGTCAGAGTACCGAATGTGCTCCTTGCTATTTGCCATGTAATTAAGCAGTAATTGCAGCCCAAGGCTAATCTCAGAGTGTATTTTACCTGTGGAGCTCAGCGCCAGAGTTCACATTTGTAATTTAGTGGCACGCCAAGGAGCTATACCTAAACTCACAAAAGGATTTTCACTACTCATCATCTCTCTTCTACTTTGGTGGCAGCTGGGATTCTGTATTTGGAGATGTTTGGGCTGGGCAAACAAATTAGCTGAGACCAGCCTCATTAGGAATTCACATGGGTGCCCATCCTGCCTCAGCAGGAATAAGATGCTGACTGCTCTGTTTCTGGACCCCAAACCCTCCTCAGTATGGGATGCACATTAAAACCTCCTCTTTCTTTCTACTCACACAGCCTGGCAGCCTCCAAAGAAGCTGAAGCAGCAGCACGGTCTGCCCCCAAACCCATGTCTCCTTCTGATTTCTTGGATAAGTTGATGGGGCGAACTTCAGGATACGATGCCAGGATCAGACCAAATTTTAAAGGTATGAAAAAACCCAGCTTTGTTTCATTTTGGGACTGAAAGCTGCATGCAATCCTCCTGAATACCTCCCTAATTGTATATGGAATATGAACAATCTTGGTGTTCTTAATTATATTTGGCACATGGATCCCCTGTACATATCTGGAAAGACATGGAAAGATGTCCACTCAGAGTAGAATCAACCTTGTAAAAACTTTACACACAGGAAGCATACACTGAAGTAGGGATCAGGGATCCTGCCAAACCAAGCAGTGACTGGCAGGGAGCTGAACATCTTACAGGTTAAGAGAAAAACTTTCTCCTGAAGTCACTGCCCACAGCACCTTCTAATAGCAGGCAATGTTCCCCCTTACACCCACTGTGGCCAAGAGGAGTCTCTCCCATCAGCTCCAAAGAAATTCAGTAAGATCCAGGGGCAGCTCAGACCCATCCCTGTCCCCCACAGTAACAGAACTCTTAAGCCCAACACAGCTCCACTGTCTCACACCCAATTTTTCCAATCCACCCTGTATTTAGTGGTAGCCAGACAGGATTGAATCAGGCCCTGGCAGAGGCAACAGATCCTCTCTCTTTGCTCCTCAAAACACCTCTTCTAACAGGGGTGGGGTTTGTGTCTTTTTTGTTTGTTTGGGTTATTTTGATTGCTTGGTTTTTGTGGTTTGTTTGGTTTGGTTTTGGGGTTTTTTTTGTTGGGTTTTCCAGCCTGGCCTGGTGGAAGGTGTCCCCGCACACAGCAGAGAAGTTGGCACTAGAGGGTCTTTAAGGACCTTCCAACTCAAACCATTCTATGATTTTTTCGTTTTCTTTTTAACTGAGCTCACTTTCCCGGAGCTATTTGGCCTTGAATCACACACAGAGATACAGCAGGATCTGCCCCCCACCCCCAGCCACTGCCCAGCCCTTTTCAAAGCTCAGTTCTTTTGTTTCCTCCTACCAGTTCCCCCTCTCCCTGGAGTCACTGGCAGTGCTAACACGGGACTCCCAGGACCCATTAATCACAGTGACAGCACCTGCCACCCAGCTTCAAACAATTAGCTCTGTACTGGGCTTTTAAACCCAAAAAAAGGTGGGAACCTTATGTCCCAGTGATCAACCAGGCAACAGAGAGCACTGCTGTTCTTACCCAAATCACAAAGAGTTAAAACACCACCCTGTAAACCTGCCTACCACTAAATTATGCACACACACAAATTAAACTTTAATATTTAATGAAATGTATACATTAACTTCCTGCTAGAGGCAGCTGTATTGCATTTTTATTTGAGATAATTTAATTTCGGTTTTATTTCAATGAACTACACCTTCCCCCCAGGGCAGTTTTGCTGGCTTAGCCTCCCACACATAAATCAGGCTCCAATTTATATGGGAGGAATAGGAGGTGTTTTACAGAGCTTGGGGTTGTAGCTCTCAAAGCACATCATTTAAATTAACTGCAGTAACTCATAAGGACATTTTAATTGCTTAGATCTAAATGAAAATAATACCAAAGATCCATATCAGATTGATTTTTGGGGAGGGGAAGATTAACAAAAAGAAGATTGCAGCTTTTCCATAAACACTGTAAAGTCTGGACTTAGCTGTGGATTCACATTCTGAGAACAAGGAAGAAGCTTCTGGGGTTTGGCTCAAGTTGGAGAACAAAGTGAGCAACTCAGGCAGGGACAGAGCAGAACATGGCATTGGGACAAGGGACCCTCACTCAGGCTGTACCCTCAGCCCTGCTGCTGGAAAACTGTATTCCTTCACAGCTGCATCCCACTGCAGAGGTGGCACGTTTCAGTGGGAGTCAGGGAATTTTCTAGAGCCTTTCACAAACTAAAAATCACCCAAATCCTGCACAGATTTGGCTCCCCCTGGACATGGTGGGGAGAGCTCAGTGTCCTGACAAGAGCTGCCCCAAGGAGAGTCTTCACGTGCACTGGGCCAAACTCACTCCACACTCAGCTTCACATCAGCACTGGATCAGGAACAGGAGAACCAAAATACTCCATGTCTGTCATGAACACATTCAGTCATCCAGAAGATCAGCTCAGTATTTTCCTTATAATGTGCCCTTTGGGAGGGGAATCACATGCACATGGACCTTCCGTGTGGTTCATGAGATGGATCCAAAATAGAAAACCAATGCTCCTGAGCTCAACAGGAGCACTACAAAAGGGATAAAACAAGTGCTAAAGCCTGATAAACTGTGTGCTTTCAGCTGCTGGCCAAGCTTTCAGATAAAAGGAGTTGGTGAAGGGGAAAAAATATATATATATAATTTTGTGTCTGATAGTTTAACCCATGCCAATGTTTAATAGTCTGGAGAAAGAGCTGCACAGATTGAACAGTGTGAGATGCTGCTGAGCTGGCAGTGGTTGTCTGGGAGCTGGTTAGGCAGCAGCCTGCCTGGATTGCCTGGGACTTGTACCAAGAAAATCCCACCCACAGAACATCACTGTTATGTGGCTGCAATCCTAATCCCACAGGGGACAGGCACAAAGTTTCAGAGGAGGCCAAAGTAGGAGAGGAGGAAAGGGAAATGAAGATGAGAAAACCAAGCTCCAAATGTTACTTAGTAATCAGGAAAATCCATTAATTGCCACACAGGAGGACGTTTGCACTGATTAGAGGCACAAGCCTCTCGTTAAAGCCATTCCTCCCCCTCCAGTATTTCATCTTGCAGTGAGTGCCAGACTGCAGATGTGACCTTAACAGGAGCATCACTCCCCCAGCAGGCTGAGCCACCAGGCAGTGTTTGAAATGCAGACACCATCCCTGACTCCATAAAGAATGGGGGAACAATCTAAAAATCCACACTCTCCACTTTCACAGATCTTATCTTTCCAGAAGCATCTGTCACAGGGATGATATGAGATTAATTCCTCCAGTGTTAGATGGGGATCTTGGTCCCTGGGGCAGTGTCTGTTCTCTGCCTGAGCTGCCTTTCCCCACCACACACCGGGCAGCACCTGCTGCAGGCCCTTTGGGAGCTCCCAGAGCAGAGGCCCCTTTTCCTTCTCCTCTCCCCTTATTAAGGCTCTACAGAAATCTTTTCATTACATATGGGCAAGCCACTGTTTTTCCAGGCACCAGGTATGCTCTGCTTCCAAAATATCCTCCAGCTTTTTGCTTTGTCCTGAACTGCAGCTCTTGGCATCTTCCTCGGTGTAAATGCAACATTCCCACTTCAGATTTGCCAGGCAATATCGTGAAACACTTCCAAGTCATACTGATACCTTTGAGCACCAGTATCACACAAAAGACTGACCCCCATGGCCTCTAACCACAATTTTTTCACCCCTTTAACCCTCACTCACTCCTTTGGTGGAGCTGCTAAGCAAAGCTTCAGTCTGAAAGCAAATCAAGCCCAGGAGAGGCACAGCCCAGAGTCTGGGAGTACCCTTTGCCAAACCAGGACAGCCAGAGAATTTCTGCTGGCAGAGCCCTGAAGTCTCCTATCCAGCTGTGAGCCTTAGCAGACACCACCATCACCTCATGGGGTACTTGTTCCTTCAGCCAGCCTGACCCTTACACTGTGCTGCACTGCCTTTGTAGGGAGCACATCATCCTAGTTCAGGAACATTTAGGTGCTTCATATGAATATTTCATCAGTAAGCTCTAAATGAACATCAATAGTCTCTCAGCTCTTTCCTGGGTTACGTTGCTATCACATTCAAGGTGAGCTTGCCACCCATATAGCCAGGTCAAGATATATGGAAAGCTGTCCTGCCTGGCTCTGATCTATTCCTTTTCATCTGAACAGTCTACAGCTGAGATATATAAACATTCTTCCAAACAGGGCAACAGAGGTGAAGCAAAAGCACTGTCTGGTGTCAAACTGGCATCAGAATCATGACCAGACCAAGCTGGATCATCCAGACCTTACTCCCCTACTTACCCCTCAGTCACCCAGTTCCCATAATGGTTTTAACTCCATGGAGTGGAAATACCTTGTCTTACAGCACACACTGAACTGCTGTTCCAATCTGTGCTTGTCATGCAGGCCCGCCAGTGAACGTCAGCTGCAACATTTTCATCAACAGCTTTGGCTCGATTGCAGAAACAACTATGGTAAGTAAAAATCACAGCACAGCTGCTCAGCTACTGGCTCAGCCTCACTGCACTTCCAGAAAATGCTGCATCACCCTCCTCTTCAGTGTGACCAGGGAAAAATACTGTCTCAGTGCCCCCAGGCTCACCTAAGGTTTGAGCACATTAATGGTCAACGCACAAGACTCACACTGCACGTAGCTGAAGATCACACAGCCTCTGTCTGCATCTCACAAAAACACTGCACAGGCAAAGGACAATGGTCAGAAAGGGAAGCAAAGAGTCTTTTTCCATAGCCTTGCCTGAGGCTCCAAGCTCAGAGGCAGTTGCAGATATTTTGTGTTTAAGTGGGCATAAATCCAGAATGAATCTGGATTCAAGAAGAAGGAAAATCAGCTGAACTCAAATTTAGTTTCCACCATAGTTCAGATTCCCAAAGTTTATGGGAATTATAAGACTAAAGATTAAGATGATTATTTTCTTGGAGACATATTTCTGGTAGAAAATTATTTTTAATGGAAAATCAAAACCAATATTTGTGAGTTAAGGCTCACTTCATACAAAATTAGTGAGCATGGCTAAAGGCTGTATGTAATTGGCAAGGTACTAGGAGCAGAGGATCACTGGAACAGGAGATAATTGCTCCATCTGAAAACTATTAAAGATTGGTTGTGACATAATCAGTGAACAGCAAAGGAAAACTCTGGAGGTACAATGCCTTACTGCTGTGCTAATTAAAGATAATCCAGAAATATGGTGTTTAATTACCCTTCGGTAATTCTTTTTCTAGAAAAATGCTGAATGAAGAATGCCAGGCTCCAGCTTCAGGCACTTTGTGCATTCAGGCAGGAGTTTATAGGCTTTACATATAGATCACACCCCTTGACTTGAACAAATTACTTGGCATGCACACCACTGTCAGAGGAGATCCACAGCCATTCACCTGGGGTTATAAGTCTCTTCTGACACTATACCATTCTGCTGGAAGTGTTTGCATTGGGGGTACTTCAGTTCTGGTAATAGGGTTAAAAGAAAAAAAAAAAAAAAAGCTGTTATTCTGTCCAAGCACAAGGAAATAGATTTCCTGCTTGGATTGCAGAATTTATCAGAGTTCATAGGCAAGAAGTGTATCGTGGATTCATTTGTATATAAAGCAATAGAGGAAGAACTAGAACTGAAACACACATCTGCTGCTAATTTACTATTTTATTGGATACCTCCTTCGGCCTTACAGGCAAGAAATAGTGCTCCTACACAACCAGCAGAGACAATCCAGAGTGCAAGGGAGCAGGGCAGGCCCACAAAGGATCCTTGTGGGATGTACAGAGCACATTCCATTGACATGTTTTTCAGTGCATATGTCCTACATTGTGAGATGCACTGGAGCAGGCATACAAAGATGCCACATGATCCCTGTAAGCAGGATGCTCCATAAAATTAGCATAGACTAGCATGAGAGAGAGCCAGAGATGCAATTCACCTCCAAGACAGGCTGCAGGGACTTGCTATCCTCTCCAGATGCCACTCATTTCATAGTCTGTCTTCCATAGGAAAAAAAAATTCCCATGGGAACCCAAGAACACCCTCTGGGCACATTGCTTTGTCTAGAAATATCCAAGGCAGCTCTGACAAGCTAGTCCAGATGTCAGGCTGACACAGCCTGGGATAATGCACTTCTTGGGGAACAGCAATTCTGCTTGTAAACACCAACCAGAACACAAGCAACACAGGTACTGAAACATTTAAAAAGGAGATCTCTGCAAGCTAGAGAGGTCTTTGGGATTCATAACCTGGGACTTACTCTGCAGAGAAGCCAGTCCCCTCCCTGCTGTTTGAGGATGCAGCAGGTCAGACAGGCAGTGTCAGCTCCCCAGTGCAGTTTCTGGGAACAACAGACGGTCCTGTTGTGAAGGGATTTTGGGACAGACTTGGCTACTTTGAATTCAAACAAGTGGCACTTGTGGTCAAGTACCAGGGGAAGGAGAGGAGGGGTGGAAGTTTGCAGAAGAGAGAGGAGGGCAAATCAATGTTTTACCATAAAGAAAGCTGTAGTCTAACATTGACCCCTGTGACTGATGATGACAAAACTCCCCCAGCTGCTTCACTGGCCAAAAAGAGAAAGAACATTATGGTTTAAACTCCCATCATTAGGCCTGGTCAGGTTCAGGTCTGAGTATTATGCCAGCTTATATTTAACTGTTGCACTACTACCTGCAAGAGAAGTCATAGGTTTTTATGGATACCACAGGTGCAGTTGGAGAAGGCTTTCAAACATCTCCTTAGTGGGCTGTTACGTCCTATAGAAAATACCACTGCTACCCTTTTAGTTTATAATGCCTGAATATCACAAAGCAGTGTAAACTATGAGGTCACCATGCAGAGGATTAGAGAAACTGGAGGTCAGTGCTCACTCACAGCTTAAGGCATGATGGAAGGTAGAGGAAGAGGTGAAAATACAGAAAAATAGAACAAACCAGGTATTTGATGCAGCCACTTGAGTCTACAAACTTCAGGAGGAAGGAAAATGAGTTGGGGCCAAGAGAAAGCACAGACTCCACTGAGTGGGCAGAAAGCCCCAGAAAGGTTCAAGAGAAACAAGGCAAGACATGGAGATCTGAAAACTGCTGTAAGGTTAAGGGAAATTTAAAAAAAAAAAAAAAAAGGAGGAAAAGTCATCCAGCAAACGCAACTCCTAAAGCAGACCTGACTTAGAGAGGGGAAGTAACTCCTTTAAGAATCCTGGAGAACTGGAGACTCAACATAAAAGCCTCTAGTGGTGCACATAATTGATTGGACATTTATGTTAGATTGCAGCTCATAGCTTATATCCATCAGCCTCACCTGCCATGAGCTCTGAGGACAAGGGAACCTGTGACTAGGAACACATCCCTGTGAACCCAACCAGCGCTTCCAGGGGAAAGATATGACCAACCACAACAGCCAGATAAGTGCAGACTCCTGTCCTAAAGCATTACTGCAATAGTGCATCCAACAGCAAGGGATTCCCGAGGACAAGTGCAAAGATGCATCCACTCTTTCCAACTATTTTTATTAAAAACACCAAACAACCCTCAATCGCAAGATGTTAAATCCCTTTTTGCTCTTCAAAAGTATAAACAAATCCCCCCCAAGTCATACCAGACCATGAAATCTATTGCAGACATACAAATTCCTCATTCAAAACAAACAGATGTCAGTCATCTCAGGAAGAGGTCTTGGTTTTAAGTGAATAAACTGCACCAGTTCTGGCTTTTTCTTGTAGCATGAGACAACTGGTAGGATTATCTGAGCATTTAATTAACAAATTCCCTACTATAACAGCAAACTTGAAATTAAGTGATAACCTTGGCTCTCTCTTTCAATGGAAGCTCCAATTTTATGGTCCTCTCACTGACTCAGGCAGTTGGGAGCATTGTGTACACAGTGAATGCAGATGGAAAAGGAGGAATATTTTTTGACATCATCACCTAGAGTTCAAGCTGGACTCAAGATCCAGTCCCATGTTTTAAAAAGGACCAACCTGCAGCAAACTAGAGAGTGAAAAAGAAAGTAAATCACTAAACAGTCAGTGCAGGCTCCCCTAGACACAGCATATATATGCAAATTTATTTTTGCTGCTTTCATGCCACAGTTATCTCATCTGAAAAGAGCAAACCTAATGTGACCTTCCAGCCAGCTGCAACATAGCCACAATCAGGCTCCCAGAACCTCCTAAGGACAGGAGAAGCTGGAGGCTGCAACTGTCCAAGTTTTAAGTACGTGCTCAGAGGCAACTGTACATGAGATTTCCAACAAGAAAATAAAGCATCCTGCAAAGCAAACCAAGCAATTCATTCCAGCCTCACAAGCCACAGTGCAGCAGATATGTCTGATAGAGTGTATGGGTCACACATTTAATACCGGCCCCACTCACCCCAAGATCAGCAAAAGATGTGAGTATCAATGCAGAAAGCCTGCAGCAAAGGTTGGGTTTTGAGCAAAGTTTTCTGCAGTCAGTCATTCTTAAACCCAACCATCAGTCCCACAGAGATGATAAGCACATAACAAGTCATGCAGCACAAAATGAAAAGGTTTTCACAACCACTCACAGCCTGCTGCCATTTCACTGTTGGAGCTGCAGTGTTTCAGCTATGTGTGGCTGGAGTTTGTCTTTGCATTGAATAAAGAAGGGAGGGGAGGAAAAAAAAAGAAGCCATGAAATGGGACCATGCAACTCAAATACAAGGACACAAAAAACCCTCGAGCTGAAGAACAAGACCTCACAACTAAACACACTTGAAATTCAGGATGCTGGATACAAATCACTCACCACCAGCAGCTCCATCCTTGGCTCACAGAGATAAACTTTCTCCTCCTTTTGTAGGAAGACAAAAAACCTTTCTGCTTTGGGTTTCAGCACAAAAAACCCCCACACCTATTAAGCACCAGGGTACTGCTCCCACCCCCCACCAGGCACTGCCCTCTTCTGACTTCCTCCTCAGGGGCACCTCCTCCCTTTGGCTTAGGTGTGGTTTCACACCGGGCTTCAATTTGGCTGCTTTGCTACAGCTCTGATAAAGTAAGGAGGTTATTAACCTTATTAGCCATATTAACCCTTTCAAGGGCAGCTCCTGGTGTGCTCATTGTTTTTGTGGACAGCAGTAGTGCTTCTTTTGCAAGGCAGGTACCCTTAAAGGTGTTTGCTCGTTCCCTTTCTAGAGAATGAACTCGATGCTACTAAAGCCCCTCATGCTCTGCCCAGGTGGGATCACAGAATCCCCTTCTGAGGGAGTTCAGTCTCCACCCTAATTGTTCCATTAGCAAAATGTAAATTTATCAAAGGGAAGCCTCTCACCAAAACTGCTCAGTGCAGAGGCTGCTCTGACAGAATCCTTGAGTCAGGGGCTGAAAACTACTGAGTTTCCTGACAGCCTCCATCCCTTCCTCACAGTGCTGCCTCCAGCCTGTCACTGCTTTCAGCAGCAGATGCCAGGGCTGTGGGATCTTGGGAAGGAAAGGTCTCAAATGATCTTCTGTTTCCTTGTCTCCTTGCGAGGTCACTAAGCAGAATTTCATTTCAGCATTATCAAATTGAACTACTTTGATCACTTCAGTTTTTTTTTTTCACCCTGCCTTGTGTCTTTTCCCCCTTGGGAGTAAAATGCCTTTTGTGCCAAATCGCAAAGCTCCTGAATGCCTTCACTGCACAGAGCTGCTGCTCCCCACTCCCAAGACAGCCAGAGGAGCAGGCTGCACAAGATAATCAATGCCTGGATGTGATTGGCACACAAATGAGGAACTCCAGTCGAAAGAAGGATATGGAGAAAGAGATTTTTTTTTTTTTTTTTGGCTGAGTTTGCAGCCCCAGTCAAACCTCTTTTTCCTTTGCTTGAAAGTTCACATCATAAATTGGTCCATTGTGTCCATCATTTAGGAATAACTGTGGACGTCTTGGTGATGCTAATTAAGATCTCATACAGTAGCATCCAGGAGAAATGCTGCATATCTCAAGGTAGCCAGCAAATGAGTGTTGTTTGGCTCATCACCCCTCAGCTTCACTGCAGTGCCCAGGACAAAGCTTTCAGCACACAGGGTCCTTTAGCTGGTGCAGAGTTCCGTAACTCTTCTCTTAGCTGTGTCACAGCCACAGACATACCCCAATTGCTTTCCATGCCTTCTGCTGGCTCCTCAGGCACTGTCATGTCCAGTTTGCAGCCACAGTGCTTGGTGTTACATTTATGTTCAAATAAGGCTGGACACAAGGAACCTAAAAGGCTGCTCAGAACCTTCCATACCCCAGTGTGATGCAGCTGTTTGACACAAGGGAAAAGGCATCTGTGAGAAAACAACATTCTCAGTGGCCAGGCCAGGACTGTGAAGTGAACTCACTGAATAGGAAGACCTTCATAAAATCACACACAGAGGTGAAATATTAATGCCATAAAATGGCAAAGCCAGAGAATTGCATTCAGCCCATGTATTATATTTCTTTGTCATTGCCTTTTTTAATATCATATAGATGATATATATACATAAATGCTTGGTTATCTGTATTCCAAAACAACAAATATCCACTGTAAACACTTGTCTCCAAAGGAGGAGCACAGAGTAGCACAACCCTGAGTTACTACACTGCTGCTCATCCCCTGGAGGGAGGTGGTGCAGGCTCTGACACCACACATTCACTACATGGCCCTGCACTGTTTCCACATAGGACATGAGTACAGGACACCTTAACTCTGGAGATGAGTTAGAAGGGACCTTCTCATAGCCATCTACTGTAAGAAGTTAATTTTCATTTGGCCCATGGCATTTAATTAAGATACCTCATCATGGTGACAAAGACTGTGGCTGTCATTCTGCCTGTGGTCTCTCATGCCTGCTGTGGTGGCAACATAAACCACACTACACCTCGTCTCACCCTTTCATTACCTTTTGGCAAGTTTTGAAGCTGATTCAGTGAATTTACTCCAGCAACAAAGCTTATCCACAGTAACACAGACTGTCGCAGGGAGATTGGCTCCATTCCCCCCCGCCTTCCACCACTCCATCAGGCTGAGCACACTTCTGGGCAGCTACCGCTGAAGTTTCTTCCAAACATGAGTTTAATTTGTGTTGTACATGACATAAGTCCCAAACTGGAGCTGACCTGCTCGCATCTACCTTATTTGTAGCTGAATAAGCAAAACAACCTTTTGCTTTCTACCTATTAGGTCAGTGACATTGATTTCCCCTGACTGCAATGGCTGCAGATCTTTACACATAGAAAAGGGAGAATTGAAAACATACACGTTGTTCTGGGAGCTGCTGTGTGCCATGGAAAATGGAAATTCAGGGTTACTTTCCCCTTCCAGGCTTGAGTCATTGGCTGGTCCTGCACTGAGACCCTGGCTCTCAGCTGTCCTCAGCTATTCACATTTTCTCAAGACACATTATCCAGGGTCGACAGAGATGAATAATTAAGTCAGAGGGATGCGCTAGGACTTGTGAAGGTGACATTTGGGATATCAGCAGAAAGAAAGAGTGTTGCAAGTCTTTTTCATGTTCAGAGGTCTGCTCCTTTTAGCGTCAAGTGCTTGGTTCATTTGCTGTTGTCACAATCGTTAATGTCATTAGCAGCTTCTGTGCTCTGAGGACGCAGATGGCACTAAGTGGCCTGAAACAGATTCTAGACCATGTGCTTGGCTATGAACTGCCTCATCCAAAACACAAGGCATCCAACACAATCCTCTCCCAACCCTCCAGTGTGACTGGACACACAAGAGTTGTGTCCTCCTGGACAAGAGGCTGTAGGTTCATAGTCAGGTGAGCAACATCAGAAAGACTCTCCTACACATGCACCCTCCAACTCCAGAGCTTTGTGTTCTCCAGATGGAAAGAACAGGCACACTGGCAGAGTCAGGGAGATTCTCTCACCAAATGCCTGAAGCAGGTAATAGATACCAGCAAGCACATCAGACACAACTTCCATTAATTGCCTCTTAATAAAAGTCTTCAAAGTACATTAGAACTAGAAAGGCACCCAAGAAACCCTTAATCATGAGAGCAACTATTCTTTTGGGCCAGGGCAGTGAAATGGGTTTATTACAGACTGTTCTTCAGACTCAGTCTGCCTCTATACTTAGAAAATGTCAATTAATTTATGGACATGGAGCTTTTATCCCTCTCCTGATAGCTGGCACATCCTCTCCCCATTTCAATTTGTTGGCTCACTTTCTCATGTGAAAGTCAGAAGAAAAGGGGCACGCAGGTCACCCAGGGAAGTTATTGGTCAGACAGGGAGAACAGAAACTGCCTTTAATTGTCCAGGAGAGGGTCTGAGCTCAGCCTCAGCAACCAGCCTTGGCCTGGGGAACTTAGGGGAGCTGTAAGACTTGTGGTTATGAAGCAGGTATAATTTTGCATAGTGATGAGGGACTAGTTACAATTAAAGAAAATGACCATCCTATAAAATCTGAAGCATTTATGGCATTTTGAAATTAGAGAGGGGAACCCAGAACGCTCACTGAGCATTAGGAGAGCAGACTTCAGGCACATCTTTCTCATGTTCACGTACTCTCACCAAAGGCAGCTGCTCCCGTCAGTTCGTCTGAGTTACCCTCATATTATTGGACACACAGGAATTTCCCTTCCATGGACTGCCTGTCTCACAGTGCCTTTTCCTTTCCCAAGTCCGGGGAAACCATGGATAGTCACAATAAGGTTCAGCACTGAAAGGAAGCTGGCTTCAGTTTCCCCTCCCTCTTAATCCTCTGCAACATCATCCTGCTGACAGGGGCAGTTGTGACCTCCACAAGTGCACATCTCCTCTCCAGCCCCAGGGTCCAGACGAGAGGTCCTGACACTTCACACACAGCTGACAATTGCTGTAACAGAGGGTTGCAAGGACAGGCAGCTGCTCATGCTATGAAATAGCCGTAAGCTACAAAGCTAAAAATTGATAAGAGTTCCTTGGGAAATAATGCCAAAAACGCTTGGCATAGCTAGGCCTGGACATGGATTGGTTTTGAGAACTATTTTAATAGGTGCTCCCCAGTTCTCAGCACTTTCAGCCTGCTCTGAGCACTGACTGTGTTTCTCTGTTCACGCCGTGCAGGATTACAGGGTGAACATCTTCCTGCGACAGCAGTGGAACGACCCACGGCTGGCGTACAACGAGTACCCCGACGACTCCCTGGACCTGGACCCCTCCATGCTGGACTCCATCTGGAAACCTGACCTGTTCTTTGCTAATGAGAAAGGGGCCCACTTCCATGAGATTACCACAGACAACAAGTTGCTGAGGATCTCCCGAAACGGCAACGTCCTCTACAGCATCAGGTGAGGTGACTCCATGGGAAGAGTCCCACAAAGGTAGGGGAGGATGGAGCTGAACTCCCACTGTTCAAGCCTAGAGCATGATGATGGAAAAAAAGAAGTTTAGGGTTTTTTAAGGTGGGAGGTCACACCATTAGCAATGTGTTGGGAAGGCACCTCTGCCAAAGCATATTGAGACAGAGGGTTGGTCTGGGAAGGAATTTAGCTGATCTTTACATTTCCCAGTCCAAGAACTTAGGGTCCTCTCTAGTAGATTCCATAACATCCCTAATGTAAAATTACTTGAGATATTTTATACTATCACAAGCCTAAAACCAGCTGTACTCTGTGAAAACTAGTAGAAGCTCATGAAAACTCTGCTTTCAAAGCTGCAGCATTTCCTGACAAAAAAAAATAAAATAGAGACAATGCTAAGAAGGGCTCCATAGCTTTGTCTCAACTTAACTTTTTGCAGTTATCCCTTTATCACTAGACCCAAGAACCCATCAGTGGAGCTGAACTAATTGCACTGAATTTCCTGCAGGAAATCCATCTGATCCCCCACCTTCACTTCCAACCCCATCCACTCTTTATTTGAAACCAGTGAAACTAAGATCAAACTTCAAGAAAGTTTAACTCTATATTGAAGACTTTTTCACCTCATGTGTAATGTAAATTTGCCTACAGTTCACACACCCCATCTCACACTGCAGCTCCCAGTGGCAGCCATGGGGGAAAAAAAGCACCGTGGAGCTGTAAAATGGAAAATAAACACCTTAATGCTGCAATTTAGACAACCTCCATCAAACATCAAGGTGGTTCCAGCCCAAAGACCAGCTCCCTGATGGCCAAAACAATAAGAGAATTGCCATGTGTGTTGGCTGAATATGGAAACCTCACATTTCTTAATTGGTAAAACCAGGCAGGGAGTAAAACTGCCACCAGCAACCTGGCAGTGAGCATGGCACAGAGTCCTGTTCCACGTGGGTCTGCAGGAGTACAGAGAGGAAATATGGGTCACCCCAGCCTTAGGGTTTGCTCTGCAAAACAGAGCAATGACTCAGCAGGGAACATGGCTGAATTGATCACTGTTTCCAAGGCAAAAACTTGAAAACAGCTTCAGTTCTTGTTTAAAAAAAAATCACTTTGCTATCATACTCATCTCCAAATGAAAATATAGGTTTCTTTATATGTAAATTTTCCTGTGAAAATGAAAAAGAAAGAGCACAATGTAAATGCAAATTTTCCAAAAGGAGAAATAGTCTTTCCCTTTAAAAAAAAAAAAAAAGACCTCTCTTAAGTGCTCTGTCATTCTCTAACTGGCTCTTGGCTACTGGTATTTGCAATAATCAAACTCTAGGCAAGGCATTTGCAAGAAGATGGACTTTGTCACATCTTCTGTCCCAACATGCCTCTAAAGCAGAGAATTTCTTCCACCATAAGGTTTTAAATTAAAGTATCTTTCCCTTCTGATAAGTTTCTTGTAGGTCTGATGATAGAAAAATTCAATTTCTGTCCCCTGGGTAGTTCTGCTATTTCTACATCAAGGCAAAATGCTGAAAACCCTAAACACTTCAGGGAACAGCATTTTCAACATTATCAAACCAAATAACACAAGTCTAACTATCTGAAGCAAATCATTCAGTATCAGCTTGTTGAACCAAAGAAACATTTTAAGCCTAGATCATGGTACAGGGCAGCACAGCAATATACCACAGAAAATGCAGCCTTCACCTAGTGGAAAATGAAGACAGAAGTAGAGGTCTCAAAGGGCTCAGCAGGAATTCAGGAAGATACAGAAGTTCATATTGACTTAGCACAGGGCATTTTCCCTGCACAAAATCCCACTGAAGTCTCTCTTTCCCCCCACAGAAGCATATGATCTTGATCAAATTTCTTTTTGGTTGGGTTTTTTTGTTTGGTTTGGGTTTTTTTTAGGACACAAATGTTCTATTCAGACATTTACAAACAGTCCCAGTCTTTACAAATGTATCTGGGGGCCCATATATTGGGCTTGGGCTGCTAATCCAGACTGTTGTGAACTTGAGGCAAGAACTGAAAACCGAAGCAGCAGAACTGTTTGGTGTGGGAACTCTTTGTTCTGCACAGTCTGAAACAACATTGCAATGAAACACCATCTGCAGCAGGCGACTCTGCTGGGAATCATATCACAGACCCAAATGTTCAGCATTTCTGATGCTTTCCAACACCACGTGTGAGATGACAGGCAGGGAAGTGGCGAATGATCAATCATTCCCCCAGCACAGCAGTGTGTCTCGGGCAAGGTCCCAGCCTGTTTGCAGCACTGGATGTCTGAGGGGGTTCACTCCTCAGCAGTACCACAAACTGTTTGGCATTCCCTTGTGCTCTCTTCTCTCCTCAGGATCACACTGACTCTGGCCTGCCCCATGGACCTGAAGAACTTCCCCATGGACGTACAGACGTGCATCATGCAGTTAGAAAGCTGTGAGTCCTGTGCACATCCCCATTTCAGAGAGGAGACAACCTGTTTTCCCTCTCCCCTGCCATCTCCTTTCCCAGGTGCAACCCATTCCCAGCCCAGCCTTCACTGGAGTCTTGTTCAAGAACCTCTTGCTCAGGATTTTCCATTCATTCAGCACATGTGACATTTTCTAGAGAAGCCAAACCTTAAAAGATCCCATGCAAGGAGCCCTGGCTTGCTTGTATTTACACTGGCCTTTAACTTTGGAGGAGAGAGGTGAAAGTGCTTTCAGCTGCATTTTGTGTCTCTGGATGAACATCTGCCCCTTGTACATGTTGCTTATACCAAAGGAGGGAAAGATGAGGAGCTTCTTCCAGAGAAAGAGGTCAAGTTGGAAAAAGTAGAAAACAAATTCAACAAAGCCCAATTCAAGAAAAAATGTGATTTATTACAGACAATTCATTGCAAACCATTGCAGCTCCACTGCAGCTCATCACCTTGCACAAGCAATTTTGCCTCAACCCAAATCCCATTCATGGCAGCATTGCCAAGGAAGGCCAGGACACACCCCTGCCTCCAAACATAGATCTCTTCTGCAACACTGTCCCTTTCCAGATCAGTATTTAATGTGTTTCACATGGTATTTGTCCCCTCCTCTCAACAGTTGGCTACACAATGAATGATCTCATATTTGAGTGGCAAGAAAAAGGAGCGGTGCAAGTTGCTGATGGGCTGACATTGCCTCAGTTTATCCTCAAAGAAGAAAAAGACTTGAGATACTGCACAAAGCACTACAACACAGGTCAGTGCTGTTTACCCTTATCTGCTGGGTTCAGTAGAGAGGAAGTCAAGATTGTGCATTTGCTCTTGCTGTGTGTGATGTCACTCAGCTGATACAAGCCTTGTCCTGCACATCTAGGGACAACAGACATACAAATACACATAGGTATTTTGCCAGTAAATGTACACATATATAGCTAGTGAAAAGCTAATGGACACAAATGTGAGAAATCCTCTTGTCCCCAGTAACATCTGTATCAATTCAAGGGTGTTTGGTCTGGACTTTCCCTCCCAGAATCTTCTTTTGTCTTTGAAATTTAAGTGACAAAGGACATACTGCCAAGAGCTTTCCTTGCTATGTTGATGTTCAGAGAATCACAGAATGTTTGGAGTTGGAAGGGACCTTAAAGATCATCCAGTTCCAACTCCCCAGCAGAGACACCTTCCACTAGCCCAGGTTGCTCCAAGCCTCATCCAACCTGGCTTTGAACAATTCCAGCAATGGGGCAGCCACAGCTTCTCTGGGCAACCTGTGCCAGGGCCTCACCACCCTCACAGGGAAGAATTTCTTCCTAATATCTAATCTAAACCTTCTCTCTTTCAGTTTGAAGCCATTTTCCTTCGTCCTGTCACTGCATGCCCTTGCAGAACTGGGCAACAGCTGTTCATTTCCTCTTCTAACAAGACTCTGGTTCTAAGCAATGCAAGGAAAATCCTCAGACATTGGCTGAAAACAGGAGGCTCACTGTGCCTTACCAGTAATTTTCCATGTATCTCCTGTCCTCCTCAGGCAAGTTCACCTGTATAGAAGCTCGTTTCCACCTGGAGAGGCAGATGGGCTATTACTTGATCCAGATGTACATCCCCAGCCTCCTTATTGTCATTCTGTCCTGGATCTCGTTCTGGATCAACATGGATGCTGCACCAGCTCGTGTTGGCCTGGGGATCACCACAGTGCTCACTATGACCACACAGAGCTCTGGTTCCAGAGCATCACTGCCCAAGGTAGGGAACAAACTTATCTTCACCAGGGGCAAAACATGCACCTTCTGGGGATAGCATATAAGTAAATCACCACACAGATCCTCCTGCTCAACACAAGAGGCATTCTGCTGCCATTGCACTATTCCATCATAAGGGAAAACAGAAAAAATTCCAATCCCATCCTGAAAAGTTCTAGATTCTCTATGACTAGCAGTAAAACTTCCCCTCAAGATTCAACACTCACCACAGCTCCCAGGAGCACTGTACCATACAAACCCCTGCAACAAGCCACATGGATATGCCCTGTACATTTTAGCTTTTTAGCCAGTTAACCATCATACTTTTATAATAGTACTGAATTTCCTTTATGAAGGACCTCCAGTATGATCAGATTGGATTACTAATTTCCTTGCATATAAAAAGGCACAATCAAAACCCGGATAAATTAAAAACTGTAGAATTATTGCTGCTTTAGAGACCAGGAGCAGTTTCAGTGAACTGATAATATGTTCATGTTAAATGAACTAGATTCTGATATCCAAAAGCAGATGTCAACCTTGTCATGGCTTGGTCAACTCCTTCCAAAGACCTTAAGAGTAACATGTAAAATGGCAACAAAAAGGCATTTGGGTGAAAAAGCCATCCCATCTCAGTCTCTTTTTCTGACTCCCAGGTGTCCTACGTGAAGGCCATAGACATCTGGATGGCTGTGTGCTTGCTGTTTGTGTTCTCTGCACTTCTAGAATATGCTGCTGTCAACTTCGTGTCTCGGCAGCACAAAGAGCTGCTCAGGTTCAGAAGGAAGAGGAGGCATCATAAGGTAATACATAAAGCATGAAGGACACAGCTGAAATCTCTCCCAGCAGAATATCATGGTCAACTGAACCAATCCATGAGCTCCCAGGGAAGTCCTCAGTATGTGATCAGATGTTAGGGGGGCTCACACATCAAAAACCAGGGTTACCTCAGTGAATTGTGTCTGTTCTAACAGCTTGCTGACCCCAGGGGTCCAGCAGGCTGGGTTTTGTTAGCCAGCCAAGTGGTCTAAGCCAAAAGAGTTGTTCACAACAGAACAATTCACACAGCAATGTTCTGGTTGAGTTCTCCTCTTCAGAAGCTGCAGCCAGGGCTGGGGGGAGGCAGGCAGGGAGGTGTGAGGGATGTCTGTCAGAGAACAGCATCCCCCCAACAAGACAGCCTGCTTTAGCCTGGAGGTAAGTGACACCTCTTTTGTCTCTGTCATCTCCGTGTTCAAAAGCATCTGCTTCTCAGACTGACTGCAAATTCCTCTTGGAAGGAAATAGCTTTATTCTCAGCCTTAGCCTCGCTCCATGCTTACCTGCCATGGCTGATGCCAATCTGAGCGTGCATTGCAATGACATGCATCTCCTGCAGCTGGGGCTCTACTGGCTTTTAGGCTGAGGTGCCACAGCAAAGACTTCACCTCACAGAACACACTGGAAAGAAACACAAAGGTGGCTGTGATCAAAGGCCAAAAACTTAAAAATTGTCCTTAATTAACTGGTAGAATCAGGAAGGCGTTAGCGAATTTTCAGCCTGAGAGGCTGTCCTGAGGTTATCATTAAAAACCAGTACGTTTGCTAGGAAAGAAAAAAACAAAGAAAATTTTGCTGATGAAAATCTTAAGTGAGCCCCTAGGTGACCACCAAGGTCTGCCTTAAATATTCCTCGTAGGTAACACGGAATATTTTTTATACCTCGTAGGTAAATTTGTCTACCCTCTATTTTAAAGAGTCCTCCACGATCCATCCCATGCAGAGACCTCCCCCCATTTCATCGCTTCACTGTCTCAGTCTTTAAAAGTCTTTCCCAAGGTCTAACTTGTCCTGTAGTAGTTCACAGTGTATGCTTGGAGAACTGCCCCCATTCCAGGAGGAACTGAGGGCTGAGGAGCAGGAATCCCTGCATTGTTGTAGGTTTTCCTCTCTCTGCCTCGGTCATCCGATATGTAAAACAGGACATAATTGTTCACTTGTGCCCAACACAGTCAGGTCCAGGGAGGAAAAATGTGGGACAAATGCAAGGGAAAAGAAGTAACAGATGAGACCATCAGCACCCATTGACTTTGTCTGACCATCCCAAAATCAGTGGGGATAGTTTTGGTTCAGAAGGTGCAGCCTGTTGAATTGAGCCAAAGCTAAACCCACCCACGTGGGTGCCTCATACTGCTTTATCTCTTCATCTGGATTCAGGCATCCTGTCCCTGGATCTGTGCTGTTGTATGCAGATCAGTCTGTTGATAAAACAATAAAGAGAAAAAAAGCCACTAATACACAGACGAGTTAAAGAGATATTTGCCAGAGCTGTTCCACTGAACACAAGGCTGCTAGTACACTCCCTGCCCAATCTCACAGCAATTTAATTGGAACAAAGCATAAACAAAAACACTTGCAAATTCGAAATGAACAAGGTTTGCAGGCTCATCAGAAAACTAAAATCTGACTGCTAATATGCAAATGGGTTAGTGCAGCTGCCAAAGAGCCTAATTGCTCTGTCCTGATGTCCTGACTTGTCTGGGTAGCTGTGCCTGGTTTAGGCATGACATGCCAGGCTAAAAACAAGTGAGATGTTGTAGTGGTCCATGCTGGTGGAGGCAGCTGGGGAGAGGACAAGCCCATGCCCATACTTATTAGGTCTGCATCAAAACCTACTGGCTATTCTTCACAGCTCGGTGTGCCAGACACAGTGCCATGGTCTGGCATTAATACCAGGGAATCCAGAAAAATCTGTTTCTGACTTTTGCCAGTTAGATGCAAGGTGCTAGCTTATCCTCATCTTTAGGAGTCTTTCTTCCTCTCTAAAAAACCCCCAACAAAACAAATCAACCTGTTGCCAGGTTTCACTTGGCCCTTTCCATTTTTGAGCCACCTCTTAACTTCTTCCCTCTGGATTAGATTAGGGAGATCAGATAGACAGCTCTCTCCAAACCCATTATGCTGTCTGTATTTACTGGGGCACATGGGGAGACGTAGGTCCTGGCACACAGGGACTGTAAAGGTTACATCCCTGTGTTCAATAAAGTAGGGCTAAATCATTCTGAGACACCAGCAAGATTTTCACCAAAAAAACCCCAGCAATGACATTCGCCTTTAAATTGGAAAATAAATTAATTTTTTCTCAATAATTGGCATTACCACAAACAGCCATGTCTTAACATCAGCCCACAGAAGGGCACCTCTGTTCCTCACCTAAAAGTTGGCTTGTGGGAAGGGCTGTGGGGCTGGAGGGGTCCTGTGGGCAGGCAAGCAGAGGGCTGGTTGCACGCTGGCTGCAGAGCTCTTTTCCTGGTCAGGTCTTGGCTCCTGCACATCCATGTAACTCTGTAGGAAGTCTCACACTGTAGCTTCAACTACGTGAGTTACATGGAGCCCGCTCCTTCTGGGCAAGCTGCAACTGCACAGGCAAAGCAAAGAAGGTGCTGATGGGGGGGGGAGGGAGAGGCAGAAGCAAAACAGGGGATGCAATTGGAAAAATTAAAGCAGTACCATAAACCCTTCAATATGTCAAAGAGCTCAACAGGGTGGAAGTCAGTCCTGTTCTCCACGGGGTGCCTGGATCCCCTGATTTGCATCTGTGCATCACACAGCTGGCACCCCTCTATAAGGCTGAACTCCCAAGAGCAGGGGGTTTGTCCAAGGGTGCTGAGGTCAGGGCATGGTGGGAGCATCTTTCCCGAGCAGAGCAGGAACCTGTCAGCGGAGAGCCTTATAGCGAGGGTGCACTGTCTATATCTCATTTTAAGTAGAGTCCCATGCTGAATCTGTTTCAGGAGGATGAAGCCGGTGAGGGCAGGTTCAACTTCACTGCCTACGGGATGGGACCAGCTTGCCTACAAGCCAAGGACGGCATCTCTGTCAAGGGTGCCAACAACAACAACACGGCCAACCCAGTGCCGCCGCCGTCCCGCTCGCCCGAGGAGATGCGGAAGCTCTTCATCCAGCGAGCCAAGAAGATCGATAAGATCTCCCGCATCGGCTTCCCCATGGCATTCCTCATCTTCAACATTTTCTACTGGATCATCTACAAGATCGTCCGCAGAGAGGACGTGCACAACCAGTGAGGGGAGGGGAGCGGCCGGGAGGGAGCGAGCGATCCTTTATATATGTGCAATAGCAATGCAGCAATGCATGAATTTAAGAATGCGGCAATATCTACTAAAAAAAAAAAAAAAAGGGGGAGGGGGGCTGGGAGGGACTTTTAATCATGTGAACTGAGGACAACTGGCACAGGGAGGAGAAAAGAAACTCTTGATCTGGGGAGTGCAGGGTGGGGGTTAGTTTTACAGCATAGGAAGGTTTGGATTGCTCCAGCAATCCAAGCAGTGTAATATAGTAATATATATTCATGCTTAATTATAATGCAAAAAGAAAACAATCAAAAAAAAAAAAGAAGATGAACAAAAAAAAATCCTTTTTTTAGCCTATTAACAGCTTAGATTCTCAAGTCACTGGAATGATTCATAATTCCATGTGCAGAAACGACTGCAATTATGCTTTATCTGACTTTTGCTGTAGAAAGGCCATACCAGTCAAGCACGTGGGGGAAAAAAGCCCTAACAAAAGGGAAAAACACCTCAAGAAAATAATTCTATGCTTCTCTAGGTTTTGCACTTTGAAAACTAGATAGATGGGGAAACTTAAGAAAGAGGCTGTGGGTTGTTGTTTATTTTATATATTTACTTTTTTTAGTCATGGGTTTGCCGATCAAACACTTTGTGACTTTTGCATAGAGGAAAGCAAATACATTATCTCTCTCATCCCCATCAGAGAGCTTCCAAAGGAAACACAGGAAGGACATCAGGGCCTCCATCAGAAATCACAGGTAGCTTCTGTCCTTTCAAACAACCTGGCAGGATTCAAGTCCCAGGAGGCAGAAATGCTATTCAGAATGCTAGAAATTATGAAGGGTTTTTAAAATAGGGTTTCTTTCATTTGTTTTGGTTGGTTTTGGTTTTTTTTTTCCAAACCCCTTTCTGCCATGTTTGTTTGCAATGGGGGGATGGAAGTGATTGTATTTAAAATATAGAGAAAACAGGCATCTTCTTGCCTTGTTGTGACAGGACCGGGCACGTGGCAATACTGTCAGTAAGGGGGGGGAAGGTGTGTATAGAGAGAGCAGCTCTTATTTTCAGACATTTCATAGCAGTAATATTAATAGTGAAGCTGGGCCAATGGACCCAAAACTCTATTTTTGTATCTATTTTGGTGCTGCATTTACCTTTAATGTGGATGGGAAGATGGAGCAGGCTGCTTTGCCCCTCTCTGCTACCTGGCAGAGGCTGGCACAGCTTGGTGGGGATGGGGAAAGGGGGGAGGGAGGTGGGAATGGGTGAGCAAAGGGGTTTCCCTTTGGCCAAGTGGTAGCACACGTTTGTGTTGGTGTTTGGGGTAGGGGAGAATGTGCCAAACACCTCTAGGGTGTGACTTGAAAGCCTGGCTTGGGGCCAGTGGGCAAGTTAAGGGTTTGGTGTCCCACTTGCCTCTCTGGGCCCCTGGGTGTGAGCTGGCTGCAGCACCCAGGGTGACTCAGCTGTGTTTGTTTGCACTTTAGTAAAGCAGATAAAAGAGAGCACGAAGGAAGAGACAATCAGTCTGCACTGAAGCACTTGGGGTCAGGGCTGGGTTAGGCACTAAATGAAGGCAGAGAGACAAGCAGCACCCAAGGGAGGTTGGAGTCATGTTCAGCCACGGGTGTCCCAACCAGCACAGCAAGAGGCAGGCGTGGGAGAGGGCAGGGGAGCCGGGGACCTGTGAGCTGTCCCACACAGGGGTGGTGCCAAGTGGACAAAGCCCAGAGAAAGCCCCAGGGCTCTCCTGGGCTGGGTAGGGGGACACCCATCTTTGAGGCTGCCAATTCAGCACCTTTCACCAGCACTAAATACACTTTATTTAAAGAGAGAAAAAAAAATAAAAAAGAAAGAAACGAAGAAACAAAGGATAAGAATAGCAAGGGGAAAAGGGGAGAAAAAAGATAAAAACCACGGTGGTTACTGTGTGGACTAGGGCAAACGGCAGCATTTCCTAATATTTTGGCAAAAGCCAGCCAGCTTTCTGAGTCCCTTTGCGCTGCTGAGATAGGGAAAGGTCACACCACACGAGTGTGAATCAGTACACGAGCCCCTTCCCTCCACTGGAGCAGCAGGAAACCCGTGGGCTGAGGATTTCTGCTTCCCCTGGCAGACGGTGCTTTCCCAAGCAGAGAGATCTCAAGCTGTCAAGCAGAGGCGTTTTTTGATGCTAGGACAACGTCCCGAGCCTTGGCTGGAGCCCAAGTCTGCTGCTGGCTCTGGGTTTGCTTGCTGAATTATTGAACTCTCCCGGCGTGCGCGCCGGCCGTGCCAGCTGCGGTTTGCGCGATCGCTTCAAACGGCGTGTCCTTGTCTGAGATGAAAGGCAAACCCAGGGAATTTCCTCTTCTGCCCAGCAGCAGGGCAGAGTCTTGGCAGCCGGTGCACCACGGCTCCTTCCTCACGCAGGTGAATGACTGCAAATTGCTGTCATTTGGGAAAAAAAAGAAGGTCCTGCCTGGATGCCCAGACCTCGCGCTTTGGAGTCGGGCAATCTGGCCGTGGTTCACACACCTTCAGTCTCCCCTGGCTACCCGGGGTGGCTCCCAGGGCACAGCCAGCTGCAGTGCTGTGGGTTTCCTTCCTGACTGCAGCTGCCCTCAGGAGTTGCCTGTAGGTTAAGAAATCCCATGCACCATCCTCCCACCCAACCGAGTTTTGATCCTACATCCCAAGGGCAGGAGCAGAGCAAGGAGGAGGAAGACATTTCCACCTCACTTCACTGTGCTCCAGCTCAAGACTGAAGAATCCCGTGTTCATCCTACACCTACTGTTCCAGATGCAGTTACACTCACAGTTGCTGCTTCACTAGAGCTCCAGTGCCACTTCTTGGCACGGAGTAAGGCCAGAGGATGGCAATTAGGGACTAAAAATCATCAGAAAGATGCTTATGTTTCCTGCCCATACAGAAGCACTTCAGCTGCTTGTACAGCCCATGGGAGTTTTGGGACTAAAATAAGAATCACAGGCTTACCAGCCTGCCTTTGCTTCCAGTTCAGCTCTGCCAAACACTGGGTACATTTGATGCCCACCACAAGCAGCGTTATTTTCTCTTCCTTAAGCAGCCAGTTTTTATTTGAGCCATCTTCCAGCTCCAGGGCTGCCTGCACAGTGACAGCCAGCAGCACTCACATCCCAACAGGAAACACACAGGGATCTTGGTAAAGGTGTGACTGTGCTGAGATAACTGTCCCAGAGATGTCCTGCCAGAGAGTTTCACCACATAGGCAAGACTTTAGACTGTCCTAGTAGCCCCTGGCAAGTCTGTGCAGTTTTCAAAATCAAACATTTTTCTCCATTTGTACTAGGTTGTGTTTAGTCTCTGTATTGCAAAAGAACTCACTTTGATAACCTATCTCATCTTCAAAGTAGGCTGCTTGGATAGTGCCAGCAATTATATTTATTAGTTAGAATGCACAGGGTTTGATATTGCAGGGTAGCTTCCAGGAATATTGATGGAATTTAACTTCGCAATTATTATCTCTTCTTAAGAACAAGGCTCAGAAGAAAAACCTCTGAATAAAACAGCAGTTGATCTGACAGTAAAGAGATAAAATCGGGTCCTAATTCAGTTGGATTCTTTGGAAAAAGAGAGCTGTATCCCAAATAATATTACTTCCAGATGTTGCGGGAAGTTTATCACTTCATGAGCAGGAATTCTTTTTCCTTAGACATAAATATAACTGTTGAGAATAAAAAAAAAAGCTGGATAAACTTACTATTTTTTGATCAGGTAGAAGAGTTTTTCCCACTTTAATTCCTGATTAAAGTGGCTTTCCATCTGGGATCATGGTACCATGGAAATCAGAGAGGAGCCGAACAGGGTCCAGGGCAGAGCAGGGAGCACGTGGGCTGCTGCAGATTGCAGGGCTTGGCCTTGACCCTGGCCAAGCACCAGCTGCCTGTGAACAGCTGCTCTGTGGCTCTGGTAGTGCCCTAATTCTCCTGTCCTAGAGGCCTTTGCTGGTCAGGGCTGGGAGACTTTGATCCTGAAAACATCAAACAATTTCAAATGCTGAATATTCTCACAACCTCTAAACAGGAACATTTTTTGTTTTGTTTTCCTCAGACTTTTCTGGAAGTTTTTTCTTATTCTTCTGCCCCTTCTAAGATCTTTAATTTTAAAGCAAATCAAAGACAATTCAAATTACACTGTTGGTTGCCCTTTATCTTGACTGCGATTTAAAGACCTTGGTTTCCTAATGCTGGTGGAAAAAAGGTTAGAAGCATTTAGAGTGTATATTTTTAAAAAGAAAGGAACATATGAAAGGAGAAAAAGCTATTTTCAAAGGTGCCATATTTTTCACAGATTGTATAGAATCATATTTTTGTACTGTACTACCATTACTTAATAAAACATAGTTCTTATCCCTGTGCCAAAGACAGACAATCTCTTTCAATACCCCATTCTTTACTCCAAAACCTTGCTACTGGCAGCAGTGGGTAACACAACATGGACTTCTGCTTCCAAAAGCCCCAATCCTACCAGTGCAGCTGCAGGTCTGGGTCATTGCCTCCCACATGGACATTGTGCATCCCCTGTCTGGGTGATTGCAGGCTGCACGTCCTGCCCTGCTGCAGCATCCCACAGAGCTCAGCAAGGGAAGTATCTGATCCATTCCCTGCTTGGAAGCACTCACACACTCCTATGTCCTTCTCAAAAGGAGATGGATGGAAGGGGCATCTTGTGCTGCTCCTACTTCAATAGATTTCCATCATTTGTATGGAGACAGTACACTAGTTAAATAGAAAATTGAGATACAGGATTGTTCTTCAGGGTGCTAGGATGAGCACCAAAGCAGAAACTCATTAATTTTAGCATCTTAAATTATTTCAGGTTCTTTAAGTCTTCCCATTCCCTTCTCTCTTTCTCCTTAACAATCATTTCTTAAGGGCAGTTACACATCTCTTGCTCAAATGAACCTATACAAGTCTCTCACTTCATTCAAGTCTATTGTACTTTTCTGTATTCATCTCCTCTCGTTTACCACCTGAGTGTTCACTTCTATGGGGCTCAGTTCCTCAGCGCTGCAACCTTTGAAGGGCCTGGCACAGATCAGTGTCTTGGGAAATGCAGAGCAAAATACAGGACTAAACCCATTCCCCCTAAGCAGGCAGGGTAACAGCTACCAGGGGAGTGCTTTCACAGCCAAGCATGAGGAGGACTCCAGGGGAATATGAGGGTGGCCAGTAAGGGCTTTTTTGATTGTGCTCTGTAAAAGCAAAGCAACATAAGTCAGAGAGAATGCAGGCTTTTGGGCTGTTGTCCCTCTACAGCTCCATGTTTTACAGTGATCCAGCTACACAGCAGCTGTTTATTGGAAATCAGGTTCTTGTATTCCCAGTCTCCTTCTACCGTGGTGTGTAGCAAAGGGCCCCACAGGAAATGAGCTGCAGTGAACCAGGCGAGGTGTGAGGAGCTGTTGCACATTTTGCACAGAGCATCCACTTGGAGCTTCTCCAGGCTCTGCCTGCAGATGTTTGCACTGGATGAGACATTCTCCTCTGAGAACTGCTGGGATGACCAGCCCTTAGGTGATCCCACCCTGCAGGACCATTGAAGTGGACAGCCCAGGCTAGGGGTACTGGAGGTATCTTGATAGTGGAAAGCACAGGCTGAACCAGGTGAGGACTCCCAACCTGTGAGCTCCCTTGCAGCAGGCATCCCATGCACTGGAATTATGACCCTTTTGTTTGCAGGTTCTACAGCTTTCCTTGTTCATCTCTTCCCTCAATCACCCTACCACGTTGTCCCAGCATCACGCTGCCTGCTGCTGTAACGTGGGAAAGGACACAAACCACGTGGCAGGTTACAAGGAGAAGGATGACTTCAGTCCCTAGCAGAGGAAATTACTGGTTAAATTGCCAAATGAGGATCCTGGCAAAGACCAGCAGAGAAGGGAAAGGAAAAGGAAAAGCAATAGGAGAGGTTTGTTTGCATGCCACATCGCTCCTGGCATTCAAGGCAGACAGTGGTAACAGGTATGGTGCAAGGCAGCAGGAATTATGAGATTGTATTAAGTAATAAGACCATCAAATTTAGCAAACCCAAGTTGCAGTCCTCATGCACTTTACTGCCAAGTTTCTGAGTAGAAATTATAAGGGAGTCTTATGTTTGTGATATTCCTGCTCCTGGGTCTATTACAGGGAGAGTGCTGAAGCCCACCCTGGGATAGGGCCGGCTCCCAGCAGTGCTGGAGATGGGTCAGCCATGGTTTGACCCAGACCATGCACAGAGAGAGTGAACAGATGAACAGATTCAGCACAAGGGGATGTTGCCACTGTGGGGAAAGGCAGGGATTGCTTCGTGTTGGCTTAACAATCCCTGCAGCACTCAAAGCATTGCTGCTGGGGCTCACAGGCTCTGCTTAGTGCTGCCACAAAAAGCACAGGGGAGAGGGACCTCAGCAGTCTCCTGAGAGCAGCAGTTCCAGCAAGAGGATACAAACGCTGTTCCCAGCCTGAGGGTCAAACATGTCAGCACTTCCAGTATAAAATCATCCATGTTTTTCTGGGAAGGGGACGACACCAGCATAAATAAGCCATCAGTCTGGTCTGAAATTAGCTTTTATTTATAGATTTGCATAAGTAGCTCAAGCCAAACAAGGACACCCTCCTCACCTACCCAGGGAACTGAGGCATAAGGTACTGTCATTAACTATGTGCTCAGGCTGCAAGTGTGTCACTGCTGTGGCAGGTGAGTCAGGCTTGGCAGGGAGAGGTAGGGCTGCCAAGTCTGAGGGGCACAGAGCTTGCAGGTAGTTTTTGCTGTTAAGGCTTTTGGGAAGCTGGTCCCAGGACTGTTAGCACTGTAGCAAACCCTCTTCCCCAGAGGATCTGTGGGAAGACGTCTGCCTTATCCAGGCACTTGGTGACACTGAGGCACTGCTGGGTTACCTGTGTGACAAAACCATGAATCAGGCTTGAGCCTCCAGACCAGCTGAGCCAGTTGGCCTGGGTTAAATACACCACAGAATTTGGGCACTAAATTACAGCTCCAGGTTCAAGCCTGAATCAACCTTGCAGTGATGACACCCTCAGGGTCACAATTACAGTGGACGCCTGAAAATTGCTTAAGTCAGCATTGCCCTGTCCTAACCCTGCAGAGATCAACAGGGCATGACTTCCAATGACAGCAGAACTGGGGCCAGGGCTCCAGTGTTTCTTGCTTGACACCTAGTCCCCAAACACTGACTTTTACTGAACTAAAACTATGCAACATTGAAGAGATTGTGCCACGGGCGGTGCCTTAGCCACCTCTCCTGGATATGCACGTACACGTGTTCAGAAGTATCCTCATCACAGTTACTTGTGATGGGCTAAAGAACCAACACGAGTTCCTGAAGAGCAGGACCAGCTCAGGAGCTTGTGATGTGCCACAGGAGGACACAACTGTGTCCACAGCTTCTCAGCCAGGTCTGCTCTGCTGAGGCTGCAGTGTTAGAGAGCAGAGGAGTCCCAACAGTTCAACTCCCTAAGCCAAGAGTAGAGTGAAGGCAGGGATCTGAAATGAGAAAGGAAGAACAGATCATGGCTTCTGTAAGGCAGAGGAGCCTGTAGGACTTATTCCTTGCTGTAGTTAAGTGCAGTCACAATTGCAACCTGTCCATATGGTCTTCCTGGGAGTCAAGGCTTTAAGTACTGCTGCTTATTCCTTGAGGGGTTGGAAAGAATTCATTGACTTGTCCCATGGAGGAAGAGATATGGTACAGCATGGGCAGTGTCACCTCTAAAAACAGAGCTTGAGAGACCAGCAAATAAAGACAGGAAGTGGAGAAGGGGCAGCCTCTGTAACACAAAAATGGTGCTGGAAATGCATCTCACTGAACAACTGCACACCAGGGTACATCCCTCACAGGCAGGAGTACAATGAACAATCCTGGCAAGTCCTTGATCAGATGCATGCCTCCACTTGCCATCAATCCCACTTTTGATCAGGAAAAATAGAATAAATATAAAACCCCAAACAAATAAAAAAACATCATTAATGAATTAGCTATTGATACATCCTCTCCTTACCATTTTGTTTAAGTGATCATGGCCAGTCCTACTGGTCATAGCAGTAGAGCTCAGCTGTACAAGAGATGCTCAGCTAGAGGCTGACCCAACAAAATCTTAGCAGAAGGGAGCAGAAGTTTCTTTGCCTTGTGCTTGTCTAGTCCGGGAAACAACTGAACCAGGGCTTTGAAACACTCTGCCCTGCCTACATTGAATTAATATCTTTCCTTTCTGTCCCACTCTTCCCAAATCTGCTTATGTTTCTATTCAAAACACTTGCATTCTTCCAATTCCAGGGTTAGATCAGAAGAGAAAATAAGCTCAGAAACAGCATGGACTAAGCTGACAAATCCCCAAGTTAACCTACTCAAAGTGGAGAACTGTAAAAACAGCATCTCCACCCCAGGCTGATGTTCCACACTCCTCCACCCCCTTCACAGCCCTCCAGCCCTGAGCAGGGTAACTAAACTTGACAGGGTTGTTGGAAAAACACACAGTTCAGAACCATAATTGATACATCCCTCCTTAAATCAGCTCACAGCAGCAGGTTAATCTGGGGGGATCTGTCAGCTTTGGGAGTGCCCAAATTGTAACTTTTGGGAAACAAACATTAAGATACAAACAGTGGTGTTGTGTGAGCATTTGAGAAACAGGTAAGCAATCCCTTCCCCTCGCTGGGAAGAGTGACCTGAGTGACCTGTTGTGCTTGAACTCTGCCTCTGAGCTCCATCTCGCTGCTCGGTGCAAGGTCAGAGCATCTCACTGTACAAGCAGCACGGCGCTCCCTGGGACTGGGGCGGGAGGTCAGGGGACACCAGCAGCTCCAGAGGCACGGGAGATGGCATTAAGGCACAAAGGCCAAGGGACTTAATTCACCACATGCATGTGGAATTAATTATCCTGAAAAATGCACCGCTTGGAGCATCTCAAGCCTACTGTGAAATGGAATTCGTACACAAAAAGATAAGTCCGTGCGGTTCTCAAGTCTGGTCACGACATGCTGCCAGCACTAATCATGGCCAGAGCTCACCTCTTCTTTATGGACTTACCAAGCTGCAGCAAAGAGATGGCTGTTTCAAAAGAACTGAAACAGAAGTGCTAAAAGCCATTCACATGTCTGTGTGTGAGATACAGTGAAACCTCAGTGAATTAAGAGACTAACAGAGAGATGTAAAGGCGAAGCAACAGACTACGGACTTCAGCCGAAAATGGCCTGACATGCAAAGGTCACTGCATTTCATCGCAGTTTACCATCCCTGCAGCATTGGTGACACCATCCTGGAAGCAGCCTTTGAATCCCGACGATGCACAAGCCTGTCCGAAGCAGCTGTTTGTGACCACCCACCCGAGATCAAACCACAGCTACGGGCAGGCTAAACACCATCGTGGACAGGGACATTTTATGGACTGTTCTCCCTCACATTCTACCACAGTGTACAGCATATCATGCTTATTATATTACAAGTGATGAGTAATGAAAAACTTACACTTAAGTGATATAAAAAAAGAGGGGAGGACCCAGGAATTTCTCCCGTCCAACTATAAACGCACATCCATTTACATTGTTTTGTAAATGAATTTAGAAGAAAAATAAAAATACTAAGATATTTCCCTTCAGGACAACCATTGGACATTTGGTTTTACTTTGGAGGGGAGATACAAACACACACAGCAGGAATACTTTCCAACTGAAAACACGCAAAATAAATAGAAGTGGGAACAGTTCAGCACCTAGAGAGTGTTTTCCTTGCGTCCTTGATAAACATTTTCTGTTTCCCTCAGCATTCACCTCACAAGTCCAGCCCTCAAAATCTGCTATCTAGGAAGAACATCTCCCAGAAATACCTTTTGAAAAAAAGCCTATTAAGCAGTGGCATTGTTCTGCCCGGTTTTCTGTATCACTCCCATCTGCAAGCCATTTGTATGAAGGAAATCTTTGTTTCCAAAGCTTGGCTTACTGAAGCTCATTTGTTCCAAAACACAACAGCGCCTTGACCCTGTTTATACCGGGGACAGCCAAGGGCTGGGCTGGCTCAGTGTGAGATGTTACTGGGTGCCCCATCCCTGTGCCAGCAGTCACTGTCCCCTCCAGGAGAGCAATGCCAGTCACCCTCCACTCAGGGTAAGAACGTGGTCAGCTGTGGGACAGACCCTCCTGCAAAGGGGCAGGACAGACCGAGGATTAGACCCTCTTGACATGTCCACCATGGCCCATTTATCAGTGCTCTTTTGTAAATACTAGGTCCACATTTGAACTATTTACGTGGGGTTTTGTGTGCTTGCTAAAAAAAAGACAAATCAGGATACAGATATTTTCTCAAGCTTGTTCATAATCAGGAAAGGATGGCAACAAGGTCAGAGTGTTTTCTCTTCCTTCTTCAATCTTATCAAGACCTCAGAAGGAAGCAGGGACACTAAACTGGCCTGGTTTGATCAACTTTTCGGCATAGAAAAAAGGAGCAGCTGCTGTTAATAGAACAAAACTCATCTCCCCGTAACTTCACATAAGCCTCTTTAAAACAGACAATGAAATAGTTGATATTCAGCTGTTTTCATCTTCTGCCTTGCAAGGTGGGTGCCAAAATATCCACATCTCACAGGAGATAATCAGAAAAGTATTCACAGAGTAAGAATTAATCCTTGGAGTTAGGGTAAGAAGGGAGAGAGAAGTGGGCAATGCAAGTGCTCTCTGAGTGCCTCTATTAGTTCATTAACACAGGTTTGAAAAAAGAATGGAAAAGTCAATGCTTATTAATTTTCATGCTACTCTCCCTTCAAGAATAGAGGAGAGACTAGAGAAATACAAAATATAAAGTGCACCCATGCTTAAAACTTAGGATGTAAAATTCTTCAAAAGGAATAAACTAGATTAATCATGAAGTACTTACATGTCTTCTCCCTGTCCACCTTAAAAGGGACCTCCCTGTCTTTTCTATATGGATTTATTATATATAGCTACATATAAATATATACATACACAAAATTGGTATGGCCTTACACTCCATTTAAGGATATTTTGCTACACTGGTCAGAGTGCAGAGCAATTGCTTCCTTCAAATCAGTATTTTTACATCATGATGAAATAAACCTGTAACTTAGACCATTTGCATGACCACACAGACACTGTGGCAGATTATTTTTCTGGCTTGTAAAAAAGATTTTAAAACAGAAGTTCTATTTCAGCAGTTTGAAGATGGAATGTAAAGTTTCTGCCGTTAAATGTATATAAAATATATTTATTGAATCATACATTCATGCTGATTCTAATAAAAAAAAAATTAAAGATTTTTCTGAAATTCTCTCCATGGATTTTTAGTGCTGGAGGTTCCACACTGCAGCCCACACTGCTGCTACACTAGTGCTAACACATTTCATGAAAATAAGGCAAAAGACCAGTTTTACATTAAGCCTTTTATTTTGAAAAATAATCTCTCCAATCTGTGACGTCCTGAGCTCCACCCCACAGAGGAATTCTTCCAGCAGCAGCCACAGCAGCCAGGCTCCTGCACTGCTCCTTGCTGTTTCAGACTTGCAGGGCTAACCCAGTTGCCAACACACAGTCGTTCTTCCTTTCTCAGGATTTCAGATCAACTCCGGGCAGCAGAAGCAAGTTTTCCACAAGAGGGACATATCACAACTCTGGTCTTTCACACAGCAAAGACAGGTACCCAACAGAAAGTTCACAGAACCACAGAATAGTTAGAGTTGGAAGGGACTGGATTAGATGATCTCCAGAGGTCCATGTTTGTCTTGTTTTGACAATATCTTGGATTTTAAAGTCAGGTCCAAAGGAACAGTATTTTCAATAGAGACAAAATATGCCTTAAATATTCCTGCAAGTTGAAACAGCTTCTAGCCAGGAGTTTAACTGGGCCTAAGGTCCATATAAGATAAAAAAAACCCCAAATTTCTTGTACCATTTTGCAAGCTAGGATGTGGCATTTTTTTACTTAGCCATAAAATTCTTGGGTAGATGAACTGTGCAGACACAGAAAATGACATTTCAGAATGCTAAAGGGACTGCCTCTCACACTGAATCTTAAAGATGGACACGATAAAAGTATTTTTCCTTCCACAGTCAGGTGCTTTGTCAGGTTTGAAATATCATCAGTGGAACAGGAGATCCCTCTTGGCGTGGCAGGTGGCATTTTGTGACAGAAAACAGAAGGGCAACATCCTGCCCTTCAAATCTATTCTGAGAACATGCCATTACTCTAAAATCTGCTGTCTTCAAGGAATGATGGAGTTTGAAAGAATTTTACACAGTTGTTTCACGTCTCAAAACCAGATAAACTATTAACAACCCCCTTGCCCCATTCTTCCATATAACATGTAAACGATGATAAAGATCTTAGGAGAGCAGTTTTTCAAGTTACCAGCCAAGGTAATAATGGCATTGCTGGGAAATGAAATCATCACCAAGATAATTCCTTCCTGCTAGAGCACACACAGCTTAAAACTGGTCGTGTGCTATGTGCTCCCAGCCCCAGGCAGCACTTTTGTAAGGGACGAGAGAAACAATTAAAATACAATTTGTTCAAAAATACGTCCTTTCGCGATGTGCAGAATAAGCAGCCGCAGAGATCAGCTCCAAACCTTCATATCTGCACCCAGAATCGTCCTTTTCACCCAGGAAAGCGAACTCCCCGGTCTAAAGGACATTCCTGCCATGTGGCCCCACCGAGGAAGTACCGGCAGACTTGTGCGGGGCTGTTGTGTAAAACTGAACTGAAATTTCGGTGTGTTCAGGACTGTGGGTGTTGGTTTTACAGTGGGAGATTGAGACCAGGATCATCCGCTCTGCAGGGCCCCCGGCTTCTGTTTTTCTTTCTTTTTTTTAATTTTATTTTTAAATTTAACATATTCGTAAATATCACAAATTACGCGTTTCAACACCCACATTCGCCTAAAGAAACTCAAATGCCACAGAAACACTGGGAGTTGCGATCAACTCTTATTTCTCCGACTGCACAAGCGCCAAGTTCACCGCTCCGCCTGCTTTCCTTTCCCAGAAATACACGGGGGAAAAAAAACATGAAATTGCCGCTTAATTCTGCTTAAGGTCAGCTGGAAGCACTGGGTCCAGAAGGGGTGTTCTGAGCTCCGGGCTGGGCGGGCAGAGGCTGGGGCCGAGCCGCCTCCTTTCCTCGCCGTCCTCCGCCCTCCCTCAGCCCCGCGCCCGCAGCCGCCCCTTCCGCGCCAGCACCGGGCGGAGCTCCCGTCACAGCCCGCCCTGCTCGCGCCACGGCAGAGGTTGCGGGTGTCGCTCCCGCAGTACCCGCAGCGCTGTCCATCTGTCCATCCTCCCCGCCGAACACCTCGGCGGCGCTCGGGGACCCGCTGTCACCGCGGTGCCCGCCCGCCTCAGGCAGGAACCGGCCGCCGCCGCCATCTCTGCGCGCAGGAAGCGGCGCCGCCGCCATGTTTCCGGCGCGGCGGCTGCACCGCGCTGTGTCTGCGATAAAACATCAGGCGCGGTTCTGTTTCGGTGCTCACGTTCTTTGTTTTCGCACACCCTCGTGGCCCGAGCAGCCTCTCAGCCCCAGACACACGCTTTAAAAGGTGCCAGGAGCAGGGCGGCTCGCTCCATCCTTTCCACCAGCTGCTGAAAGGATGGAAGGAACCCCGAACGCTCCAGGGACAGACAGCGCTCCTCCACACAGAGTTTTCTGGAAGTGGAGCCAGACTTTTCTTATTGCCACTGAAATCGTGTCCTGGCATCTTACAGCTGGCCTGCCTGAGTTGCCAAACCAAATATAGGTGATGGACTTTGGAAGGGGGAATGGCATAGCTGAGCACAGCTCAGTCCTCAGTCCTCTTAGGAGGACTCCTCACGGGCTTCAGTGGGCTGGAAATTGGTGAAGCAGCAAGAGATACAAAAAAAAAAAATAGCTTCATCTTCAAACAGGCAATTAAATCTGATAGTGTATTGGTTCTAAAGCAAGTTCTCTTACACAGGATTCACAGTTTCAACACCACATCTTCCAAGTGATTCTTCTTGCGACTGTTATGTTCATATAACAAGTCAGAAAGAGAAGGCATTGTATCTATAATGAACATAAGCATCGTAGGAGAGTTTTAAATTTAGGAATCTTTCATGTTATCGACACCGGATACACTTTGTATTACAGAAAAGGCATTGGGATGAAGTATTTTGTAATTTTAATAAAAAGTAAGAGTCATTTTATTAAGAGGTAGATCATTAACAACGAAACCACTGTTACTTGCACTGATGAATCCCAGATTTTTTTAAAGAACACATAAAATAGCAGGGATTTCCACCTCCCTAGGGTCCAAAAACACTATCTTCTTTTCTTCATAGTGCATGTCATTCAACTCCCAATTTTCTTACACATTCATAATTTAGTAGAACATTAATCCAGAGGTTTGTTGGGTTCTCCTGAGAACTTACCATGCTTGTGAAATCTCTAAATGCAAGACTTTAAGCAAGTTGCTACAGTTAATATGAAACTTTTTTCACAGAAGCTCTGATCCATGCAAGATATTGCCTATCAAAATGAATTCCTTGTGTCAATCCACTGACTCAACAAAACTATCCTAAAGGATTATTTTAACCAAATACGTTGTTTCAAAGACAACAGATGCCACTTAATATAACTCCAAGTTATCAATATAAAAATTTTATTATAATACATTATTAGAATATCAAGATAGTACATTAAAAGTTGATTTCTAGGCACTTTCCTAATGACATATAAAATCATATCTTCTCATTGCAAGGCGTCTAGGAATGTATTTGCACCTTTTACTGCTTAATTTTCAAATTCAAATTCTGAAAAATATAACAAATAAAAATATATATATAATTCTGAAAAATATAAATCCTAACACTTTATTGCATAATTAATAGTATTGTGTTTCTCTAATTATTGTGGTGGTATTTTTAGAAGTACTTTCTAAAACATCTTCATAGATTCTACAGATGTGGATCTACTTTGGCTTCCCCAAACTTCAGCTGCAACTATGCATAAGCTATCTTTTGAAATATATGTTTGAAATAATTAATTCTTCAGTAGAAAATTAATGAATTATATATTTGGACCCTTGAACAATTTTCTGTTCTTAGGGTTTGTGTGACTGGTAGAGTGCTGCCACATTTGCGTTGCAAATTCAACATGAGTAATTCGCTTTTGGATGATGAAACAAAAAGGCTCAAGAGAGGATCCGAACGAGACTGGGGCCCATTGTACAATGCAGTGCACCAACACATAGTAAGAAATATTCCCTGTTCCACAGACTTTGCAATGCAGTGCAAAATGTAAAACACTGAGCTGGGTGGGAGGCAGAAGGGTCAATATTCGGTGAAAGATTTAATCCCTCGCTGAGGAAATCCTGTCATATCCAGTCTCATACAGACACTAATCTTGCATTTGTCAAGGTGATGCCGCTTCCTTGAAACCTCTGACATTTCTTGGTGCTTAGACAAGCAGGTTCAAGACCAAAATACCCCACAGACTGCTCTTTGTCTCAAATATGCAATATAGTAGCACAAAGTGATCTTAAGAGGCAAGCCACATTGCCCAAAAGTTAAACACAAAATAGCACAGTAGCACAACAAAACCCCATGCAGCATATAAATTCACTTCTAAAAAGTATTGTGCACTGTGAAAGAATTTCAACAATTCCTGTCACATTCCTATTTGTATGGGAATGACCACTGCACATAGATAAGTAGAGTTTAATCTGGCTTCAGTTTTCAGTTTCATCACAAAAACCTCTTCTACTGGAGCTACACACGTCACTTGGAAGCGGCAGGAACGACAGGGAAAGCCTGGCTCCTGCTCTTCCTGTGCACCAGTCTCACAGCACACACCACGCAGCTGTGTGTGAGACAGAAGGGCAGATGCTGCCAGGACTCCCAGTTCCTATTATTCCATCTGGTTGCAGGGAACAGAGTGGCACTGTCAGGCACCATAACCAAGAGTCATTGGGGGTCATCTGGAGAAACTGCATCTGGGAGCAGGGAGTGTAAAGGTGTAACTGCATGTTTCTGCAGGAGGGTGGAATTTCAGGGGTGAGAGCATCAGCCAGCACAACCCTCTTCTGACCAGTGTGACACGGAGCCGCTGTGCCAGCACTGGTTATCCTGCACGGAGGTGGGCACAGACCTCCCCCAGACCTGCCTTTGATCTACAGAGATATCTCAGTTCTTGACTCCTGTTGATTTCCATAGGAAGAAGTGCCTAAGTTGTGCAGTAACTAGATCCTGTACCTCCAGTTTTTACTGTAACAGTTACCCATAAACTGTCTTACCAAGTGAATGACTTTCAACCTGTGCTGGAACAGTGTTGTGGGAAGAGCAGGATGAGCCAAGCCCAGTGTTTCAGGCTATAGGACAGGTGTGAGGAACTCTTACCTGTCTCAGCTGTAGCAAGAGCACAGTGTGCATTACTCAGGAGGATTTGCAGCAGTGTTCCCCTCCCATTCACAGTGATATGGCATCCCAGTGACAATTATTTTTTTAGGAAAACATGAGCAGATTCTACAGTAAGCCAATTTTCAAATAGTGTAACATTTAGAAGCCAGAAGCAGCATCATGCAACCAGCAGGTTCTCTCTCCTATGCTACTCTAAGAATCAAAATACCAATTATTTATCTGAAAATTAAACTTACAGGCAGTATCACCTCTCATGTCCCCAACTCCTCCTGTCAGCTGACTCACAAACACAGCTTCAGAAAAAAGAGAAATACAGAGGAATATTGTTAAAAAACTACTCTGTCATTAATGGCTGTAGAATTTCTCCTCCCAGTGAGTCCAAATGTCAGGTTGCAAATACAGGTTTAACAAACATGAGTTATGCAACTACAGTGGGTTTGGGGGTTGTTTTTTTTTGGTTTGTTGGTTAAGGGTTGTTGCTGATTATTTTTAAAGGTTTTTTTGGATGGGGGAATGGGAGTTATATCAAGAAAGTTTTTTTTTTGCTCCCCCCAAACAAAACTTCAGAAGACATAATTATGTTCTTACTTAGGATGACGTTGGTTTGTACAGCAACATCTTCAATAGAAGTAAGCACATATGGGCATGGAAATAATAGTCAATTTAGTGATATCTGTTATAATGGAGCAGTTTAGTCAATTAATTAAATCACGGAGCTAACTGATGAAATGGCACATCAATTTAAACAATTTGTCAAACCCTAGAACTATTTTTATTTTTTCCATATTTTCACCCAGTTCATATCCTTCTAGTATTTATTAGACATTTAGCAGAGGTTGAAATTACAGAGAAAAGATGATGACTTACAGCATTATTTCTGGTTTGGTAACATCTTTACTGCCACTATCAGATTACTGCATAATTTGGTTTTGAACACATTCTCTGTCATCTCTTATCTGTTTTAAGATTGTCTCTCATTCAGTCTGACTTTGCATGCACTTAAGTGACAAAAAAAAAAAGCTAATGTAAGCAAGGGGAATAGACAAGGAAGAAAGTCAGTAGGCAAAACTTTTTTTGCTCCCACTTCCTTTAAAACAAATGCTGCCCCATGATTTACAGCATCCATAAACGATCCTCCTGTAATTATTTACATCTCACCACTGACCATTTAAGTCATCTATAACCAAGGTCACTTTTAACATGTAGCAAAACCATCTAAAGCTTTTAGTCCTCAGTGGTTTATTTGTCCCTTAAAAAGAATTTATGTTGCACACAGGAAAAACAGCTTGTGTAGGTGTTCTTCTATTTCAAGCTGCTCCTCGTTTTATTTAATAAAGCAGCACTTTGGAAAGCTGGAAACAAAAGCGAAACTGAAACATTCGACTCCCTGATAGTTATTTTAACTTTGGTCTCACCCAAATTGCACATTGCATGTTATGCAGGAAGAAAACCACTTAGAAAGTGAGGTATCAGGTAAAGAGACCTGGGCATCTGCCTCCAGAAAAAGAGGTCTCTTGGGTGAGCAGCCTCCCCCCATGGCATAAAGGGATGTCAGCTGGTACATCAGCCTGGGGCAGAAGTGAACAAGTAAAAAAGCAACTTACTCACTGAGAAAACACTGAACTGCCAGTTCCAGGAACTCTTGTTCTCTCCAAGCAAGCACCTGGAGTGGGTGGCATGGAGGCATTTCCCACCTTGAGTCCAGGAGGGTGAGCAAAGGTTCCATGGTAGGAGGCAACAGCAAAAGCATATTGTCAGTGCATCTACTGGGCAGCTGTCAACACCACCCAGGCATCAGTCAGTACATTACAGTGATTCAGTTTTCTGGGGATTTACAGTGGTTTTCTGAAAGGCACATGGGTGCTTTATATTCAGTATCAGTGCATAAACCTTTCAGACATTGTACATATTTGAAATATATGAAACGTACAGTTCTTTTTTGAGACAAAGAATGCAAGTACCATTACAGAAAGCAAGCTCTTTTCCTGTTTGGATTTAAAAAAAACAAAAAAACTAATTCTATAACTATTTTTAAAATGTACTGAATAATTTTTAGAAAGAGAGAGTAAATTACTGTGATTGAACTGCAGAATTTCTAGAATCCTGGCTGTGAGAGCACACCACACTCACACTGCACTCTCCCCCTGTTCACTAAGGTATTTAAATCCTCAGGTACAGATGGTAAGCAGGCTAATCTAAGACACATTTGTAAGGAGGGAAGGGACAAACAGTGTACCACCTCTGAAAAGAAAGATAAAACAGAAACCAACACTCTACCAACATATAGTACAACCAAGTTCAACCACTGAGTTTGGCAAGTAAAAGGCAAAAAATGACTGTTCAGAAACAGGTAATAGCAAGGGCAGCTCTGCTCCAGCTTTACAGCAAGCACAGGTCAAGAGATGACACACTGCATGTGCACAGTCATAGTAATAAACCAAGGAAACATGGACACAGTGAAACCTGACAGAGGTAAGTAAAGCAGCTCTTCTGTACTACCAAGAGATCCGAAGGTCTGGTGTAGACACAAAACTGCTGTTTTCATCCGGATGTTTAACACCACGCACTGCATGAACAGTGCTTTGTGCAGCACAATCTCACAGGATCTCTTGGATTGCAATTACCCAGTTCTGTATTTTACTTTCAGTTTCATCTTCTTTCAGAGGCAGTGGAGACCATTCGACATCTTGACACCAGGACAGAGAGGCGCCTTCTGTACTTCTGACAAAAATGCCATCTTATCCACTTCAGGTCTGGCAGAAGCAAGGAATGAAGTACTGCAAAAATAACTCTACTGCATACAACAGGTGGAACTGTAAAGGATGTGAGGTATTTCTTCTTCCGTTGTATTTTTGCCATATTTGTGACAGGACCTGCCCAGCCTCAAGTTCAAGTTATTAAATTCTGCATCCAAAAAAGGCTTGTTTTCAATTATTTAAATGCAGCTAAGCTGATGCACAGAAGGTATTAAAAACTTTACTATAACCACCTCTACCTAGTAAACCTAGTGACTGAAGGAAGAACTTCTTCCCCTTGGAAAAACTCCAACATACTCTTGACTTGATAAAGCAAATCTAGACCTTTTTTATTTTTATTTTTTAAAACAATTTGCCAAAACTGGAATGAGAGATAAATAGAAGGCACAACAATTTTGCTTTTTTTTTATACAAATACAAACTAAACATGAAAAAAACTCCCTATTTCAATAAAAAATTTCACAAGTTCAGGAAAAGTGTTTGAAGAGTCAAGTTCTAGACATTTAAAAGCTATCCCACAATCCAAAATTTCAAAGTGGTAAAACAGTAGTTCGAATTCCTTTCTGTGATCATGTATCAAAAGAAAAAGAGATTCTACAGATACCCATTATTCCACTCTTACAGCGCCACAAAGAGAAAGGTGAAAGTCAATTTTTCAAGTGGCAATATCTTCACACCAGAGGATGTTCATATGACCCTCAAAGAAACATCAATAGTTTTGTTTTTCTGCCCTTGAAATACTTGCCAAGTACTATGTTTTCCTACAGGCTCTTGAACGCATGCACGTGAAATATGATTCCACTGACTGAAATGCACCCAAATTCAGTAGAAAGGGGAGAGAAAAAAAAAGAAAAAAAAGTAGAGACATTCCTTTAGGAAAAACCACTGGTACCAAAAAAATTCAGTCCGTAAGTTTGAGGTGAACAAGAAAACTCAGTTCTTCTCTTTTTAAAATCCACTTTTCCTAAAACGTTGTTCCACAAAGCTGGAATCTGGGACAAGGACTAGAAAAAAAATAAATCACAGAACCATAACACAAACAAAAAGGGGCCAAAATAGTATCAAACGTAGCAGTCTATAACAGGCTAGGGCCACATTCCAAGATACCCAAGGCTGAAATTCACAAATCTGCAGGAAAAAGGGTTTGCGCCTCCGTGTCAACATCCGCGATGCCTTCACTGGCGTTGCCCGATCCCCCTTCCAGCTCCAAATCCTGGCTTCTGGGACATTCCTCCACGTGGAGGCCCTCGAATCCCACCTCCCAGCCCCCCACGAGTGCCTCCGGGTCCACGAGGTCTGTTATCTCTGCGGTCACCCTCCCTGGCAGCTCGTGTCTTCTTCTCCTCCACGTTCAGGCGCACCTCTCCCCTGAACATGATGGGCTGCAATGAAAGCAGAGAAGGGACTTTCAGTAATGACTCACCAGTAGCTCTTCAAGGTCAAGCAGATTCCTGCAACCTTGTCTCATATCCTCCTCTCCAGGAAAGACTGAAGTGTTTTAGGATTGCTTACTAAACAATGGCAATAGTCAAACTATGCATCCAGTCTTGCGGCTTTACTGGAGAAGGTATAAAGATGCAAAGGAGTGACACTGGAAAAGCAATCTCAGGCTTAACACTGAGCATTCTGACACGTTTTAGAAAAGGACTTGCACTATTAACAGCAACCTCCTTTCATTACTATGTGGCAACTCAGTCTACCACCATGCAGAGTCCCAGATGATTTTTCCTGTGGCATGAAGAATGTCAGATCCTCTCTGCCACCTTGCTGCACAGGCCAGTCAAGTCCTTCACTTTGGTCAAGCTCATTTTTTTAGAACTGCACTGACAAGTGGCTGCTTGATCAGAAACCTCAGTGAAGCAAAACCAGAAGAGGAGCAGGACTGCAACATCCCACAAATCCCATTTGCAACCAGACAAAAAGTTGAAGCCTGCAAGAATCCACCAACTACAGGACTAAGGACTTGCTTGTTTCAAATTATTCCACACAACAACGTGAAAAATGTGACCCATCCTTGGTACAGGCACAATGCTTTCTCATCCAATGGAAAGACAAGCCATTCACATCTGCTGAACTGACTGTAGAAGAACAGACTGAAGGATGGAACACATTGTGCAGCACAGCTGATGGCTTGAGGAGGGCAAAGACCAGCACACCGTGTTTCAGTGTAAACACCCACATTTCACCTCAGGCAGCAGACATCAAGTTTAGCTTTACTGGCTAGCTGTCTACCAAAGCCTTAGCCTGAAAAAAAGTCCTACAGTTTCCAGACATGTTTGCTCAAAGCACTGAGCCTATCTGCAAGGCGATTCCCACAGTGGATACTACAAAGAGAATTCAGTGCTGTTCCAAGCAGGGTAGGAGGTGTGTTAAAATGCCATGTGCTTGCTTACAGCCCAGATCTTCACCAAGGACATCCTTTCTTCTCTGCTTCATCACTGCACAGAAGCATAGCCAGTAAATTTCTGTGCTTAAGGTGAAAGGCAACTTGGGTGCAGATTTTTAAGCCTTGAGATTTGATCTGAGCTTGGGATGTTTCATGTGGGCAGACACCTTTCACTGTGGGATGCCAGCAGCGGTTATGGCAGTGCTGATGAGTCAGTGTACCTGAAGCCCAGCAGCCCTAGGACTCTTGCAGGGGTAAATCAAGATCAGGATGCTCATAGAGATGCTTCCTTAAGTCTGTACAGACTCACTGCCTACCATGCAGTCATGGGTGCACACTCTGCATTAGCAATCACTGCTGACAGGCTGAGCAGGTACCTCCTGCCTTTGTTAGCACAATTCTTTTCAGCCTACACACCAGTACAGCTTCTTCCTTTCAACCTCTTCAACAAACAAGATTCTACTTGTCCATAGAATCAGACTCTCTTCTCTACCTTCCTGAAAGCTATTTAGCTGCTTCCTGTGTTCAGCAACTTCCCGTTAGAAAAAGGCTCTGTAATGAATAAATTCATGTTCACCTAAGTTGTTACAAGCTACTTCAATGACAAAAGACTCCATCTGTACAAATGCTGCACAAACCTTGGTAACAGGAGAGACAGACATCACACCTACTTAAAATGCTCAAGAAAGGCCAATGGGACCAAGTACAATCTTTCCCTGTTAATCTGAAAAACACAGTCTGTTGTCAACACACCAAAAAGCACTGACTAGAAGTTTATTTACCCTGTTACTAAGGATCTTCTGAACTGGTTCAGGATCATCAAACACCACAAACCCAAAATTGGGGAGCTTTCCACCACTGTTGATGCGGAGTTCAACAACATTGCCATAGCCTGCAAGAGAAAAGCCAAGTTCTTGGGTCATACATTAGAATGTTCTGTTGACCACGCCTGTGGCTGCAACCCCCAACCCCTCAGGGCAGCAAAGCAACCAGCTTACTTTGGAAAAAGTCTTTAAGTTCAGATTTGTCCACATCATGGGGAAGGTTCCCAACAAAAAGCTGATGACTGTCTGGGTATCTCACAATCCGTCTGGTTTCCACATCCCCTTGTTCACCCTCACGAACTTGAACAGAAAAGCAAAACTTATGTAAGAAAAGGTACTCCCCGGAACAAAGAGAAAAGCACACCATGGTCAGCACTAGCACCATATACAAGAATCAGAATTCACACTACTTATCCATTCATATATATAAAAAGATAAGCATTCTACACTAGCAAGTTTGTAACTGTTTGCTTTCTATCACCTCAACGAGGCCAAACACTTGAATAGCAGTCATTTGCCTAGTAACAAAAATTAAAAGCTTTAATCATCACACTGCTTCCCCAAAACCCTTTAAACAGTAGAAAATATCTTATTCTTTGTAGCTTCTCTTACTTGGCCTAGGACCCCTCTGTGGTGGGATGCTGGTTCGCTGCTCCCTCACTCGCTGATCCCTCTGAGGTCTCTGAGGTGGGGTCTGAGACTCGGGCTTTGCCTCAGGGCGGGGCTGTATCAATTCAAAAAGCAGTGAATAGTTGAGTGTCAGACAGACATACCAGTAGGGTTCAGCTGTTAAGAACTCACTGTCAAGTTGTTGACAGAATACAGGAAAAAATAATAGTTCTTTACACCTTTGATAAAAATACATGTTAGTTCACGCTGGTTTATATGCTAAAAGCAAGCAGCACTCACATGAACATTCCCTAGTTTTCCTCCAGGAGAAACAACTACTTCTCAACCCAAAAGCCAGAGAATAAACATCTTTATCAAGTCTATCAGGAACTACAGAATTTTAAAGTTTTTGGAGTCTGAGAAGTCAGACCCATAAGCAAGTAGATTTCACTATATTTTTCCCCACCTCAGTTTACTGTCAGCCAGTTCAGCACAAACTTCTCCAGGTGCTGGATTCTTACCTGCGAGACCGGTACTTTCACAACATGAGGTGGTATTCCCGATACTGGAACAGCCCCACTGGGAGGAAGGTTCTTGCTGGTTACTGATGCCCAGGAAAATGTCTTAAAGAAGAAGATAATAATACAACTACATCTCTTTTTGAAATACAGTCCTGATAGTACAGCTAACAGACACAGGATAACAGTAACAAATTTTAACCTATCCTTGAAATTCAGGATCCAGCCACTAGTTTCCCTGCAACTTCCTTCAAATCATTTAAATTCAAAAGACTTTGTATAATGACAATGGAGTCACACTTCCACCCTACTTCTAAATTCTACATAAAGTTGAAATAGGACACAGCAGTGGCCCACGACCAAGCAGCACATCAAGGTTAACCAAAGTATTGGTTTCACAAATCACAATCTGTCCACTTCTGCCTCCCTTAACACTGAGGAGTGACAAATATCCCCAGGTGGAAATAAAGTCACATTTCACCCATTTTCCTGACTCAGCATGTTGGTTGCAATCTGTTCAGAATTTCAGCAGCTCTGTTTACAAACAAAGAATCTGAGCCTCTCCCTGCTGCCACACAGTTCCCATACCTACCAAATACACAAAGCCTGACCTTAGCTCCTGGTATTTTAACCAACTATTACTAACTAGAATTTCAACCTGTTATCATATACAAACAAATAGGAAGGAGGCAATTGGTCACAAGCAGAGTAATTGGGGGGGGGGGGAGTTAGAGCATTCAAACACTTAATTCCAGATATTTCTCTTGACAGAGAGAGGATGCTCTGAAAAAAGACAGGGGAGCCAAACATACTGATGAAGCGACCACATCATGGAAATGACTCATCCATTGTCATTACCCTTGAGTCCTCTTGCACTGCAGGAGCTGGATCAGCAGGAGCTGGAGAAGGACTCTTTTCCACAGTCTCTTCTGGAGCTGACTCCTCCAATACTGGCTCAGACTTTTCTTCCTGCGCCTCTGGTTCAGGTTCCTGTTCAGGTTCTGCCTCTGGCTCAGGCTCTGCCTCTGCAGTCGTCTCTTCCAGGTGTTCCTCAATGTCATTGCTATCATACAGCAGCACAAAAAGCAAGAAAGAGGTGGCATTGTGTTTATTCTATTGCTGGTGCTAAGGAATCCTACTTGTCCAATAGAGAAGTCAGGCAGATGAGAGGAAGAACAAGGCTAATCTAAATACAGCCACATTGCAGAGGGATGCAAATTTGCATTGTTACACTGTAAAGAGCGAAAAAAACCCAGTCTCCATGTTCAGCCTAACAGCATATTGGTTTCAGCTGACCAATAAACAGAAATCTTTGACTCTAAAAGGAAAACCATGAATAGCAATAAATTCATTTGACCTGTTCTACAAGCAGCCTGTCTTACACAACATCTGACTTCACCTATAAATATACTGTTACCTGACAGCCTGCTCGTAGTAAGCACCAGTATCATCAGGAACAGCCTCAGGTGTCTGCTGTCTTTCCTCAGGTTCCTCCCCTTCCTCCTCTGATTCTAAATAAGGTTAGAAAAGTAAAAAGATACATCACACACATCTTCACTATGAGGTTCAGAGACAAGGCACCTACCACAACATGCAGGTGAAGTCTCTGCCAAAGAGCCCATGGGAAACACTACCAAGAACAGACATTTCCTTATATTTCCACTATCACTTTGGTTACTCAGTTTTGACCAAGTTTAAACAACACGTTCCAAATACTTCAGAGAACCAGATTTATAGCCCACAAATCTGACTGCAACTGCCAAAGTAAGTCTTACAATTCTTTTAATAGAAACAGAATATGCCAGAAAAATAATCATCTGCATGTCACAACTCCCTGCTGGAGTGTAAAGAAACTACAGGGAAGGAAAAAAAAACACCTACATGCACATAAAAGTTAACACTGATCTGTCTTCTCCAGCAAGATATTTTCCTTTGGTCAGGGTATAGAATGTTGATATAGATCCAGAAACAAACTAACCAAGAGTACCATCTAAAAATTTCTGCTACTTACCCTCTGGAGGCTCAGTGTCAGAGTCCCCAAAAACCTCATCCTGGTAGCGGAAGATATCATTGTGGACATAGAACTTGTTTGCAACAGAACCCTAGAAGCAAAATTGATTCAATTACATCCATTCAGTAATGCAAGAACTGAAATAATGTGAAAATAAGAAACAAATCATCCTTCCCACCTAAGATTAATCCAAATTTGCCTCTTTTGACAAAATATATGTGAGGCAGGAAAACAAGAAAGATAGATACATGACACTAACAAGTTTGCATGAAACAGTGGAAAAAATTGTATTAGTGCTTTAATTCCAATAGCTCACAACACTGAAAAAGCATGAATGACAACTTCCTACTGTCAAAAGTATCAATTCTTATGTCCAAGTCATATTGGAATATAATCTTGCAACACTCCTTTTTCATTATCATTTTCAATTCTGTGAACTACTTTGTTAAAAAATGTTGACTATTTAAAAAGCCACTTCAAATGCTAAGTCAGCACTTTATACAACAAGGAAATCTGGAACCCATGCTTTCAAATGACAGGAGACATTCCCCTTTTTCTACTAGTTCTTTTCAGTAAGAGGACCAGTTGCTAGGAGAGCAAAGCAAAGATAACATAACTTTAATATGCTCAAGAAAAAATATGCATTGCACACTAGGAGTCAAAAGTCAAGATGTTTACAACTCTAATTTTGATATCCAAGGTTAATGTACAATCATCCAGAAGTAGCATAATTCCCAAAGGAATTTTCAGAATGCTACTGCTGACTTTAGTGGCAAGCTACCTCCCCAGCCTAACCCTGCAGATTCCAACACTGAACCAGACAGAGTTCATGGATCCTGACAGGGTTCCAGAAGCACTGTAACACCCCAGGCCCTCAGGAATACGTACCTCAGGTGCGAGCACAAAGGTTTGCATGAACCTGCGCACGGGCTGCATGTTGTTGGAGAGCTCCCCCATCACCTGCACCACGACACCATCGTTGAGGGTGGCGTGAGCATCCACGTGACGAATCTTCGTGTGGCAATCCTTGAAGTTTAATGACAGCACCTTCTTGTGGATGTCCTGGGAAAGGATGGCATAGATGGGTTACACTGCAGAAGCCATTTCTGCTCGTTAACGGTTTTCAAAGAAAGCAAAACCATAAAACACTAGTTTAGAATATATTCCCTAAGTCGGGAGAGAAAGCTTGGCAGCATCCTTTTTAAGTTTGCTTTGCAAGCAATTTTACATTATGAGCTTTCCAATAAATCTTGCCTAACTTTTGCTGCTTACAGTTAAAACAGTTCATTTTTTTAAATTTTTTTTCCAGAAAGCACTTGGACAGAGGGGGGATGAATCACAGCTGGATATATTTCTCTTGTCAACCACAAAGGTGACAAAACAGAAGGAAAGAACAGCCTTTTTTTTTTTAAGTACTTACAGATTGCCCATAGACTGCATCAGCTGGTTTTCCATTGGAATCCAAGCCACCATGGACATAGGAAGAGTTCTTTCCATAAAACCTGTTGTAAAGAAATATTTAAATGCTAAGCTTTGCTATGTAAGAACCTTAAGCCTCTACATTACAGTACACTATGAATAATACACTCTCAAGCAAGTTTTCTGTCTGAATCACTGGAATAGAGCCATACAATCCCATAATCCTGCTAGCAATTTGGGGGTGGGGGGAAAATGCAAAGTTCTCCCATGTAAGCTGAGAGACCCATGTACTAACAGCCAAAACCAAAGTCTCACAGGAGCTAACGATCCATTCCCATCATCCCCTTTCTGTACGAGGTCCCCAAAGTAACATAAAACCCTCAACACTCAGAGTGCTGAAAGGCTTCCCCTCAAGTTCTATTTCAGGTTTGAGCAAGGAGCAGTGGTACTGTTTTGCTCATGTACAGTAAAGCACTGCAGGTCAATCCTCCTTTCTGTAACTGAGGGATTATGAGCTAAAATGCCATAAGCATCACAGGGCTGCACTCTGCCAGCAGATAAAAGACTAGAACTGAATTCCACGGCACACTGTGAACTTTCCTCTGACCCAAATGGACAAGGTCAGCTGTCCACCTAAGCGGAGAAACACTCTGAATAAGTGTTCCTGAGATTGGAGGGAAGAAGGTTTTAGAAATTGTTTGTCTGGCTATTCAAAGCACAGCAAAACAAAGCACATCTTCATAAACGAGGTTAGTTCCAGAATGTAGGATACCTGTCATATCAAAGGGGATCGATTTGTTTAGATAACAGATTGTAGTTTGCTGTACATTCCTCATTTCCCTGACTTTCCTTTAAGAAAGAGCTGTTGGTACAACTCCTGAGAGATACCACTACACAAGCATACAACATTTTCCTTGTTTCCTCCTAGTCTGGGAGCATTGTATCAAGGCAAAACTAGAGAAATGCTTAACTAAATAATGTTTACCCAACTTCAATTTATATTGATTACAACCAGAAGAAGCAAGCAACACATTTTTGATTTACATTTTCTTCTTTTCTGCTTAGAATACATGTCTAGCAGCATTTCAATAACAGCCAGAACTCAGATATTTAAAGAATTCCTGTAATCTTTATTATTCATGTTTTAATCCAGCTGATCAAAACCGAAAGTAAACTACACCCAGAATCTGGCTCAAATAAATCAGATTTTCAGCAAGCCAAGACACGGTGATAAGCTCATTCACCACTTTTAACACACAAACTGAGAAATCCACACAGAAAAAGAGATCATAGTGAAGCAGAGCTTTACCTGTGCAAATAGTCAGGTGCTTGGTTCAGCAGGGTATAGTACTGCCTCACGAATTCCCGCCCGACCAGCAGGGGACTTGGCTTCTCCATCACCATTTCTTTGGTCAACTGAAAACTGTGGAAAAAACAAAAGCTCCATAAACCATGAGCCTTTCAAATCGCTGTTCACATCCCGATCACGTAAGTCACATAATCACAGCGGGAAGCACACACACCAAAACTGTTCTACCCCAGTAAGCAGTTTAACCAATGTGCTTTCAGAGTCATCAGTGTTTTGGTGCTGGGGAGAGGATTCCTGGGTGCCAAACCAGTGGTGAGAGAGGCTGCCTGGGTGAGGGACATCACCTCATAACATGCCAGTAATCATCCCACATATCCTCAGTAAAAAGCAGGTGGCAAGCAAGTATGGTTCTTCAAGAGGATTTGCTAAGTGGCTAAGACATTTACAGTCGATCCCAATTCTACTTACCTCACTTGACTTCACAATCAGAATTAAAAGTCAGATGTTCTAAGGCAAAGCCTGTGCTACTGTATTAGGAGCATTTTTAAAAGGTCATGGTAAGTCCAATCTATTTTTACCAGCAGCGCAGCACTGCTTGCTGTGAGTGTCAGGCACTGTAGAGGAATATCGGATTATATTAAAATTACTATGCCACAAACAAATACATGCTGCTCTTCCCCTGCTTCCATCAAATGGAGCAAGTCACTTCTTAGTTAAATTCAGAGCACTACTCAGGTGAACAGCACCACCCATACCCAGGGACAAATCCATCTAGGTACCTTCTACCTAATTTCCATGTTACAAAACTAAAGTCTTCACAGGCAGCTTACACAATACGTGTATCTTCAGGACAGGTCAGCCCAAACCAAAGCATATTCCCACATGTCCTTATTATCAAATACTCATACAAAATAGGTTCAAACTCATGGGGATAAATACCAATACAGATATTTATACCAATACCAGGGCATATTCATAATACAGAAACAAAGGTAGATTTTCTGCTTCACACTAAGTTGTACCAATCAGTAGCAGAATGGGGGCTTAGACAGTTTTGTTGCTGAAAGAACTGTCTCCCCACTACTGACCCCCAATCTCTTCTGCTACACACTCCTTTCCAAACACATGGTATGCACATTCCACAGGTAAATACTACAGGTGTGTTGTGCAACTCAAACCCAACACACTACTCAGCAGAGCCCTCTAAAAAGCAATTCAGGAGCCATCATTTAATTACCTGCTTTTATTTAATACTGCATAACTATAAACAGCTCCAAGAAGTGGTAGCATCAAAGAATGGGGGAAACCAGGACCAGATTGGGCATGGAATCTGGAATGGGGGGGGAAAGAAAGCCAAACTAGCAGGGCCTAATCCAGATGGAGTCTGCAAAGTTCATGCCAAGGCAGTTACATTAGGACAAGCTTTCTCTTGTCACAACACCCAACAGCATCCTGTATCCCAGGAAAACCGAGCTGACCAGAACTATCCTTTGAACAAAGCAAAAGGGAAAGAAAAAGATGTCTCTCCCATATACTTGTACTAAGCCTTGTACCAGCTCATCCAAGGATCTTAGATGTTTGACACTTTCATTATATTTAATGGATTTCAAAGAAGTCCTTCAGATACCATGAACTGACAACAGACCAGAGCTCCAAAAGACAGAGGTGACCTGCCTGGTGGGCGTTACTGCAGTGACAAATTTCAAACACACAACGTATAGAGGGCTGCAAAGAAGTCACAACCACACTGCCAGATGGATCAGGAATGCAAAACAGAAGCCTTAAGACCCAAAGAGATGAGCAGATGTAAAAAGATGACATGGAAGCTGGTTATTTTGGACAAAGCTAAGTCCAAATGAACCTGGCAAATTCCACACATATCGAACAATGATTAAACACCCAACACACCATAATCAAAACACACAAGGTGGTGTTTAACCACACTGTCAGAACATGCAGACAATATATCCAAAGATGTGATTACACCCCAGCTCCCAGCAATGGTCAGCACACACTGCATCCAGCTTTGCTGGAGATACACAAATTCCTGCACTGGGAGGTATGCAGTAAGGCTTCAAACCAGAAGATGTAACAAGAAAGCTAATAATGACAAGAAGGAGAGCTATAATTTCACATAAATTGATGTGTTTTGCTCTGCTTTTAATGCAACCACACACAGGTACTTTTTTCTCTTTGTCAGTTTCAAAATAAAAAAAGAAGTCTTCCCATCCTATTTTTAAAATGCACTTTGTTAGGTTTAAACACAGGGAAAAAGATCTGATGGGCTCCAGAGGATGCATACACGAATGCCCTCTCTTCCAGTAGGACATGTGTGTCTCACCACCATACAAGGAGATATTATTTACATGATAATGTCCAGAAAGAACAAGACCAAATATGACCTAGAACTGAAAAAGGCTTTTCTAAACATTCAGAAGCTTTCAGCTGTTTGAAGATATTTTCAAGAGCTAACCACGAAGAAAGAAAGCGATAGTCCATGGTTGGGTCTGGCCCGCAGGAAATGCTCAGATTCTGCAAACCGCTTTCATTTCAGGAAGGTTCCACTATCTGTGGTTACGAAGCAGATTTTGAACTCTAAGCATAATGTATTACAGATTTCCAACACCCAGCACAGTCTGAAGTGACAAACACCTCCAAGATATGAACTCATTTGCCTTCTAGTGCATGTTAAATTAGATCCCCCTAAAATATTATCAGAAAATAAGAAAAAAACAGCAAAGCTGAAGTAAGGCTAACGGTGGATACCACTTTGTTTCCTCTCAAGCACTTGTGAAGCTCTACCAGTACTAGAAGCAGGCCAACCCTAAAGCAGTGGGAGTGGAAATGGCAGACAGAGAAGATTTGCACAGTTTAGATCCAGTCAACTTAACTGACAGTGCAAGATCTATTTGCTCCACAACAGTTAAAAAACTTGCTTCTGTGCTGTGAGTTTGCAGATGGAAAGCCAGTCCTACCATATATCCTCAAGATCACCATTTGGAAAATGATTGGAGGTACACTTAATTTCTTTGTAAAGACTCATTTCCCTGGAATTCAAGCTTATTTCTATAGGTGTCAACAGGCAGGTTTTCTACTCAATTCTGATAAGAAATCACGCTCTTTTCATTTGCTTCTAGAATATGAACATACAAAGCTTGACATCCTCACATAAAGGCAAACTGTAGCACTCAAATCTCAACAGCTCATTTACCAACAGCTCTTCCAGATTCCTGTTCTTCAGTGAGAGTCCTCCCCTGTATTAACCCACAGGCACATCACCCTCCATGCTGGTCTGGAGAAACACTGAAAGTGAAGTGGCTTGTGTTGATCATGTGTGTCATACATGTTTTAAAAAAATACATAAACGAACTTCCCTACTGCTAAGGGTGAAAAGTCCACGAGAACTAACTCCTAACATGCAAAGAGGAATAGCAGAGTGCCCAGTCACCACCAAGCAAATCTGAAAAGAAATGGTAAAAACCTTGACATGACCTAATCAGAGGACAACAATCTGTTTTTACTGCTGCTGCACCTGCTGCTACGCTGCCAGTTGCCATCTGTTCTTGTTCTCCAGCCAGCACAACCTGAATGACAGAAGCCAAGCATCTCCTGAGAGAATATTTGCTCCCTACCATTCAAGAGCAATTTACTACTGCACTACTCCCCAGTCCAAGAAAAATTGCAAATACTTTATACTGCATTTCTATTGCACAGCACATAATAGCACCAAATGTTTGAACTGTCACTACGTTACTCCTGACAGAAGCTTATCCACACATTTTCCTGTCAATTGACATAATGATGAAAGGGTGAAAATTGACAGGAAAAGCTGAAAATCAGATTATTTAAGATTCATCCATAATCATGCAGCATTCATATTACTTCATATGACAACAAATTGGATAAGTTAAATTGTAAAAAATACTCTAGGACAATTCTGCAGATAACCCAACCTCTTCCTTAAGCCAAGGACTTACAGGAAGACAAATACCTCCTTTACAGTGGTTATCACCTGGCTGGTGGAAAATTCCACCATCTGTTACAATGCTCCCACTTGGCAGAAAATCAATGTCAGGCACTGAATTTCTAAAATACTGTTATGTAAATTAGAGCCATTTATGTAAATTCCATATTACCAAATTCAAATTTAGATCCACAAAACCTATTAGTATATTAGCATTCAGAAAACTCAACATCCAACAGCTAGCATTGGTCAGTATTTTCTTACCAAACTGCAACACAGTGAAAGCAAACTAATCATTGCTGTCCTAAATCCATTTTTTTAGTCGTTTTGGTTTTTTTTAGATTTTAAATCAGACAAGGAGTTTAGTCTGAATCTGTTTCTACTACACTTCCTACACAACAGAAGCCTGTCTTATGCACATCACACGATGTTCAAGCTCTCAGGACAACTTGTCCCGAGACTCGGGCAAAACCCCCTTGGCCTGATACAACAAACCAAAGGACCAAAAGCCACTGAAATAAAACACGGAAGTTAGAAAATCCCAAATTTCACGTCCCAAAGTGTGTAGCAATTTTAAACATCTTCTGTCAAGAAAAACATCAGAAATAACAAAACGACAAGTTAAAACTGAATCATAATCTCAACGGGCTCTGGTGTGTTTTTAACATTATCCTTATGTCTTTGTTCTCTGCCACATTTAATTCTGTAGTTTTGACTTGCATTTCAATTCAAAAAACAGTCTCAAAAAAGCCAAAGTTACTACAAAGCATCATAGTTCTGACTGCAATATTACACAGCAGTTCACTGTGGCCTTTGGCTGTTCAGTGCTATAAGGTGACATTTGATACTCCATTCCTTCTCATCTCTATAAATTGGAGTTTACAAGTTACCAAAACAATCATGTTGCCCCCTCACTCTTTTAATTACAGGTTTAACCAACTAAGATACTCTCTTTGAGCTGTTACACTATTTCTAACAACTTCATCAATTTTCTATCAAATATAATTCAGATTGTTCATTTCTAGAACTTTACTACCGACTATTCAAAAGCAATTCTGACAGTATGACTGATGTATTACAGAGATGAAGGTATTTTTCCCCTCTAAACCAGAATGTCAAACTTTTCACATCACTTTATACCCTCATTCTGGTATCAGTGAGTTCCTTAACTTAAAAATGTTTTCTGAAAATGAAAAAACACTCAGAGAAGTTCACACAGAAAAGAGATGTCTGTATCCAAACACAACACACTACAAGTCAGGCAAACAGCAGTTTTGCTTGAAATTAAAGGTCTGGTCAATAGTTAACAGGATTGCCTAATTAAGTGTCATTTGGGATTTCTCCAAGTTGCTTAGCAACAGGTGAACAAGTTCAAAGCCACAAACCATTTATCTAGACAGAATAACCAGCACTAGAAGCAGTTACTACTGCTGTTTTGGACAAAAAAAAAATTGCCAGTACAAATAAAGTCATGAAGAAAACGCCTATTATGCCTGTAAGAAGCATGATGTACATTGGAAGTTCAACAAGGAAAAAAGGAAATGAATTCCAGCTAATTCCAACTCTCCATACATTTTACATGGCTAGCATCTGCTCTTTCTGCTGACTAAGCAACAAAAGAGAAGCTGGTACCTGTGTGAACCACGATGTAAAACATTACAGCACAAACAATGAAACACCAACAAACTAAACCTGCACCCTTAGGCAAATTCCAGGGCCCATCTCAATTGGGGATTTATATCATCACACCACCTTGCTCTCAAGTAGGAAAAGTGATGTTAACCTTCCCAAGGAAATGTGTATTTAAAAGCACTACAAGATCCTAGATACACCAAGATACCCTTATTTTAATACAGCCTTAACTATCCAAGGGGAACAAGAGAAACCTGAAACAATCCAGTTGTTGACCCAAGCCTAGATTATGGAGAGCTGAAAATGCACCTCAAATAAGTGGGCAGCTGAAGTCCCAAAACACTAATGTGCTTTAAAAAAAATAGGTCTCATTACTTGCCTCCCTCTGGAGGGATAATGTCACAGGGAACAGTGGCACAGCAACACAGCCTGTATTTTGTACAGAAACCATTACAGCTGCCTACCTGTAAACAGTTTGTCTTTTTTCCATTTTGACTGATCCAGAGGGAAAGTGTTTTCTGCCTGGAAGAAACTATCTTAAAGGCAGCACTATTTCACAGGAGGCAAGATGCTTGAAAGCCACAGTCTGAAAGCTCAGTGATGGGGTAACTTATCCAATGAATAATGAAATATTTGAAGATCAAACTGGAGCAAGTTGTGAGGTTACCAGCATCCAACTCTAACTAGTATCTCCTGGAAACATTAAGATAGTCCACAACATAAATATATTCACTAGGAACTTCCAGAAGCAGGCACTTCAGAGCAGTGTGAAGTGCCAGACATATCATGCAGACAGGGAAGCCTTTAATAATCTTCAAAACCAACACCTAATAGAACATGGAACTGGACCATCAAACTTAGCACAGCCCTTTCTCCATTCACGAGTGACTCATGACCACTGTATGACCCACACAACCTACACAGGCAGGCAGTGCCTACATTCATAAGATACTTGAGCTGTTACAGGGAGCTGGATCCTGAAAAAATAATCACACAGCAACCAGAATCATCAGGCAAACAGCTTTCTCTGTGCTTAATTATCCAGATGCAGCAGAAAGGCAAAGCCCCTTCCGAAGCTCTTTGAGACACATTGATGAGGGACACTCTAGAGAAGCTACATATTACACCAACATGTGGACAAGAAAAACTAAGTTAGAAGCTTAACTATTTTCTAATGAAAGCATCCAAGCAATCAAACCAAATTTAAGCACAAGAAAAACATCACAAGATTAAAAAATAATTCAGAACTGCATTCAGCACTGCCCATTCTAGTACTGAAAAACCCCTCTGCTTGCCGGTGGCAGATGGGAAGCCTTACTCAGCAGCAATGCACAGCCCTTCAAACACTGCGAGAATACAAATAAACAAACCAGCAACTGCTGAAGAGCTGTCACTGTAGAAGTCTGCCTGTGTTTTTGCTAACAAACCTAAGTGTGATGCACAAGTTGATGGATACGATGGAGTCCGCCCTTTTTTAGACAAAAATTCAGTGCTCCTTGGATTTTTCAGCTCTACCAAGCAAGAGAGAGACAAACTGAAGATTTCTAATGCTATTACTCGGAATCTAAAAGAACAGAGACCATTTTGGAGAAATGCATCTTCTAGAGCATTAAGTTCAAAAGCAGAGGAAAAAAATACTAAGACTACCTAAAGTGTAATTTAGGGTAGTTGAGATCAGCATCTATACATGTACAGTAAGGAATGGACATTCATCTGGGTAAGGAAAATGATATCAGACACTATTTCTGTAGTTAAGAGCAAAAAGGTCCAAAGACAAACAGCAAAATAGGCCCTGTTTACAAGGGGAGGAAAAATAAAGAATCCAACCTAAAAGAATCTTGAAAACTTCCTATTAAAAGTGATATGATAAGAATTTCTCACCAAACTGGTGGGTTTTTTTTTATTCTTCCCTCAAAACACTTTGCCTTCTCTGAGTGCTGAGCCTAATTTGGTGTGGGTTTGTTTTTTCTTTCTTCCTTTTTAAAGCTATTTCACCTGGCTTCCAAATTCCTACACAATCCTCACTTCTATCCAGCAGTTACCTGCTGTAACATTAAGCTGAAGAGATCTGCCCTGAGCCTAAGTAGCAATACTTTATCTCCTCACGAAAAGAGAGCTCTGTTGCATTTAGTATTACAAAAAAACACATGGCCCTTGTGATTTGACAGACATCCAAAATGAACTCCTCCTAAAAATCTGAGTTCTCTGAAAACTCAAAGCCTTGAGAATTTACAGAGATATCCCACATTTTTAATAATCCTAAAATCAGATTCTCCTAAATATGCTCTCTCAAACCTGGGTGAAGGACTTGCCTTTCTAACTGGACCTATTCCAACCTCATTTACCCTACAATTAGAAACAATGTTTCTCTGCAAAATTACATTTTAAACATGCAAATCTCATCCTAAAGGGTGGGAGGATAGTGCTAGTCTGAATGGTTTGTTTACTCTTTTTAAATGAAAAATAACAGTCGGCTTTCTTCCCTATACTGCTCTCCAGCCTGCTTCACGATAAAGCAGCTACTTAGACCCTGTGATTTTGCCATTAGAACAGGTTTTGTTTTGACATCCAAGAGCTGCTCCAACATCTCGATGAAGTTGGCAGCAGGTCCACTCGTCTTCTCTTAGGTCTGCAAATTTTCCATTTGGCTCCACTGCAGCTTCTTAAAGTAAAAAAGCGAAAGTTACTCATCAGCAGTCGGAAGAGGCAGATCAGAACACCGAGCTACGCAGACATTACAGTGAAATTCAAGCTCACTCCCACTTGGATTAAAACCACCAGGATTAAGATTTAACAAAATATTTTCTGCATGCCAACCAACAAATAACTGTAAAGAGAGTCAACTCCTTCACCTCTACCCACTTAAGTCACAGAGGAGTTTAACTTCATAGATCAACTGTATCCTAGCACTCAGGACTGACCCATCATGGCACTGTTACATTAAAAACAAAACAAAGTCAGTCCCTATAGCAGTCCTGAAACAAGAAAAAACAGTACAAGGCAGAGCACAGGAAAATGGAAGACAGCCACCAGCATTTTAGAAGGCAGCACTGCACGTTTGCCTCAGCAAGGAGTCAGGTTCATCACAGATGATTCGTACATGACTGACAGCTCCCAGGCTCCTGCTCTGAAAGCAGCACTCCAACAGCCATGTCTTCCTGGAAGAGGCCCAGACTTCATACAGCAAAACTAGGACCTCAGGCCAGTATAACATTCACTGCCTGCAAAGTTTTAGGGATTCTTTTACAGTACCTAAAGATCAGAATTTTTAAGGTTTTTCTCTAATTACTCAATGAGATAGTTTCAGATTACCAAGTCTATCAGCAGTTACACCGAGAAGTTAATAATTACTTCAACTCTGCAGATTTTATATGAGCACCTGTAAAAAAGCATCCAGTCTCCTGGACCAAATTATCACTTTTACTTTTGGTTTGTTCTAAGCAGACTACGGCCAGCACAGCAACGAGCACCACCCTGCTAAAGTCCTGCTCTACTTTGATTTCCTCTTTGATTCTTTATTCATCACCTTCCTCAGTCAGACAACAAGGAAAGCCCAGGTGCTAATATTAAAAATTAGAATAATCAACTCAAATGTTTTCTAACTCACACAGGCCCTTTATGCTCATCTTATGAGTGCTCTCTCATCAGCTACTGTTGTTATGAACAGAAATATCAAGATGTACTTACAGAAACATCACCTTCACTTTATTTTACTTCATAAAAAGTGTTGCTCAGTATATCTGCCTTACAACTGCAAGGTGAAAAATAAAGCACTAATGTTCTGAACTAAAGAGTTTGTCATTTCATGGGGTGCACAAAGATTCTGTTTATAAATAAGACTTTCAAACTTCATCAGTTGTGTTGAACTCCACCAGTGCCACTGCACCAGCAGCAAAATGAGCAGCAGAGCAGCAGGCCTGTAATCACAATATACACAAGTATTCTTGTATGTTTTGTTGTTTCTTAGACTGCAAATGCAAAGGATCCCTACAGAAGATCCTGATGTGTGCACTTGACCCACATAGACAAAGTCTCGTCCACCAGGTCCACAACTTTGATTTCAATTATGCTTCCCAGTCTCCAACTTAAGGAGTTCATGCTTAAAAGAACAAAACCTACCAAGAAAGGCAGTTGCCCAAATACCACCAGTCAAGGACTGGAGGCCACTGTTTACCATCTAATGCATACAAGACTTTTTAAGATTTTAAAAAATATTTACTGTATGTAAATGTATAAATTTACTGTACTTAATGTATAAAAATAAGATATACATTTGCAAAGGTTCCAAAGTTGCTTTAATTATTTTTCTAACAGACTTTATACACTTACACTTTCTAGCAGGTTTAAACACTGCCTTTCAGGCAAACTAGTCCCTGGAACACGTGATGCTATCAAAAAGGTCGTGAGATCTCCATCATAAAGACAAGGATTTAAGATCCTAAGCATGTGAATATGTACAACCAGCCTTCAATTTAGCTATATATGCCATCCACTAATCTTTTTTTTTTTTTTAAACTAGACTCACAGCTTTACAACATTACATATACTGACTGAAACACCCCAAAAAAGGTGAGTTCAATTCACAGGCTGAGAACATGCTACCAACCAGCATCACTGAAGTGATCACAGAGCTCTAGCAAAATCATTTGGTTTATTCTTTACAGAGAGTGAATAAGAAAAGTGAAAATTTAGTCAAAGGGAAGACTTTAGAAAAGGTCTGAGATGCGGTTTTTGTCTGTCAACTTCTGCACTTCCCTTTATGACATCAATCTAAAAAGTCTTCTTGGCTAAAAACAATCCAGCACACCCGCACTCCCCACGTTTGATTTATGGCACCTGGAAGCATCAGCTTCCAAAGCTTGGTAGCAGTGTCCACATTTCCTAAAGCTGTCACTCCTGGCTGTAAGAGCACGGGCTCGCCAAAAATAGCACACACTGGAAACATGGCGGCTCGCTGCAAATGCTGCTTTCACCCGATTGTGGGGGAAAAAAAACCCTTTTCTTTGTAAAGAACACTTATTATGTGCGTGCAAGCCTTAATATAAAAGGTCACCAGGTAAGCGCGTGGAGAAAGAGGAACACGTCGGATCATCCAAATCAACACTAAGAGGTACTGGAAAGTATACTGAAGCCTTTTCTCTGGTTTTTCTCCAGCAAGTGTATCTGGGGCCTTACAAGACCCTGGAAGAGTCTTCACACAAGAACTACTTCGCATTTAAATCTTGGTTTAATCTCGGATTCAGCCAAGGTCATGCGGTAATTCAGGTTAAAACACACGCTCTCCTGGGTCGACTTATGACTCCCTTCACCTACAAAGTTCCAGCAAGGGAGACCCCCCCGAGCTGACAAACAGAGCCCGGGCCGTGCGAGCGCCCAGCGCTGCCCATCGATCCCCCCATGGAACGGGAACCCCTCGGCCCCTCGCCGGGCCCTGGGTGGGCCCCTCCCCGACCCCACCTCTGCGAAGGAAAACCCAAAAGGAAACCCAAAGGCGGAGGGCGAGGCGCCCCCGCGCCCGCACATCCGAGAACAAAGCTGGCCCCGCACACCCCGCCGCGCACAATGCGGGCCTGCGAGAGCCGACCCCCCTCCGGCCCCCCCAGCCCCGCACCATCGCACCGCTCCCGCCGGGAGCCCCGCGGCACCGGGAGGGCTCTGGAGCCCCGAGGGGGCCGCGGCCCGGGATGGGGAGAGCGCTCGGCACAAAGCGCGGCGGGGACCGGGCGGGAGGGCGGGGGGGGGTGTTGGCGCGCCAGCAGCGCCGGCCCGCGGCCTACAGGGGCGGGGGGCGCCTCGGCCCGGGGCGTGCGGCCCGCGGCCCCCATGGGAAGGCGCGGCCACGCCGGTGACCCCCCCGCATCGACCTCCCACCCCTCTCACCTGCGGGCGGAGCGGGACGGGAGCGGGAGGCGCCGCTTCACCACAGGCCGGCCCGGCGGACGAGAAGCGCCTCACGCAGCGGCGTGCTCTGCCGCCGGCTACATATATCCGGCGCGCAGCCTACCCCGGCGGGAGCGTCCCGGCCAATCGCAGCGCAGCGGCCTCCCTCACTCGGATGTCGGTTGGCCCGCGGCGGGAAAGAGGCGGGCGGAGCGCTGAGAGGCAGCGCAGCCAGCCAACCACGCGGCGGGGCTGGGCGGGGCGGTAGGAGTGACTGACAGCCAGCCGAGCCAATGGGCGGCGGCGGCGATCTGATTGATTTCCCCTTCAGCCAATAGAACGACGCTCCGGGCGCCCCCAGGCGCCGCAGTGTGGTTGAGCCGCAGTGCAGCGCCCTTGAGAAGCCGCTGGTAAACCCCGTTATGGACGGGGGCGGGCCCCGCGGGGCGCAGCGACCAATGGGAGGGCGCGGCGGGCGCTGATTGACAGACCCCCGCCAGTCGCCTTAAAGGGGCAGCGGCCACCACGCGGGGCTCCGCACCGCCCCCTGCTGGAGGGAGGGGGATGGCGCCCAACATGGCGGCGGGGGGAGCCATGTGCTGTGGCTGCATCTCCTTGGGCTGTCACAGGCTCGCTGGTGCTCACCTGGCTCCACACACGTGAAGGAAATCCCTAGTGGGGGTGAGTGAAGGGAGCTTCTCACACCAAGGCACCTCTGCCAGACACGGCCCCGGTCGCTCAGCAGGGGCATTCTCTAACACACCTTAAGGGCCAAGTCCTGCTAAGGAGGAGAAAGGCCTGGAAGTTCTCAGATCCTTCCTCCCCAGCAGGTGCTGGTGCAGGGAGCCCCAGGAGAGCCCAGAGGGAGCGGGAGCAGCCGTTCTGGGCCAGGCAGCCATAGCTTTCCATTTGTTTGTGTAACATCCATCTCGCGTTTATCTATGACACGGAACAGTCAGAGATGGATTTCACCCTGTAAAAACGACTTCCTCCCCACCACCACATCCCTGAACGCTGCCTAACCCCTTCCCTGCTATGCCTTGCAGCTAAAGATACAGACAGTGGATTGGCGTGGGGCCATGCTCAGCATTAATATCCTTCCCCCCACACCCCCCGGCTATTTATAGCCTGAGCCACGCTGCAATCTGCCAGTTCATAAATCAGCACTGCAGACTTTTACAAAGTTTAGCATAAGCCCAGTGACCCAGCACGAAAGCCCATCCGAAATAAACTCTGCAAAGGGGATCCTGGACATCTCTCCACAAAGCAATAGCGGGGCAGGTAATTCCTCTTTTATAAAAACATCACTACAGCAGCAGCATCCTTTGCACCTCAAAACAGATGCCCTCACCCCCAGTTGGTGTGGTAGCAACCAGAAACACCCTGGCTATTTTTCCTGCTGCAGGTTGGGCTTCTGAAGAGGAAGATACTGAAGCCCAGCACGTGGTGAGGAAGTATCACACACACAGCTCTTCCCAGCCCCGACTGTACTGCTCTGTCCCCTCTCCAGGTTCCCTGCTAGAGCACCTGAGCTGCTCCCAGCCCCTGCCACAACCTCCTCCACCTGGGACTCGAGTTTTTCAGAGAGGGGCTCATTTTCTTTCAAGAAACCATACAGCCAGGGAATTAAAAAAACCCAACCGAATCCAAAAAAAAACCCTCAATCAAACAAACAACAAACTAAACACCCAAACAAAACTAAAACCAACAAGAAAACAAAAACAAAACAAAAAAAAACACCTAAAACACAAAACAACAACAACAAACAAAAAAACCCACAAAACAAAAAACAAAAACAAAACTCAAAGCAGCAAAGCACCCCAAAGCAAGTACATCTTCAGGGACCAGCATCCTGCCTCTCAACCTACTCTGAAGCAGAGACTCCCCCCAAACCTCCCTCGCTCAATATCCAGTCTACCAGAACTCTCTTAAGCCAGTTAAGTCCCCAGACCTCCAAAATCAAGGGAGGAAGGAGCTTTCTGAAGCAGCCCGGCCCCACCTCATGGCTCTTCCCACCTCCCTCTGTCCCTGCGCTGATGCTTCGCCCGGGAGCGGGCAGAGCACCACAGCGGGGTCCACACGGACCGGCTGTGACCCAAACTTCCTCACAGCTTTCTCCTTAACCTTCTCCCGGCTCCTTGCGCCTCCCGACGGCCTCAGCCATGGAGCGGGCACGGACCGCCCCTTCCTCCGCGTCGGGATCCGGGAACCGGGATCTCCGCCATGCCGGTGGGTGCGGGCCGGGGCCGCGGGTGGGGGGCTCCGGGGGCCGGCAGGGACGTGGAGGGGCCGGGGGGGCTGTGTGGGGACCGGGGACGTGGCGGGGCGGCGGGACGAGGAGGGCGCTGCCCGGTGCCGGGGCAGCCGCGGGGGTCCCGCAGCCCCCGGAGCTCCCCCAGTCCCCGGAGCTCCCTCAGCCCCAGAGGGGGAGCAGCGGTGGGACCCTCCTGCCCCCCCCCTCACCTCCCCATGCAGCACCCCAGAGCGCGCAGGGCATTCTTGGGGAATAAAAATGAAGAAAATGGCAATGACACTGAAAAAAAAAAAATCCCAGTGGGATATGCTGTCCCGAGCTGCCTCCGCGGTGGATGATCCTAAGAGGGTTTTAGCCTTACAGGGGCGGGGGGGGGTGCACAGGATGGTTATGAATAGGTGGAAATAGGGGTTGTAGGTAACAAATGAAATATGGGTTGCAGGTAACAAATGATATATGGGTTATAGGTAATAAATGAAATATGGGTGGCAGGTAACAAATGAAAAATGGCTTTTCTTTTTTAAAGAAAGCAAAAAGCAAGTGCGAGAGAAGGAAATAAGGACCCGTCTGGTGCCAAAGGTTGAAGGCAGTGATTAGTTACAGCCAAACAAGTTTGTGTTGACCCAGTGTCTCTCACAGGTAGTGAAGTTATCACTGGGGCCCCATTGGAGTGGAAGGATGAAAAAACATCACTAATGCTCCTTAAATTTCTACTTTGTTTATGCTTTTATTATGCTGGGGACCAGAGACCTTGTAGACACAAGAAGAATAAGGGCGAGGAAGCAATGAACACCTCACAGACTAAGACAGGACAGTGAGGCAGGAGATTTGCTTCTTCTGGGCAAGTGGAGTGAATCCAGCAAAGGCCACAGAGATGGCAACCTGTGCTGACCCTGGAGGTAGCCAGACAGTCTCCAAAGTTCCCTCTGGATTATGCTGTGAGGGACAGCGCAAGGACACCCAAGGGAGGAGTACCAAGAGCTCTCTGTTCCCTGTGGATCCCTTAGTGGCATGTGTGGACCTTTTGGCTGGGGAGGCTTTGAACCCACCTCCCCAAGGGAAAAGGCAAGTGTGGAGGACAAGAGTGTTCATGGTGTGTTGCCAACTGTGCCCTCCCTGACCCCTCGTCTGCCTCTTTTCAGAAACACGAGTTCTTTGTGGACATGACCTGCGAAGGCTGCTCCAACGCAGTCACCCGTGTCCTGCACAGGCTGGGAGGTGAGTCAGTGCTGGGTGTGGTGTGGGACAGCCAGCTCTCTGGAGCAACACCAGCTCCAGAGTGGGATGGCAGTGTCCTGGGATCCTCTGTCTTGAAGAGGAATGCCATGGGTAAAAGCTGGAAGTTGGAAACTTCTGCCTGCTCTGCTCTGGGCCTGCTCCTTAGTCAGTAACTAGTCACTGGTTGTTTGCAGGTCTGTGTGACCCTTGGAGAAATGTCAAAGGAGGGAGGAGCTGCCATGGCTGCAGGTGGCTCTGAATCACCAGGGCCTCACCCTGAACCCTCTGGGAAGGACACTGGTAGACCCCTGCTCAGGCTGCCAGAAGGAAGGGAGGTGGATGTCCTGCCTGGCATTGTTTCCAAGGAGGCCTGGGGTATCTGTGATGCTTCCCTAGATGTGTCATCAGCAGTCACAGTGAAGAGCTGCTGAGCAGAGTGTTTGGTGGTTGTCTGCATAGCCTGTTTTTAATACCACCTGGAAAATTATAACCCATGTCTCCTGTATGCTGGCATTTCCAAGAGAGAAAGATTTAGGCTGCACTCACTGGTTGTGAGGACTTGCTCCCCTCCAAGGGAGAACAGCTTTCAATCACCAAGGCAAAGGCCTTGCAAGTTCTTCCAGACCCCGTTACCAGGCTGTGGGAATCTCACCTTGTCCATGTGTGGTTGTCACCACCTCCATCACTCTTCAACATGCTGGGCAATATCAGCCTCATGTGATGAGGTGGCAGAGCTCTCAAAGCTGATACATACCTACAAGTTTTGTGAAAATAAGTGACTGGATAGAGACTTCATGTCCATTTGTTTTCCCTGGGCTGAGAAGGCTCACCCTTATTAGCCACTGGGAAATCCACGTGGGAAAATGCCTTTTCCTTCCTTCATCTTAGAGCTGTTAGGAACCCCCACCACTGAGGAAACCTATCGTGACCCTGTCATAAATGTGTCCATGCTAAACCACAGCACAGGCTGAGCTGGGTGGAGATTGTAGTGGTTGGTTTAAACTCAGTTTTATTCTGGTTACTGCATGAGTGATTGTGTTGGTCCAAGGTGGAGTGAGTAGATTAAAACAGTTGAGAAACTGTGGTGCCCAGTGCAGAGCTACAGCAGATCTGGCTCCCTTCACACCATTGCTGGCAGGACACCAGTTTTATTTTGCTGTCTGGTGGTGGTATCAGGGTTTGCTGGCAGGAGATAAATGTCCATTTGACTGATGGCCTGGGGAGCACAGATATGTGAAGTTGAGCTTTCCCCGTGTTCACACCATTTGGCTGCTTCTAGCTGTGCAAAACTTTCTTTCCTCATAGGTGTCCAGTTTGATATTGACCTGCCCAACAAGAAGGTGTTCATCGACTCGGAGCACAACGTTGACACCCTGTTGGAAACCTTGAAGAAGACTGGAAAGAACGCTTCCTACCTCGGGGAGAAATCTGAGCAGTAGCCTTGCCTGGTGTGAGGAGGTTAGGTATATACCAGGTGTATCCAATGTGGAAGAGAGAGAGCTGAGCTTTTTCCAGCTCTCCCAGTTAAACAGGCTTCTTCCTGGGAAGCACAAATGAAAAAAGACCTGCAGATCCAGCTTCAGCAAACCCCTCATATCAGAGAAGCAGCTGGACCACACACAGCCAGCACCATTTCTGTGTGGGACCCCTTAGCTACGCTGCAAAGCCCATCTGTAGTAGAGGGGTAGAACGCAGCCTCTCTGCCATTTCCAGGTGAACCTGGAGTTTGCCAGAGCATATCATGCATGAAAACAAATCCCAAAGACGTTCAACAGCTGACCAGAGAGAGTGGTGGGCCCCAAAAATAGCAGGGAGAGTGATGGGACACAAAGAGCCCTGTGGGTACATGGTGTGGTGGGTTGGTGCTTAGCACAAGGACCTCCAACAGCTGATTCTCCTGATAACGCTGTAAATCCTCCACTAAACTCAGGGATGGAAAAACAGCAGCACCCTGGCACCCTCATGGATGTAAAATGTTGGGTTTTGAATAGCTCCCAGTGCACAAAGCCCCTGGCCAACTGGACGTCTGTCCCAGTGACAACCTGATTGTTGCAGCCTGTCAGTTTTCCCAGGGTTCCAGCGCTATGAGGACGTGTACAAAACTCTCCTGACTGTAAAATATTTTTGCAGACAAGGTTTAATTTCAGTGGAAAAGAATAAAGGGGGAGGAGAGGGGCTGCCCACTCACTGCATGTGCTATTCTTTAGTGTGCAAGGTTATTAAATTGCATCTCTTAAGAGCTTGTTTCTGTCAGTGGAGCTTTCTGATCCAATGACATTTTTTAAATAGTCTGGTTGGATCATCACAAATACCCAGAACAGATGCGCTGAAACCAGTTCATGCTGATTTAATTCCCAGTCAGTAAATTAAATCAGGGATTTACACCAGCAGGAATTAAACTGATAAAAGAAAGAGTTGAGCTGGTAGTGATGTGTGTGCAATAGATCTGCATTGTTTTAATAGAGTGACTTGACAGATGTAAAATCTGCAGTTTGTTTCATTTGAGTAGGCTCTCCATGCTTCATAGAAATTGTTTAAAATCATAGCTCTAATCAAATAATATCTCCACTTAGAGAGAAACATGCTCTGAATTGATTAGTGCCTCAAATAGTTTTCAGCTTGTGGTATTGACTGCAAGAGGTTTTTTAACTTGCAGGGACTTGTGGATTATGTCTCAAGTGCCTGAAGAATTTAACTATTACAGGAAAGCCAGTCTCAAATAATGTGGATGTGTCCCTTTTCCTGGCCCAGTTTTCTCACCATTTTCCTTACATTACATCAATGCAGCCAGAGAGTCAGTTTGGCTGACCAACCTGGCAGAACTTTTGTTTTCCTGTTGCATTTTAACTGACTTTGAAGCTCTTTGACTTACCCAAGGATTGAAAGATCCAAAACAAAGGAGAGGGGTGGCTGGACAGCCCTTGCAAGTAGTTTGCTGCTAAATCACTTCAGCAGTCAGGGGGAAAAAAACAGTACTTTAAATTTTACACACCACATTTCCCTCCATAGAGAATATTTTTAGGGGCTAATCTATAAAAGGAGGGAGGGAAGTTGCTAATCCTTGGCGTAGATCTCTGGTGGATGAATTTCTCTTGGCTTGTGACCGGCAGAGGGCATCTCTGCATAACATTGTCTCCTCTGGGCCTTGGTATTTTTCCCATTTATTTATTTATTTATTTGTGTATTTATTTATTTTGCAGGAACTCAAACATGGCTTCAGCAAAAAGATGGCTTAACTGTTTGCATGTCTCCCAGCTTGCTGTGTCATTTGACCTGTGCCAGATGTCAGAAAGCAGAAGGCTGGCAGGAGGAGACAGCTGCATCTTGGGCTTCAGAAATCTAGAGGAGGAGGTTATGTTTTGTTTCTAGTCCCACAGTAAATCAAGGCACTGCTTTTAACTTTCAGTGCATGTCTGTGTGTCTTGTGTGTCTTGTACTGCTTTGAATGGTCTTCTGTAAAAGAGGTGGCTTTTAGGGATGGGAAACTACCCATTACATGCAGGACAGGTCTCCCAGGAAATTGCACCTATCCTTAGAAGCTGACTGCAACCTCTGCCTGAGGGACATGTCTCAGGAGAACTGTGTTTGAATGTCACTTAGATGCTGGGGATCTGTGTCTTGGCAGTTGTTTTTTCCTCTCAAAACAGACAAACTTTCCGTTTGGGATGCAAGTTCTGGGAAGAAGGGACTCTGGTAGCCCCTGTAAGTCAAGGATAATCACGTGTCCTTTTGAGCTCAATGGGGCCATGAGACACAAAGTGTGCAGCAGACTGAGCTGATGGGAAATACAGAAGGGATGGAGAAAGGAGAAGGGTGTGGGAATCTCCAAGGTCCCTTATTTCCTGGCCCAGTGACCAGTGTTCTGTGCTGCACTGTTGCTTCCTTTTAATTCAGGTTTTCAGCCCAGTAAAAAGACTGCATGCCTGTCCCAGTCTGCTGTCTCTCGTTTCACCTGGGAGATGTCTCCCATGCCTACCTGTCATATGGGACTTGTTCTACAGAAAGGAAAACCAACTAAAGTTTGGAGGAGAAGTTTATATTTAGAGATTTTTCACACTTGTACATTAAGGTTACTTTTGACATAGTTGCAATTTACTCTTTCCTAGAGTGATATCCTGCTTCAAAGTCCCCCTTTACCTTTGATCTAGAGCATGATTAATTGGTGTAGATGCACTTCCAGAGGGCTGGAGAGAGAGACACTTCAAGGAATGTGTTGCAGACACTTTTTATTACTTTTTAATTTAAGGGAAGCTAAAGGCTACAGTGTAACATCACTGCATTATTTTCTTGCATTAAAATCTCCCAGTGGCAAGAAATTTCCAGAGCCAAGGCCCAGAACCACAACCTATTTCTGCTTTGTGCCTGTGCACTCAGATGCCCAGCAGGACCTGTCCAGGGTCCCAGGGAGCGAGTGAAGCCCTTTCCCTAGCCCACCCTTGCTGCTCTGAGCTGATGTTTGCCAATCTTGGTTATCATTTATTGCTTTCAGCTTCCTCCCAGGCATGGCTGTTGCTTTGGCATGGAGCTGGATGGCACGTGGTGGCACGGCTGGCCTTGGAGCCAGCAGTCCTTGTGGCCCTTGCTGTCTGCCAGACTGGCAGTGTTGTGCCCACAGAGGATAACTCCAGTCTGTCTTGCTGTAAACCAGGCTGCTCCTCCTTGATGTCTGGGCTGCAGCCTGTGCTACCCACACTCCCCTCGCTGCTCTGCTCCCCTCTCCCTGCTCTGTTTTGGTTAAAGCCTGCTTATCTCTGAGCCAGACAAGGAAAGGTTCCTACCCACAGCCATCCAGGAGGTTCATGCAGATACCTGAAGTGTGTGTGCAGGGTTTGCAGGCTTTCATACCTGATGGCTCGTGGCATTTGATGTCCTTCTCCTCACTCCTCTCTCGTTCCAGAGCAGAGGGATCAGGAGTGACAAGTGTGCATAGGCCACCTCTCTGTGGTGCCATACCCTGAGGGTGCTGATGGGAACAAACAGCTGGGAAAGCACCAAGGGCTCCCCTGAGCTCTGCCTTATCCTTCCTTGAGTGGGCCCAGTCTCATCGCATCCCCCTTCCTTTCCCCTGGCCCTGTGGAGAAGGGAAGGGAGCTGCTAGGGGTTCTTCTCCAGCCTCCAGAGGAGAGAAGCACTGTGATGGTCACTAACCCCAGCACTCTGGGCATATTCAGTGAAAGTACCAAAGAACCAGGACAACTCCTGTTAGAACAGGGCTGGAGGATGACTCCCAAGCTGCTCCTTGTTTTTTCCACCAAGACCCCAGCAGGACAGCATCATGTATGCTCCCCCATCAACCTTGCAAGCTTATCAGGGGACCAGGGCATTGCAACCAGAGCAGGCAATCTGCAGAACACTTTTTCTACTTGTTTCCCTTTCCTCTGGATAAGATAAGGTGTTTGGGGAAGACGACCTGCTGGTCCTGACTCCAGGAGAGTGAGTGCAGGAGGCTCTGCAGCAGCACTCCTGGAGCAGTGGCTCTGCAGGAGCACAGGATCCTCCCAAGAGGCCACTTCTCCCACGAGCATGCAGCCAGAGCTGAGCAATGACACCCTGGGACAGTTCTTGCTTTGGGGTGTGGGCTGTGCTTGGGCTGACTACAGCTGGGATAGGGGAGTTAGGGAGGGATGGTTGAGTCTGAATGGAGCAGCAGACCTTGCAGGGTGGCTGGATGAGAGGCTTATGGAAAAGCTCTGGGAGAAAAAACAACTTCATAGACTAAAAGAGTAAGAGAAGTCAGTACCTAAGCAGAGTCTCTTTGTTCCACCACTGCCCAACTTCAAGATCTTCAAAATCTTCATTGATCGGGTTGGCCTGAAATTGGCTGCATGTCATAGGAAGAGACCCCAACAAGCCCACAAAGATAATGTCACAATATTTTCCACAGGAAACAATATGCCAGACACTGAGGCTGTGAGGCTGTTTTCAGACAAGGAAATGCTCAGTTTGCAATGCAAACAGGAAAGGGTGGCACTTGGAAAAGGAGCTTTCCTGTACCACAGACACCTTGGCTCTGCAGGACAACCCAGTGACCTGCTGGAAGAGGGATGTGTCAGCGGGATGAGCAGCTGGTGAGGTCTATGGTGCATTGCCATGCATGAATATGTCCTCCAGCAGCAGGGAGACTTCTGGTTTCTTCACTTCTGGTTTCTTTTTTGTTTTTTTTCCTTTTTTTTTTTTCTTCACTTCTGGTTTCTTCACAAGGTTTCAGTCCAGCTCCAGCTCAACTGTGAGAATCCATGAACTGCCTGTAGCTGCAGCACCAGTAAGATCTGGGCAAACCCGGAGGGATGGGCTTTGAAAGTTCTTTTGTTTCCTCTGCCTCAAAATTATCTTTGCATTCCCACCCCCCTTCTCCCCCTCTCCCCCTCTGCCCCGTGGTGTTTCCAGCAGAAGATGTTTGCTTTTCTCACCCACCTCGTTGTGTTTGCAGCATTGCCCTTCTTGTGCTTCTGGGTGTCATTTTTTCACCCAGTGTTACCTTACCCTGCTTTTCAAACCAAAATCTGATTTCAGGGGAAAAGTCTACAGCCTCCAAAGCCCAGTCCTTTATCCACAAAAGAAAAAGCTGCCGTGGTTATCCCAGGGCCGCCTTAAGCACCACTGGCTTTTTGGCGCTTTCTAATTACCTGATGACAGGCGGGGGATGGTTTTAGCCAAAGGAGCAGTTGTACTCAGTCGAACCACCCAGTAAATGAGAGAATTTCAAAAATAGCACCGCAGGCTGCAGAAAGCAGAGAAGGGACTGGAGATCCCCCTCAGTGCCTACAAACGGTGATCCCTGATGGCTTGGAGAGTTAAACTGCTGTGAAATTTCAGGGTGGGAAAGAAGGGTTCAGTTTGCAACAATCTCAGGAATTCCACAGGCGTGTTGTGTCTGGGTGTTAAAACTGTTACACAGGGGATTCGTTACCAAAGGATGGGGATTTTCTAGTCTTACTGTGCTTTTAAATGTTTGCTGTAAGAAAATCTGCCTCAGGCTTCCACCTTCTCTCGCCTGCCTGCTCCCAGCCCAGGCACAGCAGTGGCAGAGCTGGGAGCTGGATGAGCACCATGGCTGATGTTTGACTTGCAGGCAGGATTATACCCCCTTGCTTTTGGGGTCAACATTAGCAACACTGGCCTGACCAGCTGCTCTTTGAGCTAAAGCTGTGCAGCTGAACCTGGAGGTTGCACTGGGCTGGGCGTTTGTAGCCACGAGCATCACCTGAAGTAAATGTGCTCTGAACTAAATGTGCTGCTCTTGAATCTTTTCAGTAAGGTCTGCAAGCCCCAGTCTGCCTTGTCCTGAGGCCACAGCTGAGCTGAGGCCACTCTGTGCTGAGTGATGTGCAGAGCTGTCCCAATGCTGTACTGTGACAAACAGAGCAATGCCAAAGGCCCTGGCTGGTTCCCACTCCCCTGTGAATACATGCAGACTTTCTGTGTGACCACCACAGGCAGCTTTCCACATTGCAGTTTCCAAAACAGCAAAACACACAGGGACCTGACACACTCCCCTCCAAAACAGCAAAACACATGGGCTTCTGACACGCTCCCCCTCCAAGACTGCGGCACATAAATAGAAAAAAGAAACAACAAACCAACCAAACAAAAAACAAGCTTAATTAAGGACTTCAAGAGCAGGAAATGTGCACACGTGTGCTTGCCAGAGCACAAATATTTTCTTTTGGAGCTGCTTTCTCCAAGGGTTCAGTAAGGTGATCAAGGCTGGGTTACAGAGCAAGGGTAGCAAACAGTTCCCAGCCCCTCCGGAAGGCAGCGGCCACAGGGCGCTGCTGTTCTGCATCCTTCCCCGTGCTCCAGCCTTTGGCTTTAGCCTCCCACAGTATATACTGAAGCCATTCAACCATTTGGCTAAAAGCAGATGGGGAGGGAGAGAAAACAAAGTCAGATGAGAGGGAGAAAGGCAGCTTTTGTGCTGCCTGTGTTTGCAAAAGACAGCCCAAGCCCCTTTTGGACTAAGGTTTAATTTACTGGACTCTGGAGAGCTGAGGTTCACAGCCCCACAGCTGCTACAGGCAGTGGCACGTTGGGGCAGTGATAGGGAGCGGGTGGGGAGCCAGCTCTGATGGGTGAGCAGCTCCCTCAAGAGGGGCTGTGGGACACACAGGACACGATGCAGGGTCCCTGGCTGCTCTGGGGAGAGCAGATCTGCTCTGTGACTCTTCTGCTACATGGACCTGCCCCAGGTCACCTGGAAGGGACAAGGGAAACTGGTCTGTGTAGACAGGAGCCTTCAGCGTGGCCCTTCCTGCTATTGTCCCTCTGCTCATCATGTCTGTTCCTGAGCACCTCCCGAAAGACTGCTGGGTGCTACACAGCTGGGTTCACGTTTCCTGTTCCCCAGTCCAGACCAGTGGGTTGCTGTGCTGTCACTGAGGCAGAAAGATGCTGCAGCATTTCAGACTTCCCCACAGTTCCCAGATGGTATGAAATTCCCTGGGCAGGAGCATCTCTTTCAGCCCATCTGAGACCTGCTCACCCGTTTTCAACAGATGGATGAGAAAATGCTAAAACAACAAACACAACTCATTCCCTTGCAAATGAAAGGAGACGCTCGACTAGAGCAGGAATCCACTGTGCCCAAGTACCCTCCTGCCCCATTTCAGATGGACCAAGTCCCCCCACTCCGCAGCTCCTGCTGGGCTGTGGGCAGAGCTTGGCCCGCAGAAGTCAGTGTCAGCAGGGTGCACAATGCCCAGCAATCACAACAGGGGCCGCAGGCTTAATCTGTTTTGCACAGCTTCAAAAAACCCAGCCCCCACGGCTATTGTCAGGGTGATCCCACCGATTGCATCAGAAGTCTGCATGGGACACGGGGCTGTCTCCAGGGCTCAGTGGGGGGGTGCCTGGGGCATTGTGGGGAGCAGCCCTGGTGTCCCGGGGCTGTCTCGGGTTCTGCAGGCAAACCACAGCACAGGTTTGTGCTCTGCTGCTCCACAAACAGAGCCTAAGGTCCTTTGGCTTTTGCCTTGCCTCTGGGTCTCCACTGAGCTGGTGAGGGTTGGTTATTATTATTATTATATATTATCCCCACAAAGGCATGAGACAAAGGCAAAGGGTCTTCCTTTGGTGGACAAAATCCTCATACCAGTATTTGCGTATATATTTCTCTTTATTTTTTCCTTCCCCTGCATCTGTCCAGTGCTACATGCTTGTGCCTTCCCAGGAGCAGCCAGCAAAGCAGGCAGCTCGGTGGGCATGATCCAATTTCCAGGGCAACTGGGATGGGACTGAGTCCAGAGTGTCCTCGACTCACAGTGCTGCTCTTATTTCTCCACGGTTTCCTCTCCATTTGCTTTCTTAATTCAGCCTGTCTTTTGCCAAGGAAGAGGCCAAAAAAGCAGACATGTGGCACATCCAGAGTCCTCCCCGCTGGCTTTACAACTGCTGGGGGATTTCTAGCTTTCCAGTTTCAGGAGCAGACCTCCAAGCTTGCCTTGCCCTGAGGTCAAAATATGTCAAAGTACGGTCAAAGCAAGGAAGGCAGGAGGCCAGTTCTGACTCTAAAGGCTCTGCTGTGCTGAGCTGTTGTCTCAGCAAGAGTCCATCTGAGGAAGACAGGGACATGTATCCCCAGGTATGGATCATCATCCTTTGCCACTAGTCCTGGTCACCTCCACTATGAACCTGCTGAAGCTACAAGTGCTGGTGTGTCCAGAGAAAAACCAGAAAGGTGGGATCTCATTTCAGCTCAAGTGTCTCCAGAAATCATCTCAGCTTCCTTCCTGCCATCCCTTCCTGCCATCCACTTGCTTTCCTTCTCCCTGGCAGAGCCAGTCTGTCCACAGCTCTTCTGAACAGGGTCTCAGTGAAATGGTGGGGCTCAGCTGCACCCTAGGCATTAGCAAGAAGCCAACAAACCTTCCCTGTGAGCCGCCCAGAGATCCAGTGAACAGCAGGAGCTGCGCTTGGGATCAATGCTGAAGAGTCACTTAGAGGCAAAGGGAGCTGGGCATGAACTGCTTTTTGCCATGGAAAACAATAGACCCAACCCAAAGCAAGAGGGTTTTAAAATTCATCCCTAGAGCGGGATAACACTGAAAACCTCCAGCTGTTATTTCCAGATTTGCAAACCCCACAGAGAAGCTGCCAATTCCTGCCAGAGAAGCAAACTTGCTTGTGTGTCTGCATAAAACTGAAAGCCAGGCGTTGCTCCCCAGGCCTGGCATTGTCCCTCTGCCCCCTCTGTCTCGGCCCCGCAGCACACGGGGAGCAGTGGTGAAAGTGTCCCAGTCCCAAGGGAAATGGGCCCTCCCAGGTTTGCAGGACAGAGTTTGCTCCTGGCCTAGAGGTGAGTGGCTGGAGCCATGAGTGGTCAGCCTGGGACCACCCTCCAGATGAGGCCATGGGTAGGTGCAAAGAAAAGGGAAGTTAGTCCTTCTCTTTGTTTCTTCTTTGTGGATTCCTGATACAATTAATGTTCATTAACAGTCTCAGCATCACACAGCAATAAGTCCAGGGGCCTCTCCCTCAGAGCTTCCATTTCAGGGAAGAATTTTTTATCTCTGTTTTTCCCATGAAAGAGAAGCTTAAAAGAGAATTCTCCAAATCTGATTTATTTTTAAAATGTGATTCTCATCCCTCCATCTCCTTAAACAGCTGTCCATAACATATGCAGGGCATACGGCACGGGGAAACACTGCTAATTTTAGTAGCAGGTCCTGAGGGAGGGACCCAGCTCTGGGCCAGGCACAGGATGGAAAGTCACAGCGTTCGCTCAGGGCCCCACATGACCTCGCTATTTTGGGGCTGCCCACGTCCCACCTTGCCCCAAGCCCACAGACATGGTGCAGCATCAGCCCTGAGCCTTCCCACAGCCCAGCTATTCCTGCCCACAGCATCTCTCCTGCCCACAGTGACAGCTCCTGCCAAACCCCGGCCAAACAGGATGGGTTTTGAAGGGAAGTAAACAGGCTTCAGGGCTAAACTGAGATCCCCAGAACTCATCACGCTGAAGCAATGATGGACGAGGTATTTTCTGCCCACATATGTCCGCTGTATTTTCAACCAGCTAAAGGGGGTTCCCCTCTGATCAGTGAAATTCCATCAAGCTCCACACGGATGATGCAAGTGATTCCTCCGCTGACTGGCCTTTGCAAGGAACAGAATATTTATGCGTGGTCATAAAGATATGAATTACCCAGGGTAGGAAGGTTTTGAGGAACTTGAACTCCACAGAGTAAAATCCAAGCTGGGCAGGGAAGTTTAGAGGGTCTCAAAAGTGAACTCAGAGGTGATTTGGAGGGAGCCAGGAAGCAGAGATGGTGGGGATGTCAGTGCTTTCACTTGGTGTCAGCCTGGAGTGGTCGTGTTTGTAAATCACAGAATCATGAGATGCTAAAATCCCAGAGCACTGTCAGCACTGCCCCTACCAGCCCAACCCACCCTGTCCCAACAGCTCTTCACGTGGCTGCTGCATGGCAGGGACAGCTCAGGTTCCCAAGACATCCTGCCCAAAGTCTTACCATCAAAAAATATGTCCTACTGTCTCCCCTGTATCTTCTTTGCCAGTTTCTAAGGCTGCCTGTGACTGGCTGTTGTGGTGTAACCCCAGCTGGCAACTAAGCATCACACAGCCTCTCACTTTTTCCTCTGTACAGGGTCTTTCCAAATGCATCTTGCCAAAATCAATCCCATTTTGTCTCCTTTAAGGGAGACCCTGTTTATGGAGCCTCCTGCATCCGGCAGCCTGGCTCGTTCGTCTGGTACATCTCAAGCCAGGGCTTGTTCTGAAGTGAGCTCAGCTCAAGCAGAAAGTGTCAGAGTAAGAGAGAGAAAAATGTGGATTCTCAGGGTGGATACGTGCACTGGGAATGAGGCACCCTGGCACCCCCCAGGCACCCCAGGCATCCCAGCCACCCCCACACTGTGCCCTGCCCGCTGAGCTGGATGTGGCCACAGCTCCAGCATGGCCCAATTCCTGTCCAGGGATGCTGCAATAGTTCATCCATGAGCAGTGCTAGAGGGAACGTGGCCACTTGGGATCCCTCCGTCCTGTGTGAAGCTGCCTTTCCTGGCTTATGTCACAGCAGGACACCGGGGTTGTGCAGCCGGCAGGGAATGGGGATGGAGCTGGGAACATCGAGCCCTACACAGACTGAATTACTGCGGGGTGGGGCTGGCCAGGAGGGGGGATATTTTGATAGGGTTTTGCCAGCAGTGAGGGTTAATAGGAGGACAGTAAAGTCCTGTTCTTCAGCCTTCACAGGGAACTGCTAAACTTTCCAGACTAACACACAGCTGAGCCTCCTTGTCACCAGTGAGCCTTGCCCTCCCCAAGTTCATCGTTCCCTCCTCCTCTTTGCCTCCATCAATGCACAAGCCTGGAGCAAAAGCAGCCCTCACTCAAAGTTCTCACTGCTGGGCTCCTGGGGACAGCGAGTTATGCTGAGGTCACCAAACCCTGCTGCCTGCTTTGCCTCAGCTGCAATCCCAATCCATGACAGCTCTGCCTCATCACTTCTTGGCCCCCCTGAACACTCACCAGCCTCCCCCACTGCATCACATTCCCAACAGGGAGCCTTCCAATGGGCTCCCAGCAAACCATCAAGGGACTCCCAGCATAGACATGTCTCAGGAAAACACTGCTTTCAAAGCCAAGATATAAGGTTATGGGGCTGATTAAATTAAGAATGGTCTAATTATCAGTGTTTATAGAGTAAGTAGCCAGCTCATCTGAGAATCAAGCTTCTCTTAGAGGACCTCACACTCATGACCCAAAAAATCAATTGCAGCTGGCTCCAGAGAGCCTTGTGAACCCTGGGATTTGCCTTTCTGATCTTTTCCTCACTCATGGTTATTGCCACTGCTTTCCAGATGGCATTTGGATGTTCTGGAGCTGGCACAGCTTCACCTGGGTTCTCCCATCAAGGATGCCTTTTAGGCTGTTTCTCTGTGAAAAAGAGCTGCCACTGCAGTCCAGGAGCTTCTCTCTCCCCACATGTCCCAGGGGCTCAAAAGTGGATTCCTGTTTATTTCCTCAAGCAGTTTTATTCATATCCTTCAAAAGCTGCCAAACCGCATCTGTCAGGCCCAAGAGGACTCAAAAGTGCATCGTAGGTAAACACCAGGAGCAAGGTGGGACTGCCTGGAGTTCACAGCTTCTGCTGCACTTCTCCCTTGGAAGTTTTATTGCACCTTGTGCAAGTCACAGGCACATCTCTGGCACAAGTTCTCAAGCAAAAGCAGAGTCAGGCACACAACATCCCTGTGTTCAGGACTGATAGAGAACAGCCCCCAGCAGTGAGGGAGAATCCTTTCAGGACAGGCAATGAGTTTCTTTGGATACTGTAAGTGTTGGACTGGGACCAAGCTCAGCCAGGCTGGATGTGCCCAGACTGTGCATGGGAGCTTCAAATGGGCTGAAGATCTGTCCTGTCTGCTGGTGCCTGGTGTGATGACTCCAGGCAGGGCTGTGGGGACTCCGCCACAGGGACGTGGGGGGGAGGCTCCAGCCAGAGGGGTCAATATCTACCACTCATGCTGGGTGTAGCTGGGGACAGGCACAGCTGTGATGTTCAGATCTGATGGCCATGAGCAGCACAGAGGGCAGTGTAGGGCCAGCTCCAGTACACAGAGCTCCCTACTTGCACCACAGCTGAGGACAGTGATGGATTCCCCCCCCCTGTTTCTTTGGGCTCAGTTTGGTTTCAGGGAGGACAAACAGGCTCCTCCCAAGCCTGCAGCCCCACACATCTCCAAGCGAGTGAGATGATAATTGCAGGGGCAGTTTGAAAGAGGTAGAGATCCTTCCCATGGGGCATGGAAATGCCTTCCACCAGAGCCCCCTGGGGCAGCTGTGAGAGCCCACACGCACCATGGAAAGAACAAGACATCCCGCAGTGTGTCCTGCTTTCTAGCTCCACAGCCTGCTCCCAGGCTGTGACTCACTGCAGAGCCATGCACAGCTGGCTTCCCACCCCCTGCCCTGCTGGCCTCCGGCTTACAGAGGATCTGCAAAGACATCCACTGCTCCTTCTCCATCTGCTTCTGACAGAGCCAGCACTCCACTTGCCTGCATCACCCCATGAGCCAGCTCAGCCCCTGTCCATCAGCAGCACACCGAGGCTCAGGATCTCCTGGTCCAGGAATTGGAAGAGACCTTGGCTGGGTGTCAGTCTGCTCCATCTGAACCAGGAATCAGTCCTACTGCTGAGCCCAGGGGAGAGTCCCATCCCACTGGGAAGAATGCCTTACCCCACACAGGACAGGCAGCCACTCCTGGGCACATTCCCAGGACAGTTTGAGTTCGTCCTGCCCTGTGCAGATTGTTCTTCCAGTGGCCATGGATCTGCTTAGTGTGAGCCTAGAGAGCACAGCCCTTTTGCTTCTAATCTGCTTCTGAAATGGAAAAAACCAGAAACCCTCCAGCAGAACCTGCTGACACATTCCCAGAGAGCAGGAGAGCTGGGACATTCCTGGGATAGGCAGATTCCTGTCTGCTCTGCTCGTACTGGTCTTTCTTGACTTTTCCTGAGCTGGGTGCTGGGCTCCCACACCAGCAGCCATTGCCTTTCCACACACTGCCCCGCAGGTGTGAGGAGCTTAGCCTCCAGCCGCACACTCAGGGATGAAGACTTAGTAGATTACATTCCCGCAGTGGTTCCAGGGCATCCTGTTTATTTATGTGCACTCCGGGCTCATTGTTTTGCAGCAATTAATGCAGAAACATCCTCTAGAGAAAAACTCATTAGGGAATCCCTCCCAAAGCAGAGAGAAGGAAAGATTTGTGAGCAGGACACAGCAGGATTATTAATCCACACTTGTATCTCTCCAACCAATGCTCACTCACATTTTTCTTCATTTCTTACAGCAGACTTGTTCCCCTCTTGGAGAGCACTGGGGTTTTCTCAACTGTGACAGCCCAGATCTGCCCAACCTGGCTTAAAATGGGATGAAGAAATTTGGATTTTGAACTAGGGTTAGCTGGAGTTCAAACCTCATCCCTGCAGACCTCTTGGCTTTGCTGTAAAATGAGCTCAAGCCACAAAGGGTCGTACCCTGTTTGCTGTTTCCATCGGAGTTTGTGCAGTCACCTGAGCTGGGAGCGAGTGCTGGGAGTCCTGGGGTGCATCCAGGGGGGTGCCCTGCTGGCACCTGGTCAGGGAGCCCGACCTGGACCTGTGAGGCTGCTGCTCTGTGAGGTCTCCCAGGGCTGATGAGGCCCCTCAGGCAATTTCCTGCCCATCCAGTGCCCCAGATGGCAAAGACAACCTTCTAAACATGTGTGAGGTCCAGTTTTCCTCCTGGCAGCTTGACCAAAATGTCCTCTTTGATGAGTTGTACTAAACTGTACTGAGTTGTACCAGGCTGTACAAGAGTGGAAAGGACTTTCCAGGACTTCCTTTGCAAGCTCTCAGTCATTTGTGGAGCTTTTTAAAGCTGCTGAGCCTAAAGAGTCAGGGAGTTGCTCCAGGCTCTTGTTTCCCCCCCTGTGTGATCCCCCTCCATCCCACTGCTGATGCCTGGCAGTGTGTCCCTCACAAGATGCAAGACCTGGCTGTCCCCACCGTGTGTGCAGAGGACTGTGAGGTCCCCTCACTGTCACCCACCCCAGGCTCACAAGCACGAGCCTGGGGTGGGTGAGATCATGAGCCTGGGGTATGTTTACAGATGTGACTGCATCACTGCTTTCTGCTTTCACTCAAAACCAGTGGGTCTAACCCACCACATATATAAAGAAATCCCTGTTATAATTATCTCCCTGGCACTATCATTTGTCTAAGCCCTTAGTAGAGGGCTTAGCTTCAGGCCCACAGTGCAGAGCACTAAGCAATTGCCACGTTGTCAGTTAGAAAAGTCGTGGTTTCTTTTCTCTTCTTTTTTTTTTCTCCCTAAAATTTTTTCCAGATGTCTTTTTTTTTTTTTCCTTAGGAGAAGAACCAACAGCTGTACAATTTCAATGCGAGCCGTGACTAATCCACTGCAGAGAGCATTCAACGACAGCATTCAACTCCTGGGATATGAATCAAACAAATGATACTTTGGCTTAGGGGATGTATGGCCTCTGGAGCCAAACTGGGCCTACACTGCTGGGAGCACTGGGCTGCACCTGGGAGCTACGGACACTTGTGGTGGGAGAAGATGCTCCAGATTCCACAGGTGGTTGGTTGTATTAGAAGGACACATGGGGTCTTAGACACCATCCCAAATCTGGCCCCCACATGGACCCGAGAGGGTTGTGTGAAGAATTTATGGATGTTCCTGTGAGTGATATCAATATCCACATATCAGCACCCAGGGATGGCTTTTGAGAGGTGTGTAGCCGAGTAAAGAAATGGGTGAAGAAGATTTTCTTCTCTTGTTCTTTGCCAGCAGCCTCCTGAGCTGCCTGATCACAGAGACCGACCGGCTCACTGGGAAGTGATGACGGGTTCTCATGGCCCCCCTTCCCTACACTTCCCTCCCCTTTCCCTTTCTGTTCTGTTTACTTTTTGTTTCTTGTTGGCCATGGGATGTTTAGTCTTACATCTGATCTTTCACATGCAGCAGAAGTGCCGCGAGGCCGGATGGGGAGTGAGCTGATACAGAATCACAGACCACAAAGGCATCCTACAGAGCAAGGAGCCAGCACAGCCCAGGGGGTTGTCATAGGCCAGTTCCTGTGTTGACATCTAAATCCTCAGCAACATCAGTGGGAAGAGTTAAGGACCCAGATCCATGTCTCAGCCCATCTCAAAGATAGTTTGTAATCACAAGGAATGCGCCCAAAGCCCAGTCAGCCAAGACAAAACATGATGTTGCATTTTGCTGTGGTGTTGGGTGTCCTTCACCCAGCATCCATAATCAGGCTGCTGGTGCCCAGATGGCTTGTCCTCAGTCGTGCTGGCTACATGAGCCACAACCTTTCCAGCAGCCCCTGGAGAGCAGCCCTGGGGTGAGGGTTGGTGCCACAGAAGGATCACAAGCTGAAAAAAGCTGAATTATCCACAGGGCTCAGGACAGCCCTTTATGGCATGGAGATACTCTTCAGGGATGCCCAAATTCCAGCAGTTTTTGTCTGCTGGTTTTCCCTTGCGGTGCAGCGCCATGGCCGTGCTGGTGTGGAAAGGCGCGTGGTCTGCTCCTGCCAGGGGAGCAGATGAACCTTAAATCCTCACAGTCATGGAGAGAGGAGCTGGGTTTTCACCCTAAGCATAGAGAGGAACAGATGGGAAAAGCCAACTCCAAGCAGTTTTGCTGCCTGGCTGCCTCTGGCTGGGCAGCTGCTCCAGCTGAGTTATGATCTGTAAGGTCAAAATACTTAGTGATGTCTGAAGAGACCAACAGATTCAGCTGACCAACAATTCTGACTGTGGGTTTTGTTCAGTCAGTCCAGATCTGCTGGCTGATAACCACAGCAGAGAGACCAGTTTGCTGAGCGTCACATCTACCAGCGCAGCATTTCTCTGCCTACTTAGAGCATAATTCAGATCTGTCATAATTCCCCACATTCTCTGGATCATTCGTTCCTCTCCCTCTCCACAAGGCAGTCCCAGATGGCAGCAGTGTTAGGAGATAGAATGGAGGAGCAAGAACTCTCCTGCCTTCTTCTTCATCCCCCTGAGGATGGGAAACACCAGGTCAGGGACTGAACTACTCTTGAGAAATGACAGCATTTCACTTTTTAATGGCAGCAGGTTAAGGTGTTAGGAGGTGCACAAACCAAGCAGAGAGATGGCATTCTGCCCGCCCCCCGTGCTGTCAGTCCGAGAGAGAGAGAACTGACAAACTCGTTGCAGCAGTGCAGGCAGCTGTGACAGTGACTCCGCTGGGAAGGCTGCGCTGGGGGCTGATCTGCCCCTGCGAGAGACCCCCTTGATCTCCAGCCCCTGCTTGATTTCTCTGGTCTATCCTTAGGACCCAGGCTGTGCCTCAGCCGGGTGGGACTGCCCACTGGGGCGAGGGGGGGAGGAAGAGACCGATTTGGAAAGATAGCAAGGAGGAGGAGGAGGAGGAGAGGCAGCGGGAAACCCAGCCCACCCTTTGGCTTCCTCCTGCCTCCTTCTAAAACCTGCAGATTCCTCCAGCCTGTCCAAGCGCCTGAAGTTTCCTCAGCCGTGCTGCCCGGACTGCGAGGTATGGCCCGAGCTTCGTGTTTGCCTTTGCTGTGCCTCTTTCCCCTGATATAGGGGTCCCCATAGCCCCACTCGTGGCGGTCCCTGGCCCGGGACCCACTCTCCCAGCCCGTGGAGTGTGTCCAGGGCTCGGCAATGCGTCACTCGGGATGGGGAGGTGGATGCTCCCCACCCCAAGTGGTGCACTTAGAGACCACTCCTGACTTCTCTTTGCAGCATCTCCGCTCCTAAACTGTCTCTTGCTCTATTTCACTGCCAGATGACGAGCTTAACACTTTGGTGGCATCTGACTGTAAAGGTTTAATCTGCCCTCATTTTTCTCTCTCCTTCCTTTTTTCCCCTCTGGGTTTTCAGCTGGGAGGTAGTTCCTTAGCGAGATGTGTGACCAAGGTCTGAGCACATCAAACCAACCTGCAGAGAAAATCAGATCTAGTTACAAACCAGTCCCCACTACTCCCAGCCTGAGGTGTGTTGGCAGGTGATGTTTTACTCACCAGAGTATCTAGAGGAAGAACAAAAGAGTTGTCGACTTCATCTCAGCGTTTTTTATTTTTTCAGTACAGCCGCTCTTATTTCTCCTAAAAAAAAAAAAAAGACACTCGGCTTTTTGTTCCCAGCAAACTTTGAAACTCTTTCAAGTCCTGCTGCCCTGGCTGAACTCTGGCTGATCGACTGTTAGAGAGACGGAGGTTGCAGGAGAGGAGGAACAAAGCTCTTTTGGAGTGTTTTTTTTTTTTTTTAAGTTTTAAGAACTTGGGCTCAGTCAGGCACAATTTTAAGTCCACGCAGAAGAGCCGAGGCTTGTTTCCTTTAAAGGCAGCTGCTGTCCTTCCCATCCCGGTGACGTGACCTGTGTGGCAGTATAACTCTGCTCTTTGTGTCCCTTCTCTAAGAAAGCTCCATTCTGTTGCATCCAGCCAAAAAAAGAGAAAACTTAGCAGGATAGGGGTTGAATTCCCACCCAAACCGAAAGGCAAGAGGTTCAAGTTGGAGTGAAACTGGGGACACCGGGAAAGTCGCCAGTACTCCGAGTCCTCAGAGACCACCAACTCGAAACAGCCCAAAAACTCAGCAACCCTCCAAAAGGACAAAAGTTAATTGCAGCCCTTTGTTAGGGTGGATCAGGCGAGTTTTAAGTGGAAATGAAAGGCTGTTGCGTCCTGCGCAGTAACTAAAGCCAAGCCATTGTTTGCCACATAGGCAGGAGCAGGGATGCGGGCGGTGTTGGGAGGGGGAAGAGCAGAAATAAACTTTTCAAACTTTTTTTTCAAGCCCCTCCTTCCACAACCCTCTGCTCTTCCATGACTCAGCCCCAGAGGAATGTCGGCTCCCATGGAAACCTTTTCTGGGTCCTCTGGTCGGAGGGATGTCGGGGCTGTTATCGCTGGAGCGGCTGCAGGCAGGGCGAGTCCAGGGAATGCTTTGGAGATGGTTTGCATTTTTGAGAGTATTTATCGGGCAGCTTATTCTCGTCCTCCTTTGTGGAGCCGTGCGAGATCAGTTGGCTGCATCCCCCGAGAGCCGGAGGGACCGCCTGCCCCTGGCACGGCAGTATCAGGGCTGGTTTTGGCGCTGCTCTACGTCCAATCCACACAAAAGAAAAAGCTCAGGCAGGACAGCAAAATTCCATCTCCCGTGTCTGCCCAGGGCTCATCAGTGAGCCGCTGCCTGCAGCCCAGGGCTCATCCATGCACTGTTCTTGTTATTAATTTAATTGTTTCAAATTATGGATGCGATCTGTAACCTGGACAAACCATGACAGCTTCCAGCACACAGCTGTAATGGGATCGGGCTCTTGCCTTTGTATCAATAAGCCCTGTAAGACCTGGAGCATTTTTCAGTGCAATCAGAGCTGCTCAGCTCCTTGCACGGGAAATGGGTTCATGCAGCATTGTGTAGACATGTCTTTAGTGACTGCACAGGCAGATGGGGCAGATAGAATTTTCCCTCCCGTGTTTTACTTGTAGCATATGTGTGTGCCTGAGCTAAATGGAATTTCACTTCCATATAAATCTTGTTTGGTTTTCTGAGCCTGCACACTGTGTGCCAGGGGTCTGGGCAGGTGGCAGGAGCCAGAGTGGCTTCTGCCCAGTCCTCTGCCCTGCTCCCCAGGGCAGCTGCAGCACATCTGGGTGAGCTGGTACTGACATGCAGGGACCTGTTCAGCCAGGAGCTTTATGGGGACTCGAGCAAACAACTCTGACTTCAAATGGAATTTTAGCCTGGGAGTGGCTGCTGGGTGAAGCTCAGAGGGTCTTGCTTGCATAGGGAGGTCAGGGAGGTTCAGCCCTTGCGTTGTGTCTCTGTGAGGGTCACACTTGGTCACCCATCAGCACCTTGAAAACTGTGGCCCCAGTGGGGTTTAGCAGAACCTTTTTCTGGGTCAGTTTTGCCTTTACACTCCGTGTGAGGTGGGGGCACGTCAGACCTGCAGAGCCTTGAAAAGCAGTGAGCAGAGGGAGGGTGGGTGCAGGAGGCACTGGTGCTCGGGTGGTGCCTCCTGCATGGCCGGGCTGGGGTGCCGGTGGGGAGCTGAGGCACGGGAGGGTTTTGCCCACTCCTGCTCTCCGTGGCTGCAATGGGAGGTGGCAGCGGAGCCCCTGGACTGGGTTAGCAGGGGTGGCAGCTGGGGTTAGCCCGGTGGCCTCGGGGAGGAGCTGTCAAAGTGGCCAGGCAGGAACTCCTCCCCACGCTAACGTGGCATCCCAAAGGGCTTATGCAACCCTGGACAGGGCCAGCGCCACATGGGCCACGCTCCTCCATCCACGGAGCCTCTTCCGGAGGCTGCACCCGCCTGGTCCGTGTCCTCCCCCAACCCACAGAGGTCCCCGGGCTGGGTGGGAGGAGACAGGAGAGACCTGCAGACCCCAGAGGCACAGACTCTCCTCTGTGTATCACTGCGGGGTACTTTCCCCATCAATAGAAACTTGTGATGGGACTTGGGGGGAGGATGGTAAAGAGTTTCCCAGAGCAGCCTGCTTTTAGCTTATGGAGGTGCTGAGGGTCAGCCTCAGCCCTCCCTACACTCCGTGGCTCCCTTGTTATTGGCGTGGCTGCAAAATGTAAGGGGCAGCTGGCACTGAGGAATAGCCTGGGCCATGCTGGAAAGGTGAACCATTGAGAAGGGTTCATGGGAGCCCCCAGACTCCGTTTATAGAGCAACTGGGAGCTGAAGTCCCTGTGTAGGATGCAAATGGGGTCAAGCCTTAGAAAGGCAGTGCCACCCATGGGTCCTGCAGCCCATGGGTGCTTTGTTGTCTTCTCCATCCACAGCAGTCAGGAGGTGAGGCCTGAGGAGGGACTGGTGAGCATATGGAGCTTCTCTTACTTTATATTCAGCAGCCCTGTCTGTGCCCATGATGTGCTGGTTTCCAGTGTCTTGTAAAGTGCTGGCATCTATTGATTCCTTTAGGATACAGAAGGGCATAAGTCCCTGCTTGCTAAAATCTCTTTCCCAGTCCTGTCTTCCTCTGTCCAAAATGATCCCCTGGCTGCCCCTCCCTGTGCTGCCCCTGCAGTGCCAGGCATTCCCAGTGCAGGGCCCCTCACAGGGATCCTCCCAAAGTCCCTCCAGCTATGGGATGGATGCTGAGCTCATGGTGTGTCCCAGCTGCCAGCTCCAAAGAGCATCCTCTTGGACAGCAGAACCATGGTTGCTCCACAAGGAGGGAGACTTGCACCATGGATCATGCTCTTCTGATGGAGCAGCTCTGTGTGCAGGGCTCCCGAGCTGTTATTTCAGGATTTTTGACCACCAGGCATTTAGGAATGACCATGCCTTTGCAATCCAGTCAGGGGCTCACAGGGACTGCAATGTCCTCCCAGCTCTGCCTCCAGAAGGATGTTGTTTTTCAAATAAACTTGCTTTCCATCTATGGCACAAGACAGCTCTGCAGAGCTTGTTTGCTCAGACTTTTTCGTGCTCCTTCTTCCTCCAAACACAACACTGGCAGCTCTGACTGTCTGCTGGCTTCTAGCAAGCATGTAATTCCCTGACCCCAGCTTACTTGCATGCCCAGACTTTGAAATTCAAGGCTTTTTCGAGGCTTGGGAAATGATCTAAGATGGCCTTGGTCTGGGGCTGGGTTCTTCTTAATGCCATCTTCCACATGTACATGCCCTGCCCTCTCCTCCAGGCTGGGCACTGCCATGTTTCTGCCCAGTGAGCATCACTGAACCTCAGAGCACCTTCCAAAGCAAACAAGCCCCTTGGGAGAAGCCCAGGAGGAGCCTTTACAAGCCAGGGAATGGGAGCAAGGGAGGAGATGGCCAGAATCACCAGTACTTTTCCACCTCCCCTCCCCATGCAACCCTTCCAGGAGTGAAGATCAGAACCACTGATCTCTCCTGGCAGATGCTGGCAGAACTCTCGGTAGCATCCAGAGCAAATAAAGGCAAGGGGAAGGGACAGCTTGTACCAAGGAGGACAGGAGGGAGCTTTTCAGCTGCAGCCTTGACAGTGCAAACGGTCTCAGCACCCCCTACCCACAACTCCTCTGACACAGATCCTTTATCCCACCACAGCAGACATCCCCATCACCCTGTGCTCCCAGTCCTCTGACATCCCAGGAAAGCTGCCCTCCCTGCCATGACCTCTATTTTGCACAAACACCCCACTGGAGGCTGGGTGAGGTACTGAGATTGGAAAGAGGATTTTCCCTGCGTGGCCAAACCTTGCTAAGCAAGGAAGCAGAGCCCAGCCTGATAGCACAGCCTTGGTGTGGCTTTATACCCAGAGAGCTGCTGTGCACAGGGAGGAAGGGAAAGGATGCACTGGCAAATTAGATATCCTGGGAGATACGAAGAAACCTTGTCCAACGCTTTCTGTCCCAGCAGATCCATCCCTTTGCCTGGCCCCAGGGAGCTGGTGGGCTGTGATGGCCACACAGGTGGAGTGGACGAGGGCAAGCGGAAGGGAGGCAGCGGAAGAGTTGGCAGGGGGACAAGTCCCCTCACTGGCAGGAGACAACCCTCGCTGTCAGGAGTGGGATGCCACTGGCATACTAAGCAGCCAGCTGAGCTCCTCTCTGCCCTCACACAGAGGGGCTCATCCCTGCCAAACAGGAACCGGGGGGGACAAGGACGGAGTGATTTCACCAGCTGCACTCTCCTCCTGGTTCACATCACAGCCAGTGTTAGCTGGGCTGCCCGGCTCCCTCGTCCTACAGGATCCCTGCAACAGCCCAGACTGGGAGGGTGCAAAAGGCTTATCCTTCTGGAGCTTGTCTCCTGGCAGGACACAACCCCAAAGTGTCTGGGATCCCTCAAACCTAGTCTGGGGACCCTCAAGTCTGAGCAGGAAAGGGAAAAGCTATAGTAGAGATCCCAGCATTTGGGGATGCCGAGGATGGAGGACTAGCCCGTCATACCCCTAGGGACGACTGTGTCCATGTGGGAAGGGCCTTTCTAAGGGATTTAATTCTCAAGTGCCCCATGTCACTGTCTCTCCTTCATCCTCCACTTTCATTTTTCCTTGCTTTTAGCTAGGACTCAAATCAGGAGATTTTTAACATGAAAAATCTAGGGGTTTGGTAAAAAAACCTCCTGAGAAGGAAAGAGGAACTGCCATTTTGACTGTGATTTTTCTAAAGGCATCCAGGAGAGTAACAGACATCTAAACCCCACTGTCTCATGTTGCAAAATCAAAAGAATTTATCTTGGAAACATGATTTGGCTTAAGGTTTTGGCTAGAAAAGACAGCATGTGGGTCTATAATATTGAACAGACGAGGCAGGAAATGAAGAGAACACCCTTCTCTAAGTGTCTGACTGCTCAGCCTGCAGCTGAGAGGCACACAATGGCCTCCTTCCTCATCCCTGCTTTTCCTCTTCTTTATTCAGGGTCTTCTGAAAGATGAGGGCCTGGATTTTTTTCCTTATTTGCCTGGCAGGCAAAGCCCTGTCAGCTCCGGTAAGTGCATGAGACAGCAGAGCCTCTGCTGTCGGGGTTGTCCATCTGAAGTAGCTGATGGGGATTTTCTTTTGTAACAAATACAGTACTAAGGGATGGGGGGCAACCTGAGGATGGCCTTATTCCCCCTTGGGAGCATCCTCCCCATGGTCCCCCACTCATGGTCCTTTTCCCCTGCAGCAGGAGGCTCTGCCCGATGAGACAGAGGTCATTGAAGATCCCACCACAGAGGTAGGTGACTTTGCTCCTCCTCCTCCTCCCCTGCAGCACCCACTGCTCTGGGAAGAGCATTTCCAAAGCAGTGGGCAGGCTGCTCTCCCCCACCAGGAGCTGTGATCTATATACAACAACACCAGAAACACCAACCTTTTTTGCAGGAGCCTGTGGGGGCTAATCCCGTCCAGGTGGAGGTGGGAGAGTTCGAGGAACCCACAGAGGATGTAGAGGAGATTGTTGCAGAGAGTAAGTCACCCTTCCCCTGCCCTCTGGCTGGCAGAGACATCATCCTCCCCCTGCATGGGGGAGCTTTAGCCACCCCAAACAGTGAGGGGTTCCTTTGGGAAGGGCTATAGCACAAGGACGACAGCAGACTAGATGCACACTTTAAAGCAAAAGAGGCACATGGCCTCTTCCAGCACTGGGCTCTCTGTAAGCCTGTTTCTGCAACAGAAAAGCCATTGCATTGGGTGGCTACAGAAAGGAGTCCAGGATTAGCCTGAGGACTAACATGGATTTCTGGAGATGCTCACATCTCTCCAGTGCAAGAATAGATGCTTGGGGCTGTCCCTGCTGAAGTCCCTGTCTTCCCTCTGTGCTGAGATGCCCTGGGCAGCTCGTGGGAGGTGAGGATGGGGCTGGCTCTGACTTTGCTCCCCTCCTGCTCCCAGACCCCTGCCAGAACCACCACTGCAAGCACGGCAAGGTGTGTGAGGTGGATGACAACAACCAGCCCATGTGTGTGTGCCAGGACCCCTCCAGCTGCCCAGCCACCGCTGGTGTCTTCGAGAAGGTGAGGGCAGGAGCTGCTTGGTGGCCCCGAGTGGGGAGGGAACCCCACGTGGGCATTGCCAGGGATGGTGGGGAGACAGAATCAGGGTGGCAGGTCCCCATCTGGCCTCGGCTGGTGATCCAGCAGCTATTGTCCACCCCAGGGAACAAGTTAAACATCTTGTTTGGAGGCTCTCCCTGGAGACTCCCCAGCAAATCTGGGCTTTGCTGCCGCTCACGCAGCATCTCCCCACCCTGTGCAGGTCTGCGGCACCGACAACAAGACCTACGACTCCTCCTGCCATTTCTTTGCCACCAAGTGCACCTTGGAGGGAACCAAGAAGGGTCACAAGCTGCACCTGGACTACATTGGGCCTTGCAAATGTAAGTGGAGCCACTCCCTCAAACAAGGGGACCCCTGACCTGAGCACAGCCCCTGTGCCCACAGTGTGAGGGAGAGCAAAGGTCCAGGCAGGCTCAGGACTGAGGTTGGAGGGCACTGGGGCTGTGTGTCTGGGGCTGCATGTCCAGATGCTGCACTGACCACTGTGTATGACTTCCAGTCATCCCTGCCTGCCTGGACACAGAGCTGACTGAGTTCCCCCTGCGCATGCGGGACTGGCTCAAGAACGTGCTGATCACCCTGTACGAGCGTGATGAGGACAACAACCTGCTGACCGAGAAGCAGAAGCTCAAGGTGAGGGACTGGGGACAGAGCCTGGGAGCTCACCCCACCAACAGAGCCCAGCACAAGTGGGGAGCCTGTCCAGAATGACCTGTGGGCACCCCATTTAAAGCCCCTCCTGGGGTCCCCCCTTCCACCCCATTCCCCTGCTGACAAGGGCTCCCTGGCCTCTCCCATGGCAGGTGAAGAAGATCCATGAGAATGAGAAGCGTCTGGAAGCTGGTGACCACACCGTGGAGCTGCTGGCCCGTGACTTTGAGAAGAACTACAACATGTACATCTTCCCCGTGCACTGGCAGTTTGGGCAGCTGGACCAGCACCCCATCGATGGGTGAGTGTCAGCAGGATGCAGACCCCACCAGAACCCTTTCCCACACAAGGACCAGGATGATTTGGCAGCAGAAGGTGTCAAAGCAGGCTGGAGATGTGACACAAGTGGGTGGCTGGCGGCACAAGTACATCTGTCAGGGGTTGTGGCAAACCAGGCTGGGATAGAGGTAGGTTTGCCTCCTGCAAACAGCTCTTCTGCAGGAAGAGTGGCCTCCCCAGCCTCACCTGCTCCCATCTCCCTTGGGTGTGGAGTTTCTATCTTCTCAGATTTACTGTCGTGTGATAGTTCCCTAAAATATCTTAGTCCAAAGGCCCCGGGATAACTTCAGCAGCTGAGATAGCAGCTGCTGGCTTAGCTGTGAGATGGAGAAGGGCACGAGAGTGATCACAGACCCGTGGGGTGAGGGCAGCTGGCAAGGACCACCAGCTACTATTTTGTGGCCAGCACAGCCAGTTGCAAAGGCAGACACCAGTCCTTGACCTCCATGACACTCAGTGGCTGATACTGGGAGGGCACTGGGACCAGTCAACCCACAGAGCTGGGGCCAGCATCTCCCCTCCTGTGACCATGTGGCCACCTTGGCAGGTACCTGTCCCACACCGAGCTGGCCCCGCTCCGTGCCCCCCTCATCCCCATGGAGCACTGCACCACCCGCTTCTTCGAGGCTTGCGACCTGGACAACGACAAGTACATCGCCCTGGAGGAGTGGGCCAGCTGCTTCGGCATTAAGGAGCGTAAGTACTCGGGAGGGCAGGAATGGGGGTGCAGGGGACACTAAAAAGCACCCCCAGAGCCCCCACTGTGGATGGAGCAGTGCATTTCAGCTGGTGCTGGGTGAGGCAAAGCAGGGGAGAGTGGGGAGGGTGGATTGCAGGAGCAGTGGGACCCTGGCAGCATCCGCCTCCTAACCTCGTCTCTCTCTTTTCCTTCCACAGAGGACATAGACAAGGATCTTGTGATCTAAACGCCCCAGCTTCCTGCTCTGCTGCCAACTTTGTCTTGTTTTAACCTTCCCACTTCCTTTGGTTTTTAAATTGCTTTTGTTTTCTTTTTCCCTGGGAACAAGGTGCTAATATAGATCTAAACATATGTAGTAATGGTGCTAAGAGAAATAACAGTCCTCATTCATAGCCTTATCTATCACCACTAGATTACTCACTCAGCTGTTTCCACACACTCTTACCAGCCTTTTCTCTCTCCGACGTGCCTGTACCATTGACCGACTGTTCCTGTCCCAAATATCCTGTCTCGGTATCCACTCTCGGATCGACTTCTCTTTAACTTCTCACTAACAGCACGTTCCTGGACACGTCAGCGCAGATGCAAAGCCCTCTCAGCTGATGCACCGCCCCAGTTACAGATGCCTGTGAGGGAAGGCAGAGCCAGACGATGTAGGAGGATTGGGTTCTCAAGCAGAGCAGCTGCAGGTGACACTGTGGCCACCCAGCTCATGGTAGGGAGGATGGAGAAGGGTGAGAAGGATAAAGAGCGGCAGGATTTTGTTTTCCTTTTTTTTCTTCTGACATTCCCAGGGCTTGAATTTAGTAATTATTGGGCACCAAAAAAAAAAAAAAAGGCTAATCAAATTAGCAAATAGGGAGGCGCACAAAATTTAAAACAAGATGATAAAATGCATCCCATCTTGTAAAATCCCCTCGAAAAATAAAGGTTTGAAAGTGCTACATGCTTTACCATCACTCAATGACCACACTGCTGTCGTGTTTTCTGTGCGAGATGGGGTGTGACTGCCTGTTCCCCCAGGTTGCCCATGTCTGACCTTGATGTGATTCTGCTGTAGCTGAAATAAAGCTCTTGGCTCTCCCCAAATCACAGTGCCCTCAAGCACTTCCCACCTCTCTGCCTTGGTTGTGCTTAAATTCCAGCCCTGCTCTCCCAGGGAAGCTGTGTCAGTCTTGGAAGGGATGTTTCTGCCCAGAAAGAGGCGTGTTTGCCACACGCTCAAGGGAAAGGCTGTAATATTTTTTTCCTGTTGTGGATTTAAGGGATGAGTGAGATAGAAGGGAGAAGGTATTTGGATTTTGCTTAATAGAAAGGGTCCTGACAGGACCAAAGGGATGGTTAAATCTCAAAGGCTGAGAACTCTTTTTTTTTACCTCTGAATGTTCCCTGTGCCTTATATTATTAAATTCCTGCCACAGTGTGAGCAACCTGATGAGTCTCCATAATAAAAAATACTGATTTAAAACACTGACAAGTAAACGAGCCTGCCATGTTCCTCTGTTTCATCCCATCCCAGTGAGGGGGACTGCATGTGTTCAAATTGTATCACAGATATCCCCACCCCAGGGAAGACTCTGGTCCAAGGGAAGCTGAGGTGCTTCTGCTTATCACAGTCCCTCACTGTAAACCGGCTCCTTGGGGGATATTGGATGGGTAACGTGGGCAGATGGAGCTGGAGCAACGGAGGCAGACGGGGTCACTGCAGCAGCCAGCACAGACACTCACACGGCTCTCAGGCCCTTGCTTTCATCAGCAATAAAACCCCTGGGAAAGGCGAAAAGGCTCAACAGTTGGAAAATAAACACCACCATTGGCATGGGCTAAAAATATCCCAAGTTGCAAGAGCTCTGGCTCAGCTGTGAGGTCCCTGTCGACAGCCCCTGGCTGGATGTGCTGTGCTCCCAGCAGAGCTGTCAGATCATATCCTCCACAGGGCCCCTCCCAGCTGCAGAGCCCTGGGCAGGTCCCATCGGGGACAGTTACTTTGCGGGCGTATTGCCAAGGTGTTTGACCCCGGTGGGAAAGCTGGTGCCTAGAAGGGCCAGGTGAAGGTTTTCCACCCCTGCTTTGAACACCAGCGTTCGTTCCATCCGGCCAAACTGCTTCCCAGGGCTATTAGCCAAAGTGGGGGTTCCTGATGGAGACACAGCAAATGCCTCCCTGCTGTGGGGGCAGCCTCTGTGAACTGGCAGACCCGACACAGAGAGGGACACTGCTGCCCATGACCCCTGCGAGATCCAGCTGGATGTGACCCACCCCCGTGCCAGGAGAGCTGGCAAGAGAGGACGGGAAGGCAGGAAGGGGCTGTAGGAGATCAGCCATCCTGTGCAAACCTGCTTTCCAGTCGCTCCCTCTCAGCCAGAAACTCCTGCTCCACTCCCACACCAAGACACAGCTGCATTCCTTCCAGCTCCAGCCCTCCTGGACACACACAGGCAGCTTTAGTCCCGTGCAAGGGAAGGCTTTCCAGCCCTCCTCTCCTCTGCCTTCCCCTCTTGTGCAGCAGTCAGCTCTAAATCCCAGCAAGCTCAAGGAAACCAGGCTCCACCTGGAGAGTTAGTTATCATGCCTCTGGAAGGTGAAGGGATCCATCTCTAAGGCGATGTCCCATCCCATGGGACAATACTCGTGTCCCAGTGGTCTGGCAGAGCCTGAAGGACTCAACTCAGTGCTATCACAAGTGCAGCCTCCCTGGCTTTAACTGAGCATCAGAGTGAGCTCAGGAGGTTGCAGCTGGGGCTCCCTTAACCCCTCAAAGGTCACAGCCTGAAGTATCAAGTTGCTGGAATTTCACTGCGTTGGGGCAAATGCCATACATGGGGTTACATCAGGACTTGAGGAATAAGTTGGCCTCTTTGAGCTTTCAGACCTAGACAGTCAGCAAGGGTGGAACAGAACAGCCCTTTCCCTGTTACAGCTGAAATTGAGCCTTCTCCTGCCTGCACAGCAGCAAAGAAACTCGCCTGTATTTCCAAGTGGAAATTCTCCCTGTGGTTAGTGCTGACTGAGGACACAGTTTGCAAACCTGAAAAAAAGGAAATAGAAAAATAGCAGAGAGATCTGGGTCCAAAACCAGCACAGTCTGACCCGAGTGCTACAGTGCCTCTGCAGGCAGAGGTGGTTCATTTTGGTGCAGTCACTCACTGAGCTGTGCCCTGCATTGAAGAATGGAAAGATGGGGAAGACAAGATTCCTGGAGAAATTAGTGCTTTCCTGTCTGTTTTCCTCACCCTTACTTTTATAAAAGAAACAGACTGTGGCATAAATACTGCATTAAGGTTTGTGGCTTAAATATTCAAAATACAGGTGATGCAAAAAGGTGACAAGCCAGGATCACCAGGACTACTCCAGTAACTGAGTAACTGAGGCTTTAACCCAGGTTCAGGTACCCAGGATGGTGGGGTTGATCGAGTTATCATTCCTAGCAGGTAAATCTCTCTCACAGCAGTTCAAGCACATCCAGAATTGCTGCTGACGGGGAATCTCATCATGGGTCTGGCACAGGGAGGGTCCCACAGTGCCACGACTGTCCATATCCACTGCGGAACCTTCTTTTGTCTTAACATCTTTTATACATTTTAAAGATGAACAAATTCAGTAAAATCGCGCCCAACCTCCGCTGAAGAGACAACGCCGGGAAAAACACTTCGGGTAACGCATCTCAGCGCAGGCGGCCTGGAACGAGGGGAGGAGGGAAGCAGGAATCCCTCTGCCCCGCGAAGCTGTGAGAGGCGCGTACTCCTCCTCCCGTTCCTCCTTCTCCTGCTCCTCCCCCGGCCGATCCCCATCCCCGGCTGGCGGCAGCGGCACGGAGCGGCCGGCGGGGGGAGCGATGGCTCCGGGGATGGAGCCTGGCGCTGCCAGGAGGCTCTGCCGGAGCGGAGAGGAGCGGGCACATTGTCCCGGGGCCGCCTGGGCACCGGGCGGGAGGAGGAACCCGCTCCCGCATCCCGCAGTCCAGGGCTCTGCCTTTCGCAGCGGAACAGCTCAGAGCCCTGGTCCCTTTGGGGGCTATGTCCCCACCACGCTTGGCCATCCCATCCGATCCCATCCCATCCCATCCCATCCCATCCCATCCCATCAATGCTGCCAAATCCTTTAGACATAAAACCGTTGATCAAATCTGAGGCTGAGTTTGGCAAGAGGGTTCCACTCTGAACCTTGTGACTCAACGGGAGGGTCTTCCCATTGTCACTCTTATGTTTTTTTATCCTTGGTCTCTATGTGAATCATATTAAGATGATTCTGAGCAATTTTCCTTTCTATGCTTTATATATGTAGGAATAAATAGAGTGGACCTTGCCATCAAATCCTGTTAAGCCACACTGTCTCAAATTTATATTAAAACCTGATTTTGCTGATACTTTTGCCAGTGATTCTTTAAGTGACCTGAGCCACTCATTCATGACACCATCCTATCTCACTCAAAGGTGCCCAAGCCCCCCCCCCAACCCTTCTGGAGCACGACCCTATTTTAGTCTAAAGGACACAAGGCTTTTGTGATCCCAGATTTTGTGTTTTGCAGCTCTGTCTATCTGTCTCAGTACCATTCCCTCTAATTTTTAACCTACTGGCTAGTTTTAACTTAGATTTGATGGGGCACAGAACCACAGACATGGCATTCCTCTGGGTGGCCTTAAGACAGACAGACAGAGGATGCAGACAGATGGACAAGTACTTCACTGCACAGTGATGCTGAAGTCTAACAGGAGCTGGGCTCGGTCTGATCCACTGGTGCCAAGATAATTGCATGGTAGGTAATTATTTGTGTCATGGACTGACTATCCAGTTTCTGGCCATTGAGAAGTTACATTACATTCTATTTCATATCCTACCACATAAATCATGGCCATTTCCCAATTAAGCCCATTTTTTGTCAGCCTCAGTATTATGCTCCTAATCAAAGAAACTCTGATTCTCTGATTCTTGGGAAACAACTCGCCCCAGGACACATTTTTATGTGCATTCCCTACATTTTTCTTAATTTCGTATTTCCTTTTGATCACTGCTTCGTTTGGACTCAAGAGACTATACAAGTCTCTTGTTATTTCTTGTCCAAACACCTCTCTGATCACCTTTACTGCCTGGGTTTTGGAGACTTTGCTGCCATCAGCTATGGGGCCGAAATTCTCGGTGTGCAAGGCCAGGCCTGACCACAGTGTGATGGTGACTGTCTGTGGCTGCCCAGGGCAGCCACAGCACCACAACCGTGCCCGGCGGGACAATCCCTGGTGGCTGGGGCTGTACTTGACAGTCACAGGGTTTCTCACTGTCAGGAGGAATGTAAAAACACCACAGGACTCCCAGGCTGAGCATCCATTGCTGACCAGCCACATGGTTCATTTCCCTCCCATGAAATGAGGATCCTCCTGGAAACTGGAGGCTCTTTTTCCCCCAGCACTGATGTCCTCAGAAGAGCTGCTTCGGCTCAAAAGTGCAGGAGCTGGATGGAGACTGAAAGCTGGGTTAATATCTGGGGCAAGTCTCACCACTTGTTTGCTCTGCTCCCTCTCCCTGAATTGAGAGCAGAGATGAGTCAAGGCAGACCTTTGGTCTGACCCAGTCCTGCTGCTCTTCTGCTCTAACCACACCTGCAATCATGCCCTGTCTGCTTGGGCTTGAGCAGCAGGATTCATCCTGTAGGATTCCTGTTGTTTCCTCCTGGTCACGGTGTCTAATGAAATCCTCACCTTATCTACCATCAGATGATTCCCCCATCACTTTTGACCCAGCTCCAGGTTTTCACTCTGGTGCAGATTTTCATGCCCTTCAAAGAGCCGTTCCCTACTCTGAGTGCTGCCCACATGCCGCCTTTTTGGTGAGCCTTTATCCTTGTTCCACAGGAATAATTTCCTTTTCCTTTACAGCTTGCTCATCCAAGTGGGATGCTGGAGTGTTCTACTTAACATGTCTTGTTTGCATCCTTCTCCTTAGGCTGGCAGCTGGCATTGGATGAACTACCTGTGGCAGGAAGAAACATGCTGGAATAATCAGAGGGGAAATCTGGAGGGCTCCAGAGGTTTGCTCCTCTTCAGAGGCAGATGCCCATATCCCTTGCACGTTAACCATAACACAGGGCCTGTCCATACAGATGTTTTCCAGCCAGTGCCGGCAAACTTCAACCCCCAGCCATGGAAACTCACTTCCCCTGGAGATCTTGGCATGCAGGACAGACAGGAAGGAGCATGAAGACAATCCCCCTCCATATGCAAAGAGCAAAAGAGGAAGGGAGGAGAAGACCATCCTCCTCTACTTGGCTGCCTCTACCTAAAAACTGGCAAGGGTGAAAGTGCTCCCCACTCAGCTCACACCTGCAAACCCCTGCCCCTGCTGCTGCCCACACGGGCAAGCCCTCGGGGAGGAGCACACTGGAGAGTGCCAAGCAGCCCCCGCAGCCTCAGCACTGCTGGGCTCAGCCAGCAGTGTTCATCCCTTCTCCCACTGTCTCCAGACCCCCCCCCAACCATGCAGCTGCAGTGCCGTGGCAGTGACCCCCTGGCAGATCCAGCCCTCCTACTCTGAATGGTTCGTCTCCCTGAGGATGCTCAATTCTGGCTTGAAAAGCCAAACGTTAGATGAGGAAAAACGCCTTTGGAAAGGAGCTGTGATGGGATGTCAGGGTACAAGTTGCTGCTCCAGCAGTCAGCCCCTCTTCCACAGCCCCAAGCTCAGGGCTCTGCTGAGGGCTCCCCTTTTCCTCCATGCTGGAGCTGTGGTTGGCTTCCCTGCTTTTCGCCTCCAGCCGTACCTTTAACATGTGTGGGCAAATCCAGGCTCCTGAATGCAACTCAGTTTAAGGCAAAGGTGTTGGGGCACGTTCCATTTGGGAGAGAAGGAATGGTTGAATTGCTGGGGAAAGGCCAGCCTTGGACTGCCAAAGCTGGGAGAGACCTGGCTTCCTGATCCAGCCCCATCTGCGGAGGCTTGTGAATGGACCCAGGGAGGAGCCAGTAAGGGATTGGATCGGCTCTGCTTGGCAGGCACAGGGACAGAGGAAACAAGACGGGGTTGAGACATGCCCCCTGCTGCAAAAGGTTCCTTCTATGAGGGTGCCAAAGGATCTGCAAAGAGAGTGAATGAACCTGCCTTGGCATCCCTGCAGTTGCTTCTTTGTAAATGTCTCCTCTTTTTTCCCAGGTGAGAGAGCAAAGATCTTCCCCTTCCATTCAGACAGAACCGAGACCACATGGCAGAGCCGTGCTTCACACACACGTGTGCACACCCCCACACAAACAGGGTTTCTTGGGTTATCTGACAAGTTCCTACTTCTCCTTCCATGTTTTGTTTGCTCTCTTGCCTCTCCCTGGGCTCAGCTTATCCTTGCACAGCTCCTTCCGTCCCAGTCAGTTACACCAGAGTAAAGCTGAGTCCAGGTGGTTGTGGCTCTTCCCAGCCCCACTCCAGCCCCACTCCAGCCCACAAGCATCCCCACCAGTCCCACAGAGAACAGGAGCTGGCCTTGTTAACCCGAGTGACAACCCTGCGGGTGCCTTGTCTGGGAATCATCCACTCAAACCCTGTTGCTGACCAAACCCCATATTCATCTCTGCACACCCTCTCCCTGCCTCCCTCCCACCCCACCGAGCCAGCTGCCCCCAGGCTGCTCTCTACAGAGGGCTGGAGAGCTTCTCTGAGCACCCCAGGCTCTGTGGGGTTGGACACCCGTCTCTCCTGCCCATTTTGCAGCCTGTCTTCTCCAGAGCCCGTAAGACTTCCCAGGAAATGCTGGAAGGGATTTTCTGCCTCTCATTGTTGGGATTTCCGGGAGCCAGAGAAACCTTCCCGTATCTCCAGATCTAAATCACCGGAGACGTGCCACAGCCAGTAGCCACCCCAGCACTACCCCCATCTCTCTGGAGGGAAGTCAACCTTACCCCAGAGCGAAACAGGAGGCTCTGCTCCCCACCTCCTTGGCAAGCCCCTTGCTCACCCACAGGGGAATATCAGCCTTCATTCTCCTGGCCCCATCAGTCTCTCCCTCCTCTTCTCAGTCTCAGGCGCTGGGAAACAGCAGGCACTGATCTCTCAGGACATTTTCCTGCCAAAACCCTGCCTATGATTTCTTCCTAGAGACCTGTAGAGGAGCAAGGTTGAAAAACACGGGCACAAACTGAAGAACCTCAGCTTTTCAGCCAAGTCCTGCAGGCACCCCAGGAATGGGATTAGCTGCGGGGTTCAGTTCTTATCTAGGTACTTTTAGTTTGACCCTGAGCTACTGAAGAAGAGATGGGTGGATTTCTTGTAGATTATTTAGGGTAGTCTGGCAACAAATTTTTCTTCCTTGCAGAACTCAGAATTAAGCCACGTGCTGCTTTGGAAGTGGTGAAATGATGATCACACAGGTGATCATTGAAAAAAAAATTTCAAAACCTCCCACTGACTTTAACTCATTTCCAGTTTTGCTCATGTTGCTCATTTCCAGTGCCTCCCATTTCTCCTGACTCTGATGAAGACAAGAGCGATTCTAGCACAGGGAGGCATTGATTGACCAAGTTCTTCATCCGTTTATTTACTTTCTCATCCACCCACACGTGGCCAGGCTTCGATTCTCTGAAGAATCAGCCCCTCGGCGTTCTTGGAGACTCATCTACGGCAATAATCAGCACAGATGCCCTCAGCAGGGTTGAACCGTTTGCGGGAGGGAGTGCTGATTTCTTGGTGGGAAGCCAAGGAATGATCTCATCCTGGAAAGGAAGCCAGAAATCACCATCTCCACGGGGCAAATCGTGGTGTTTGCTGTCACCTGCACAGACCACCCCATGCTCTCTGCAGATGGTCTGTTGTGCCTTTCCACCCCTCAGTCCCACCAACACCTCCACGTCCACATTCTTCAGCTTTGATTTCTTGGCAGAAGTAGTCAGGACAGCTGTCACCACCGTGACTGCTATCAGAGCCAGTCTACCATCAAATACCAACTGGACATCAGACAAGCTGCCCAAAGAATAGAAGAAAACCAGTTCAGTGTCTGAGTGGCAAAACAAACCTCAAAGAAGGTGGCATAAGCAAGTGGTCTGTCTGACAAGGGCTGAGTTGGCACATGTGATGTGGTGGATGTGGCTGGGCTAGAGGCAGATCATGTATCCCTGCAACAGTCCCATCCCTGCACTGTCCTTTCCCCTTTTCCTTGCCCTTGTGGTGGCAGGGCAGCTTGGCCACCGTCCACCAGTTCTGCACCCCAGGTATTGTCCTGGTCATCTCTTCTTTCTTGCTGAGGGACTTCCTTTGCAGGCTCAGGTAGCAGCACCACATTGGGGTACGACATTGGGGCAACATGTCTCTTGTGAAGCCAACAGGCCTCAAGACGTCTCTTCTCAGCCCTTTGGGAGGAGGCCAGCAGTGCACAGACTGGTCTTCCTGGCTCACCATGCACTGCTTTAATTTCTCACATGAGCCCCATCCTGCCCCTAAACCCATTCCTCCCAGCTGTGGTTTCCATAAAGGAGCTATAGATCCTGTCTTTGAAATTTAGGAACCATCCAGGTCTTATGATGGTCACTCTGCCTCCATCAATCGAGCTGCAGCCAAGCTCTACTTTAGACTGAGCCCTCAAACTTTTCCTTGCTGACACAACCTGCTGACCTCCTGGAAGCAATGAGCGAGAGCACCCTGCCAAGGTCATGGAGAGGGTAGGGAAGAGATGTGGTTTGTGCACGTCTGCAGACACCCATTGCAATGCTCCCACTGCCAGTAGGTCAGAGGCTCAGACTGGTTGGGAAGAGATCACTCCTCAAGGGCCCTCCCTGATCTGGGTGCTCCCTCTGCAGCAGGGATGCTCTGTGGTGCACTGGCCTTGGCCCACTTGCCTCTTACATATGTCCATCCTTTTAGGGAGAGATCTTGTCTTTCTTCTCCATATCCCCGTGACATCTTTTTTCCCCCTCCTCTCTGTGTCTCCATCCAGTCCTCAAACCTCTGGTTCTTTCTTTCTTCAAGATTCTGTACCACATCTGCCATTTTAATTCTACATTCCAGTGCCTCTTGCCACAGTCGCCCATTTCACACATCTCATCTAATTATTTTTGCTCTATTTCTGTCACTCACAGGCATATCTCTCACTGGCACCATTTCCCTCTCCAGTTCTGCCCCAAAAAACATCCCCACCCCTCTTCTGTCTACTCTCTGCCCACCTCCACCCACAGCTTCCGACAGCACATGTGGCTTTCCCAGCCCACCTTCATCCCTCTCATCTTCAAGCTCTTCAGGAGGGTATGGAGCCACTGGAAAGGGTGGAGAGGATCAGTCTGACCCAGATCCCCTTGATTGTAACAGCCAGCCAGACGGGCGAGGTACTTTGGTGGGAGGAATTGGGGTCCACTGGCAACTGCATTTGGTCTCCTGGGCTGGAAAGCCCTGTGGGACCTCCTACTCTCCCTGCCTATCAGCCACTCTTTCCAGATAGCCCAGGGTACCCTGTGCTGAATGTGGTGCAGCTCCTTCTCTTTGTTTCTTTTCCAAACCTTTGCACTACCTTTGTTCCCCGCAGATTTCCAATTGCTGAAAGATTTATAACACCGCAGTAAATCACAAGATGCAGCACCCAAACGGGGCTTTAATTATCATCACAAAGGTATTAAATGTACATCCAAAATGAGAAGGGGACTGCTCATCTCTCCGTGGGTATAATTCCCTGTTGATGTGTTTGGGTACATCTCTTCCCCCCACCCTGCATATTTGTATACCAGTGCACGAATTCATCTTTGAAGGCTGTACAAGAATGTGTAATCTCTGCCTTTTATGTGCTTCCATATCTCTTCTCATCTCGATTAGCAGTCCTCCCCTTTAGTCATGTTCATGTTATGCCATGAAAGGCATCCATGCACATGCACAGAGAAGAGTGTAAACTGGTGTTTACTACCTCAAGATGTATTTCCACATAAATACATTCTGCATCAACGGCTGCTTTAGCACCTTACGAAGATGTTTTGACACATGTGTATGCTCATGTATTTATTCCCTGTACCTAAACCCACTCATTTCTATACATGCACAACTTTGGCACGGTTTTCTCTATTGCTGGTGTCATATGCTTGGATCAGCACCATTCCCCACCAACCTTCCCCAGTCACTGCATCCCAGCTGCCCAGCAGAAGAGAAAGCAGAGATGTGAAGACCTGGTGTATTTTTCAGGTCACTAGTTTTATTTACACCACCTACCTTAGGTTAGCCTGAGATGCCCAACCAGCTTTGAAGACAATCCCTTGATCCTAAAAACACCCAAACGTCTATGTTCTTTCCCTTAGAATTAACCCTGCCTTCAGGATTGGCTTTCATCCACAGCCCTGGCAGAGAACAGACTTTCCTCCACCTTCAGTTTACTGTCTCCTGAGCCTCACACAGGTCCACATGTCTCCTTAAGAATAAAAGCACACTCAGAAAGGTTGACTCTTCTGTGTAACACCGCAACTTGTGGCCACTTCACCTTTACCCTCTGTTTATGCAGTCTGTACATGCATAAATCCACATCAGTAAAAGGCTTTGGCCAGGCACATCCACGTTAGGAGTTCACAGGGTATTTGTCCATCTGGTGCTCACATGCCTGCTGAAAACCTGTGCTCCCCTTGCCTTTATTCTGTCCATTCCTGTATAAGCAAGAGCAAGCTGTGTCTGTGATGTTGTTGTTTCCATGTTCCCTACAGCCTTTCTGTCCTCAGGCAATTTTGGACAGAAGCATTTTGGAAATCATAAACCACTTTGGAAATTAAGGTAATATAGAGGGCCCTTTCAGTGCTGCTGGCACTCAGGCTTTCTTTTCTCTGTCCTTAATGATTTCAGGCATGCAGAGGAAGGAGATAAATCAGAGATATCAGATATGTGAGAATCCACATATTCTCCCGTTCTGCCAGAAAACAAAGAGCAGAAGAATTTCAAATCCTGCAGCCAGGAAGCAAATGTCCCCACTGTGCACCACAGAGCTCATATCCATGCATGCACACTATGCTGGGTATGCTGGGCCACATTTGGCCAAGGCTTTGGAGTCGAGCCTGGCCAGCAGGAACACCTGCTGCCACAGGGAGACTCCTGGCCTGCCCTCCTCTCCTGTAGCACTGCAAGCTTTGGCTCAAGGCACATGCTTTTGGGAGCTGGGACCTGTCCTTCACTTTACACCAGCCTTGACACTTATGCTGATGGACGTCCTGCTTCCCAGGATCCACAGCCAGATCCACAGTGCATGCCCAGCACTGTCACCAAGCACCTGCTTCATCCCTGAAACTACATCTATGCACCCAGAGGGAAGCATAGCCCAGCAGGCTGTTTCTGTTCACCTTAAACCCCTTGGATTTAGTGGTTTAAAGCCACCCTGAATCAGTCCCCTCAGGGTTTCAGTCAAAACATGTGGTGGGTTGATGGCTCTTCCCCTCACCTGATGGTTTTGTCACAGCCAGCAATGCCTGACGGGTCCCAGCTCTCCTTGGTGCAGGAGCTGCAAAGGCTGATCTGCCTGGGATGGACTCCTGAGGGCACAGAGAAAACTGTAAATGGCCAGGGGGCTTGGCTTTCCCCCTCCCAGCTCTGGACAGCCTGGGCTTGCCTGAACCCCAGCCCAGGGAGCTTCCACAGGTGCCCACAGAGAACAACTCCACCACGCTTTCCCACACCGCTTTGCTGCCCTTTCTGCCACAGAGGTACGTTCCCTACTAATCCCTTTATAATTTCTCCAATTAACACAACATTCTGCTTTTGCAGAGGGAAATCCTTCCCATGTGCCTAACAAAGCTATGCACCATAATTTTCTATTCATTTGGGAATCCTGCATGCTCCTGCAGCTGGTACAACAACGAGCTGTGCTAAGGACTGGCAGGGAGCACTCGGTAGCGTCTAAAGTAGAATTTCCTCTATAACCAGCTTAGGGAGTATTAAGAGCACATTAAATAGCAATCTGGGCCTGGCTAAGGATCAGCCAGTGCTGATCCACATCTGAACACCTCACACTGCCAGACTCCCCAGCAGCAGCGAGCTGCAGAGCCAAAGTGCATCGACCTGAAGGGGTGTGTTCCCAGCTGCAGCCAGCCTGGGCTCCTCGCACCCTGGGGCTGTAAGCATGAAGTTCTCTAGACTTAAAACTTCATGAAAAACTTGGCCCCAAGCTTATCTGAGAGCAGACCTATGCCTGGTGATGGTGTCCCATTGCAAGAGCCACGACTTCTGTGCCCTTGCCAAGCTCTGACCAACACTGAATGGAGAGACAAGGGGTGGCAGATGGACAGAGAGAGAAGCACCTCAACCAGCTGTGTGTTATTTAGTGATAATAATGCAAAAAAGAGAAGGAGCAGGATGGGTGCCTTGCACCCAGAACAAGACATGGCACTAAGGAGCACCATATCCCCCATGTTGTGCCTCCACAGCATTGTTCAAGCAGGACTCAGCCGAGCAGAGCCACAGCTGAGGCACTGGGACACCTGAAGAATTGCCCCTCCCTGGTTGTGCAACATCTGTGTGATTTGCATAACAGCAAACTATTGCCCAACAATCATATCAAGGCTGCTCACAGTCATTCTTTATACACATACACCAAACCAGGTCAGTATTGGCCAATATTTATTAGATCTCAACCATCCGTCTGCCTACATCTCTGCAACACTTGTGCTGAAGCTAACCAGAAGGCTGGGTTTCACATGACAAGCCAACTGGTTATTTCTCAATTCCTTCTCTCCTGATGCTTCAAATTCCTCATTTCAAGGACTTTACCCCTCTGATTTGACACCCAGGATGTTCAAGCTGTTCACAGCAGATACATGTCCAATAAAGATGGCATTACCTCCTTACCAAATATAAAACAAGTTCAGACACTGGTGATGAGGAGTAACTTCATGCTCCAAGGATGCACGTGACTCCAGCAAGGTACCTGATTTATCATGAGAGCAAACTCCAGACTTTGTCCTCTTTACATTTCCAGGTCAGGATGTCCCCAGGATTACTTATTTTGCATTAAGAAAGAAACCTAACAGCAAGAAAATGCAACTGAAACAAGATGCTCTCCAGATCCCAGGGAAAGCCTCTCAAGAAGGCAGAATTACCCCAGGGGTCAGCTCAGGCACCTGAATCACAGACACCCCCTCCAGAGCCCTGGTGTGTAAGCCCTTAGGTCAATTCCCTGTGAGAAGCCACCTACTACATGATGAACTCTCCTAAACTTCAGTGGCAAATCTCCACCCTCAGCCCAAGTGGGGCAGTGATGGCACATGACATTTATATTTTTATGCAGCACTGGGCCTCATGGAGCTAGAACCTCCCTACAGAACCACAGACAGAAAAGGCACACCAGAGTCTGGAGAGGTGGGGATGCTGAACAGGAAGATGATTTATGCCAACATACCAACCTAGGCTTTAAACCTCAGTCCGGGGTGCTCTGGTGCCCTGGCAGAAGGTCCCTTTCCTGCCCAGTGCCCTCTGCAGAGCCAGTTTGCTGGCACCCATCTGAGTACAAGTCAGCCAGGCACAACCCTCATTTTGAGAGGAGGGACACAGGCTTTATAGCAGAGCTTTCTTCAGGCAGGTTGATAGATGTCCAGGAAATAAAACCCATCAAGAGCTTCGCTCTGGGTGGCACCCACAGGAGATAATTGCTGCTGGATACTTGCCTGGGGCTAGGGAGAAGTTCCTACATCAGCACAGTGGAGCTTCTCCCCAGGTACCCCCTGCTCATTCACATCCACATCTTCCCCTTCCAAACTGAACCGGGGGAAATTCAGACACGTGGTGTCATTGTTGCAAAAGTGTCCAGCAGCACATCAGGGTGAGGTGGGTTAAATCACAGTGCCAGCAGCAGGAGCCCACTGCCTGAAGGAGCAGTCCCAAGTACAACCCCACACCCCCTCCCTGTGGTTCCTGCCTTTTCCCGCTCCCCCCCAGACGAGTTCTGGTTTGTCCTGAGGTTTGCTTGCTCGCCTCGTTTACACGAACGATTATTTTGGATGTGGTAATGGCAGAACTGTAGCAACATGCCTCCCTCCCACCCCCCATTCTCCACCAGCGGTGTGGGGCACAGAGCTGCACACTGCTGCAGCCCAGACATTTTGGGTGCTGGGAAGGACCAAGCTCCTCACCATTCACCTCCCAGCCTCCTGCTCACTTCCTTTCCTAATCCCGGCCTCCATCAGCAGACTGCAGACCCCATCCTGGCCAGCATTGTGGCATGTCCTTGGAAAGCCTATCCACAGGCTGCCCATGCTCCCATAGCCCTTGCTGCGGTAACAGGGGTTGAATCAGCTCTGGGCTTCACCTGATTTATTCCATATGGCCCTGTCCCACACAGATCCTCTCAGAATAATACTAATAGCCATGTTTATAGTCAGCAGTTTGCAGGAAATTCCCTCCCCACACCTATCAGTGTCAGATTTATCATTTTCAGGGGCTGCAATTTTATTCTTGATCCCCGTGCCAGAAATGCACGAGCTGCAGGTCTCTCACCTTGCCCCAGAGATGTGTATCTGAGATTCATCCCCTGCAGTTACTGATCGTGTGAATTGCCACAGCACCTCACAGCCCTTGTCCTGGGATGCCTCAGCACCAGCCATGTGCACGTGCGTGTGCCTGGCAGTGGTAGTGGCACGAAGAAGGTGCCTGCAGGATGGTGACACCACCAGGGTGAGGTTGGGAGCCCTCTTCCCAAGCCCAGGAGGGAACAACCCATTGCTTGGTATCAAATAAGGGTTGCTTGGCTGGGTGGGATAAACCATGACACACCTTGAGAATGAAGGCAACAAGCAGAGTCTGATGTGATGCAGGGTGGGGACATACAGGCAAGTGTATCAATTCTGTCCTCCAGGACCTGTTTCCAGATCAGACACAGCTTTGCTGTTGTCCAAATCACTCCTTAGGCAGACTGAATGGAGCCAGCAGCAAGGCCCAATGATCTTGGCCAATATTCTCACTAGAAAATTCAAGTCAGACTCACAGCCAAGCACGGAGCAGCTCCACATGGGGAAACCTATAGGTGGGCTGACTTTGGTCCCTGACATCTGGGTCCATGCATCGGTCTTGTCCTTTCTGTGAGTGCAGGAGGCTGTTCAGTGACTGGCCATAAGGCTGCTCTGACCTGACATATTTTTGCAAATCCCATCTAAACAGATGCTCACCAGACTTACACATCACATCAGCTTTTCGGGAAGCCCAAAGCAGACTTACCCTCAGCTCCCTACTCCTGTCTGCCCAGACCTGGTACTCCAAAAAGGATTTTGCTCCAAGTGAGTAATGCTCAGCCTGCTACAGAGTACACCAAAAACAGACAGGTCAAAGAGGGAGACTCACCAAGTGGCTTTCCTTTACAACTGGTGCCATTGCCACAACTTTTATTTATTCTTAAATTAGATGCTCTTAACTGCTCTGGGCCAGTGCACAGCAAATGCAGACCACAGCAAATGAAACAGCACAACAGAAAGAGCACAATGAGAGCTTGCTCCATCCACTCAAAATGCCACCCACTGCCTGTGGGAGATGACAGCTGGGCAGGCAGGATGGCCCTGTACCAGCTTCCCCACTTGGAAAATCCCCAGCCTCCAGCTCCAGCGAGTGGCTGTGGGAATTGGCAGGGAGGTCAGCCCAGCATCAGCTCAGCCCATGACAAAGCGGACGTCCCCTGTATGGTGGCCATGCCCCAGCTTGCCTGAAGCATCAGCAGAGAACAAGCCACCGGGCTGGAGACAAGCTGCAGCCCATGCAGTCAGCACAGGGCAGGCTCAGCTGCTCTCTGCTCCAGCAGGGACACTGCTGGAGTGTGCTCAGAGCCTGTTCAAGAGCAGCCAAGTGCTCCAGCTCCATCTCAAGTCAAGAAGACTTGAGTCTTCTTCCTCTGCAACCCAAAATCCGAGCATTGCGTTGCAAAGTGGCCCCAGTCCCAAGTGCAGGAGGAAGGTTCCCCTGCCGGTGAATCCCCAGCCGCACTCCCCTTCTCCTCTCCTCCCATTCCCCTTCCTGCCTGCAGCAGGCAGGGCTGGGTTAGCCACTCCTGGGTGATTCACTCCCCAGCAGGCAGAAATGCTTTCTTGGATACACACAGCTGGGCACAGGGCAGAGGCACAAGCCCTCTGATCCGAGTTGAATCACTGCGCCCCGAATGAGCTCCTGCATGCAGGGACAGGGCTCCCACCGAGGTCGTGGCAAGGTGAGTGTTGCAACAGTACAACGTGTGACTCACCGGCAGAGAAAAATGCCATTTGGAGCAGGAATTGGGAACGGAGGTGGAGAGCAACCTGCCGGGGCACAAACCGGGGGTGTAAGTCACACAAACATCCAGGTCTGTCTCAGGGTGACGAAGAGAGAAAAGTTGTGCAGAGCAGTGAGAGGGCTGAGGGAATGGTGTTGGGTGAGCGAGCCTGTCCAGGGAGCCCTGGGCTCCTCACCATGCTGATGGGGCTGCTACATCCCAGGGCTGTCTGAGCTCAAGTAGAAAAGATCTTCATCCAGCCACAGTGCTGGGAGTTTTTCCTTTATTTTCAGGACAGGATCTACCCACGGAAGCCTCCATGTGAACAGGATGGTCACCCAAGGTTCGGGCTGGATAATGCTGGGTGCATCTCGCTGAACTCCACTGCAGTCAGACTCCCATGCCAGACTCCCCAGGCTTGGGGAAAAACACCCCATGGCACGTTGTTCCTATCCTGTGTTCCTCAGTCCCAGGGGCAGTATCCATGACCCAGCAATGAGCCAATGTCCCCAAGCACCCAGATGCCTCCACGGGCACTGCTTTGGGTAATTCCAGTGGCATGCCTTGCACTTGCTCTACAGGGTAACACACTTTTTCCCACACCCGTGTTTTCTCGCTTGTCCCTGAAGGCAAGGCAGCCCTGATCAGCGTTTCCATGTTGTGTTGCAACAAGACACAAACTCCGTCGAGTCAACTGTCCCAACACTTTTGCCAGGGGCAGCAGGAAAATGGGTAGAGATTCCCGGTAAGGTAACAAGGCTTTCCTAATTCCTGCTGGGAAATGTGTGTCCTTAGTGCAGGGCACAGCCTGGTCCCTACTTCCGAGGGGAAGGTGTTGGCTGGGAGCACCAATGCTGAGATGACAAGTCATGATGGAAAGCTGGCAGGGCGTCCTCCCACATCCCTCCGAGCCAGCTGGATTTTCCCCCGGGGACTGCAGAGGAAGGGAAACAGGGTGCCATGAATCACCCACACCCAGGATAGCAGAGGGGGTTCCCCTGTCTCCCTCTAGTGACTGCAGTCCTCAAAAGATTTCAGGTTAATTATGGTGGATCATTACCTCAAGCTGCAGCTCCTGTGGTTCATGAAGCCCTGGGACTTATTGTTCCACAGGGCAGAGCCCACAGCATTCCCAGAGCAGTGTCCCCAGAGTGGTGGCAGTGCTTATGTATATAAAAACAGCATGTCAGAGCAGGGGTATGGAGCCAGAGCCTTGTTGTGTAAGATGCTGTTTAAATGGAGACCAACAAAAAGTAATATCTATCTATATAAATAAGCCAGGCACATCTCCATTGGGAATTTCTAAAAAAAAAAAAAAAAAAATCATCACCCTTTGGGATGCAAAGCAGCTAGGCCTGGAGAGCAGCTAAGAATCGTTATTAAATAAATTAATTAGTTCAGCAGAGCCCGCCAGGTACTGAACACTTTCCACTTCCAAGCAGGTAAATGAGTCCGTGGGAACAGAGGCTGCTCCACGCCTGCCAGGCAGCACAACCTGCATTTTAATGGTAATGCAATTTCTGCAGCTCTGCCCCTGGAAGCAGCGCACTGGGGTGCTGTGTGTCCCCCCAGGAGGGACCAAAGAGACCCCTGATGCCAGGGACCACGGCTACCTCTCTGTGGGCCCCCACGCCCACAGGAGAAGGGGGTTTTGGCAAAGGGATGTCTGTGCTCGAAATAGCCCGGAGCTTCCCCTGCTGGGAAGCAGCAGGTCTGGAGCCAGGGCTGTGGTCGGGTGGCACTGAGCAAGGCTGGCGGGGTGAGCTGTGCCCCACGTGCAGGGCTGAGCATTGCCTTGGAGAGCACAGCCCCACGCTTTGCATCACCAGCTGCTGCTGTAGGCAGGCAGGATGCCTTTGATCCCCTCCCCAGCCCTGTCTCGCTGCCTTTAAACTCCAACTTTCCTCACCCTGGGGTCTGGCAGGAGCAGGCTGAGCAAAGACTCCTCTCCCATCCTAATTGCAGCCGACACTGGCAGGCACGAGCCGGGCAGGGCAGGTGCAGGGCAGGTGACAGGGCAGTGCTGCCCTCCCTGCCACCTGTAGGTGTGAGCTTGGCTTTGATCCAGATCAGCAGGAAGTGACCCAGGGCCAGGCTGTGGGTCAGAGCATGCTGAGAGGAGTCAAAGGAAGAGGAAAACATGAGCTGGGGAGGGAAGGTGGAGGTGGTAAGATAGGACTCTCCTTCCCTACCTCCAGGGCAGGTCCAGCTGCAGTGACCCTTCCTGCCTCTCCCGCTCCAGATGTTATGCATCAAAAGGTGTCCAAATCCCTGTCCTACACCAGCTTTGCTAAAACTGAGAATTTCAAGGGTACAGTAGAAAACCCACTGAAAAACACCAGCAGTGCTCCAGCCTCTCTTTCCAAAGCAAGCGCTCATCAGGGAAGTGGGGAGGTAGATCTGTGTTGTAAGAGGAAGTTCACAATTACAGCACAAGTCGTTACTGGAAAATAAAATTCCCTGGCATGTTGCAAATATAACCTGAATTCCCCAGTCTGGGGTGCAAGACAGCCCACAGCCTTCATTCCAGGGCCCATCTGAAAGATAAAGTGAGACGATATTTGTGATGGTGGAGACAGATAAAAGTTGGTAGGGGAAAAACTCCGGGAGGGCATTTCAAACAACGAATATTACATCCAAAACAGCACAAGATTCCCTTGCAAAAATAAGTCCCCAGTGAACATGCATTGCTGAAAACCCCTGAAATTAAATCTCTGTGCACACACCCACTCGTAATCTGAGCAGCACTATTGCAAACCACTCCAGAGAGCACGATCATGTTGTCTCTTCCTCTCCTGAGGGGAAACAGAATTATTCAGTCACTGAGAACCTTTGAACAGCCCTTATTTTTCACCGTGGGCGAGGGCAGCCATTCTGCAGACAACAGATGTGTCCAGGGCATACCAGGGCATCCAGCTGCTGCAGCACACCAGGGCCAGGGTCTCTGCCTTGATTCCAGCACTGGGCTACCAAGAGTGACCCACAGACAAGCAGCCAGTGCTCTTCCCACCCAGCAGTGGATGGCCATTGAGGTTGATTCCTTATTGGCCCCTGATACCCACCCCAGATCGACCCTCAGCATTCCCCATGGGGGCTTGTCCTAAGAGCAGAGCACAACCCAACCCTCCGAGCGCTCCTGCCTGCCCGTACAGATACACTTGTACAGATGTGCCTCCCATGCCAACACACCACCTGCCCATTCCTCCCAGCCTTCTCCAGAGCTGCAACAAGCCCCCAAGAGGGGCTCCCAAAGAGGCTGCAGAAGCATCTCTTGTCACCCCACAGCTGAGCAACCCACGGATTTGCCACGACTTGGGTAGGATTAGGCAGACCTGCTGCCAGGCTGAGCGGCCCAGGGAGGACAGATTATTCCTGCCAGGAGCCAAGGCTCTGAAAAGGGACATTGTTTCATGGATGATTTGCCCTTTCCCCCTCACACACACAGAGATCTGTAGCTCCAATCTGGCTTTTTTGCGAGGTACCTGCTACCCCCTGCGGTCAGCGATAAGATCGGAGAGGGATAACCATGGGAAGAAAGGAGAGAAAGCCGGGCTGATCAGATGAACCTGGGATGATCTGCAGAGGGGCTGAGCCCTGCACAGGAGCTCAGCCTTGCCTGAGCCCATCCAGCTGCTCCAGGTGTTGCACACTGATCTGAGGGCACCCCAGAGCAGAAGATGCTCCGCTCCCCTTTCAGGGCAAACCCTGGCTTCCGTCCCAATAGCTCCCGCTGTGCCCAGGAGCCATGTGTTCCCAGTCCTTGCTGGAGGGAACAGGTTGCAATACCTCACTCCCCCTCCCCAGCCCATCTTGGCTCGGGGCATGCTGGCAGCTGGGAGGAGGCAGTGTTGGAACGGTGACCTCAGGCCCTGCAGGAGCTTGATTTGGGAAGGCAGTGCACGCTGTCCTGGCCTCCTCATGAAACCAAACCCTTTGCCGAGCCGTGAGCATCAAGGCAGAAAGCAACCTTCACCTTCTCAACGAATAAAATGCTCGAGAAGGGAGGATCTGATTTCAGGGGCCCTACAGCAGCAAGCCCACACCCCCAAACACAGTCCCTCTGTTTAGCCACCAGCCTTCCCCAGGAGAAGGTAATAGCTCAAAGGTGGTTTCACAGACATGCTCTGGCTGCAGAGCTCCATTATTTCTCTTTGCCCTGTGAGATCCCCCATACCCCTTGCCCACGGCAGCACTTCACTCCTCAGCACAGCTAGTCCCACCCATGGGGACTTACCCCTATCATCCTTCTGCTCCAAAACCAGCACTCCAGCCTGGCTTGGGTCACTCCACAGTGCTCTCAGAGAAGTGATGGGCAATCTCCTCTCCTGCCCTTAACCTTAAACTTAACCTTAACCTCCAGCCAGCCACTCCCCTCCCCTTTATCGGGTCTATCAGCAAACTCCCCATCTGCACCTTTTCCCCATACCCTTTCTCTGCCAGCACAACCCCTGCCTGAAGGTGATGCAGGCAGACCCACATCAGCATGGCATACATCAACATGACCTCTAAACTTTGGGAACTCAAATAAAAATGGGCCCAAGAAATAAACCAGCCTCCCAGGTTTACTTTTAAAACTCAATGCAAATGAATCCAGAGGACATTTTGCAAAAAATCAACATTGCCTCCTGCTGCAGCATTTCAACTCTGTTATTAAAAATAAAAAAAAAGAAAGAAACTCCTGGATTATGGGATAGCTTGGCACCAGGTATGGTTAACGGGTCAGATGTGCAGCCTAGTAAAGAGGTTGAAGAGTGTATTGAGGTCTCTGCAAAGCCTCCTGCAAAGGACTTGGTGGGAGGATTTGCACCTATTGGGCAAGGAAGAGTGCCTGGGGCTGTGCCCCTGAGACCCATCGGTCCCAGTGGTCAGGGTTGCTCAAGTTCCTGGGCACCAGGGTTCACCTGCTCCGCTGGGAACAGAGCAGGAGCGCTGGGTGCGGGAGTCACGTTCGCGCCCTGGCTCCCTCCAAAACACTCACGGATGGTTTGGAGCAGGATGCCAGAACCACCCATCATCATACTTCACTTTTTTCCTTTAGTCTTTGCCTTAATCCTTTAATGAATTAAGTGGAGCAATTAAGCAGGATTTTTATTTCTTTTTAAAGTGAACGCACATGAAAATGGAGATGGGTATTTTTGCTTTTAATATGATAATTAATGCAAAGCCCCTCAGCTTTAGGGATTCTCCACACCTCCCGCCCAGCCCTTTTTCTGTTTATCTTTCTGGCAGACTGCCTCTCATATTTACTCTAACGAAGGTTGCCCCTTCCTCTTGCTCATGCTATGCCTGAACTGCACAGATGAGCGGGAGGAGGGAAGGGTGGAGACTCAGAGTTGCTTCAGAGCAAAAGCCCCAACCCAAAAACGACGATGGAGAGCCCAGCCATAGCAGAAAATGAAGAAACCTCCTTTCTGGGGACACTCAGAGGGTACCACCACCCTGGGGCTGAGTCAGCATCGTGAGCAAAGCCCTGGCACCTCTCAGGGACACGTTGCCTGGTGTTACAGGCAAAGAAGAGGTGCCTGCTGCCTTCCCCTTCCCATGCATGGCCTCACTGCACACATCTTCCAGAGGTTCAAGGGGCACCAGGAAAGCTGTGTTTAGAGGGAATGCTGAAGAGATGTTGTATTTGCTATCCACAAATGTATCCAGCCTTCATCTGAAGTGGTTGAGTTCTTATGCCCAGCTCACTGGGGAAGGATCTGCTGGACGGGGTGCTGGTAAGCACCTTCACCAGCCATGGCAAAACAGAGGGTTTACCTCTGCAAAGGAGGTTGGACAGGCTGACATTCCAAGGCAGCCCTTCACTAGCCTGTATCTTCTGGCCCCACCAAACCTCCAAGTCCTCAGGCCCCTTCTCCTCTGCTCCTTCTCACCCTGTTTGGCTTAAAATATTTGTAAGTATGGCTGAACAACTCCATGCCTCAGTCTCTCCAGCAATAAAAAGGAGGTTAACAGATCCCCCTGCCTCCCTGGGAGGATGCAGATGCTGGGAGATGACAGACATCTGGGGGATGTCATGGGCCCAGGTCAACACCTCAGGGGCCCTGCCTCTCCTGCTCCTATCACAAGTCTTGTACCAAGAAGACTGTCAGTACTACAGACATTCACATTCCCCCATCTCAGAAATGATGGGAAGGAGCCTGGGACTGATAAAGATCAGAGCAGCACAAGTCAAAAGTAAAGCTCTCAGACTGCTTGTACAAAGTGCTTCAACGATGGGCAAAGCCTTACCTGTAGTTCTATGGGCTATTACCAAATGTGGCTCACTTCAAAGCAGGCAGTGGGTCACCAGTGAATCCCAAGCAGACTGTCCCAACTAGGCTGCATGTCCTCAGCAGTAGGATTTGCTGTTTGGGTTGGGGAAATGCCTCTGCAATCTGCATTTCTCTCCTTTTTCACCTCTTTTTTTTCCAATTTATTTTTAACTTCTTCCTTTTTTCATCAAAACACATTTCCTGACACAAAAAGGTCTTGGTAAATGTTCTCTGACTCATTGAACTGCCCAAACAGATTTTCTGCCTCCACAGGAACTGGACCATCCTGTTTGTGGGTGCAACAGCCACCCTCAGCTGTGTGCCGAGGGCTGAGGAAAGCTGTTCCCATTGTGAAACACTCCCTGCCAGATGTGGGCAAGCCCTTCCTCACATCTGGAGAGCAGTCAGACATTTTAATTTTCTCTCTTAGTTGTCTGTTGCCTTGTCCCAGAGCAGGACAAGCCTTGGAGATGAGGCTCTTTGCTCCTTTCTGCAGAGCAGTCCACCAGCTTTTTGCTTGTGGGACCATTGTTTTGTAAACCCAGAAGGAAGACAATACCTCCTGAAAAGTAGCTTCACTGTTGGGAGAGAATTTTGTCTCCTCTCCTTTGCTACCCTGTGAGGAATCAGTGGGAGTTTTGACAGTGGATTTGTTCAGTAGTACAAACTCACAGTGATTTGGGCTGCTGGCACCATGTCCCTTGGTGGCCACTGCCCTTTACAACATGCCTGAGACCAGCTTTTTTCTGTCTCAATACACAGAGTGCTGCAGAGGTTGCAAAGCCTGTGGTGATCATGGCCAAACATAACAGTCAATAAAGCTGATGACCCTTGCTTAGTTGTCCAGTCAGCCAAAGGAAACATTCCCCTTGGGCTGCTATACAAGATGCTTCAGAAATTAGGGAAATTGCTCCTACAACATCCCTGGGAAATCTCAGGGACACACCATCCATCAATATTTTGCAGTCTGAGACAATAGCAACATCTCCTGCTACACTGGTACAAGCCCAGACACTGTGCTCTGGCTTCCTGTAAACAAAAGCTGTTTAGCTCTAAATTTTTCTTTTGGCTCAGGCTTCCCTGGTTCAGTGAGGATGGTATCGAGATAATCATCACATGGATTGTATTCCTGGTACAAGGCTCCGTTGCACAATGGCGCCTCTTTATAATGCCCTTGGAGCAAGGAACTTCCAGGCCGGTTTCTCTGCCAGGCAAGACTGGACGTCAGGTCTCAGCACGAAGCCAAGGGAGAAGTGGTAAACAGTGAGGATCTGAAAGGGGAGCAGGGAAATCTGGGACTGAGGGTTAACAGATTAACAGATAAACATTTACACACTGCAGTGCAAAGGACGAGAGAGTACAAAGGATCTGGGCTGGAGTAGAACAGGACATTTTTCCCAAAAACAAAGCAGTAGAGGAGTGGTCTTTCCTAGGGAAAAAGCGTTTGTGGTCCAGGATTTTTCGGGCCAGACCAGAACAAACAAATTATTTCCCCACTTGAAAATTAACCTACACTTTGAAAGGGTTTCTGCTTGAGCTGGGCAAACCGGAGACCTCTGAGTGAAGCAAGAGCGCGGGCAGACCCTGCTCTGCCTGTGCCTGATCTCCCAGTGCCTGTGCAATCCCCAACACGCCATCCAGTGCACTGGACTAAAAGTTAAACATCTAGTCCAAGCTGGTTGTGTGGCATCAGTGAGGGGAGACAGTCATCTTCTGGGAATGCTTCATTCTCCCCAGACAGACACCTGAACTTATGGGGTTGTGATTTAACCTCTCATCCTCGCTCTACCCTTTAGACAAATTAACTCACTGTCCTCTTTCCCCATGTCCTAGTACAGACCCAACCTGTTTCTGTGTTGTCCCCTCCACTGTTCTCCACTGCCACCCCTGCTATCTCTTCCTTCTACACAAACACCAAGCTGAAGCTTAGGTTTGCAGCCAGGGCAATGGAGAGCCATGTCTGTGTTAATCCAGCCCATTACAGCCCCAGCTCCTTCCTGAGAAACTGGGTCATGAGGAGAGACTTACTGGGTCCCTGCTTTGGCTGGAAGCCACCACGCCTTGCAGTGCACGTTGGGGAGAAGGGGGTCTAGTGCAGTAACCTGAGAAAGACTTATGGTGGCCTGGCACATTCCTAGTGGACAACAGCATGACCCAGCAAAGTCCTGTGAAGAGGACCAGCTCCTGCACTAATTAAGCTAGGAGGATTAAGGAGTCTGTGATACAAGAGGCATCCTGGGAACGGTCAGTGATACTACCTCAGAAACTGAGAGAGAAACCTGCTGCCAGACCTGGAAGCGAGAGGCTGTTCCCCTGGCACGCTGGCAATGACTTTGCCTCTTCCCCCACCACCCACTCAAGTCTGGTGGGCAGTTTTGCTTGAGATCATTTCCCCATGCCTTGCAGGGCCGGGGTGACTCCACTCCCCACGCTGTCCCGACGGCCGCCCCGCGGAGAGCGCAGCCACACGCGGCTCCGGATTCAGTCACCGCCAGCCCCGCCAGCGATGAGATCAGCCATCCGGCACAGGACCATTGGCTCGGGATGAGCTAATGCCTGCTCTGTGCACACGGATGAGGGGGAGGAGGAGACACGCTGACTCGCTAGCTCACCCCATGACGAGAGCTGTGGTACAGCCCGTTGTCTTCCAAGGACAACGCACAGCTCCCAACTCCCAGGGGGGCTCCGCTCGGCACAGACAATGGAAGTGGGCCCATGGCACACCCCGGGACTCTGCCAGCAGGTCTTCATTGCCTTCCCTGCAACACCGAACCTTCTTCCTGGGGCCTCGCACAGCATCTCGCCCCATCCCATCAGGGTCCCATCTGTCTGTAGAGCGATGACATCCCCTCCGCGGGCTGACATCCCAGCCTTCTGTTGCACTGAGCTTCTGACTCTGTCCTGGTGCCAGATGGCTTCGGAGGCAGATGACTTCATCTCTTTTAAAGGGGCAAGGGATCTGTCAGCAGAGCCCTGTAGGAATCAGCGTGCATCATCCTTGGTGAGAAGCCAACGAGGGGAGCGTGCCACAGCAGTCGATATTACCCCACAAAGGGCCCAAAGAGACTTGGATTCCAGTCCAACACTGCCAACAAGCTCAGGTACTTCACTCTTAGTCATCTGTTGCATTTGATCTGTCCCACACAACAGCCTTGTGGAGTGGGGGACCTGACTCAGCATGAGCTCCATGGGCTAAGGGCAGGGACTACATGGCATTCAGCCTCACAAAGATGACTTAAGGGAGCCTACACTGAATGTAGGAGAAACCAGAGGACCAGCATCAGTCTCTATTCCCAAAACTAAGTATGATGGGTGGCCTGAGTCAAATCTACTCATCAGTGGACTCCTGTGGAGCCTCAGGCAAGGATAACCTGGAGCTGGTCTAAGGAAATCCCAGTTCAAATTTGTATTAGGTATAAAGGGTGAGTACCAGAGTGAGAATTGGGTTTGCGATTCAGGGAGTTTTATTACCCCTGGGAGAGTCCACTGGAAAGGGAGAGATAGATCCACGCTGTGCCCCTTGGGATATTCCAAGGAGATGACAGATGCAACCTAGATATCCCTCTCGAAACAGCACGCCCCTCGTTCCCCCATGGATAATGCCTGTAGGGCAGTTTGCAGCTCCACGGGAACGATCCTGACTCACTGGAGCAGCTCAGGGAGGGTTACCATCAGCGCTGGTCAAGGAGGTTGCAGTACAGACACAGCACAGGGAGCTGATCCCTGCACAGGGCTGGATCCTCCCCGCCCCCAGCACACGCTCACGCTTGTTGGGGAAAACGCTGCCGCCGTTCCAGGCAGATAATCGCCCCTTCCCTTGCAAGTCCCTGCACGTTCCCATGCAAACATACCCACAGAGCAGTGCAGCGCAGCAGATGCTGGGGCTGAAGGGCCAGACACACAGACCAGCTCTAATTTTTGCAAAGAGGAAACCGAAGTCGTTTGCCCCCGAGGGAGGTAACTCACAGATCCCAGCACACCCCTGACTGGACATTTGCTGTAGATTTGGAGGTGGACTGATATATCAAGTCATGCACCATGGGATAGCCATGGGAGCTGGGATTGCTTAGGAAGTGCCCACCAGGAGCCTGGCTGCCCACCCTCAACACGACAGCTGAAGCATTCCAGATACTGGGTGGGCCAGCTTGCCCAAAGGGTGCCAGACCCTCAGGAGGGATGATCAAGGGGGTCACCCCCTCATGTCTGTTTCTGAGGGCAGAAGGGTTTGGAGAAACAACCCAGTGCCACATCTCAACAGCACTGCCCTGACCTCCAGGTCCATGGAGGCAACACCCCAGTGGGGTCAGTTACAAGTGCTGGCCAGGAAGGGCACATGTTTAGGAGAATAAGCTGGAAGATGGGCCTGCAGGCATGTCTTCAGGAGGCAGGCAGGTCTGGTCCCCAGGGCAGTGAGTAGGTACAGCCATTGGCAGGGAGGCCCCTGTAAGTGTTTCTTGTTGGTCCAGAGAGGCCCGTGGTGATTTCCCTACCCCAGCCTGAACATGCTGCCTCACTGCAAAACTCTGTGTGCAGGTAACCCACAGCAGAACATCTTGTCTTTATCACATGGAGATCTTGGGTGGAACCAGGAAATAAAATCTCTCCCCTTGATTAGGGAGAAAAGAGCGCCCTTGCCAGCCAAGTGATGGAGCTCTGGCATTTCCTGCACCCTGGAAAAGGTCCCATTGCATCTGATGGCGTGAGATCCCGACAGTGGGACATGGTGGCATGAAATGTTGACACCAGTTTACGGAGCTTTTGCTGGCTTGTTTGACCGACTGCCTGAGCAGTGTGAAGAAAGACTCAGGGCAAAGCCAGGCATCATGCACAGCTCCATCTTCTTTCTTTCCTCCTGGCACAGTTCCCTAAGCCAGCCCAATCCTCTCTGCTTGCAACCACAGGTAATTCTGCAACCCACCCCTTTCTGCAGGAGCAGGAGTTGCTTGTTGGGATAAACACAACACTTTTTTTCCCAACCCAGCCTGATTTCAAGTTAAGCAGGAGAGCTAAGGAGGCAGAGCCAGAAAGTTTTCACCAGTCCCAGGCTCTCACCCACCACTGATACAGAATTAACAGCTTCTCTGGACCTCTGGAGAAGTTCTCGTGTGCTTCTTGTCCTTCCTGGATCATTGAGATAGTAACCAATCCAAATGGGCCCTCAGAGACCATCTTTGCCTTTGTATGGAAGGCAAGAGTCCATCTTAGTGTCCTAGCTAACTATTAATATGACATAAGAATAATATAATATCAGATTTTGGGGTCTCTTCCCCATAGCTAGATTGCTGCTCACCCCACTGCGGTGATCTATTAGGAAAGGCAACATTTCTTATTATTAAACCATCTGGTACACTCGGTATTGCCTTGCCTTGCTGAGATCAGCACTAGCTGAGGGTTCACACCTTGCTACACCAGATGAGACCAAGTCCCCAAATCCAGTGTCTCCAGGAGCCCTCACTGCTCCAGACACAAGCAAAAGGAACAAGGCACCTGGCCAGTTGTGAAAGGCTCCAAACGCAGGGAAATGCTGGTTCTTGTAGCAATCAGCTGATGCCCTGAAGCCAGAGGTTTGCTCACTTGTACCTTGGTATGTCTAAATATAATACAAGTATTGTTCCGAGCTCTGCGTCAGCCCCACTGAAATCCAGCCACCAGTACCTGATTTTCTCGCCTTCCACGGCTGCGAGACACGCAGCTGCATGAAGGAACTTTTCCTTTCATTCATCCCAAATGCGCCTCCCATTGCCATTAATGACTGATCACCTGGCCTCCTCTCATGAGACATCTTAAAGAAGAGCTGATTTGCAATATCAAAGTACTATTACCTCTACTGTCACTTTTAGATTCCTCAAAACTTCACTGCACGTTCCCCTGCAAATCATCTGAATAAACCAGCTGGAAAAATGGACAAGCTGCAAGTGTAAATCCAACTGGATTTCTGCCTTCTTCCCATTCAATTCATTCAATTCAAACTATTTCTTGGCCTTAACGGGCTTGAAATCATTTTCGAAGTGGCATTAGGATGCTGTGAGCAGAGCACCCAACATGAACACTAGCATAAAAGGTAGTAGAGTTCCCAACCCTACACTGTCCCGTGGTGACCCCAGGGAGATCATTCAGTCTTACCACACTGTGCACATTTCCTCTCTCATTCCTGGTACAAACTGTTCCTTAGATTTAATCTAAATTCCTGACCAATTTTAATTCCAGCAAAACTGCATTTTCTGATGAATTTACCATATTACTCTCACTCACCTCCACAAACAACCCTAAACAGTCCAATATATCATGGGTCAACTTCATCACATCTTTTTGGATTTGCACCATGAAATCACATAGATTTTCCCATGGATTGGAGTTGTGTGATTTCATTTGATAGCATCTAGTTTGAGACAGGTTTCAGTTGAGGCTGTAATGTGTGGCCAGAAGATCCATAGCCTGCTGTCCCGGGGGATTTCCTAGTGACCAGTAAGGTGCAGGTTTGCACAAACCACTCCTCCTCAAACGGGATGTTAATGGGCTCTGTCTCTCTTCTCCACTCACTCCTGTGCTCGCTGCCATCAGTGTCCACGCAGCCTCACAAGGAGTAGCTGGGCACCTATGCAGTTTAAAGTTAAAACTGTCCAGTTTCCATATTCTTTACTTGGTTTTGTTTTCCTAAAACCATACAGAAAGCTTTCTGGTAATTTCCTCTGCAAAAACACAATGGAGGCAGGGGAAACTTCACCTAAACCTGAACATTAAGACCTACCCCTGTATCTGTTCAAACCTCATTGCAATCCAAAGGGGGTATGTTAGTATTTACTGGGGGTTGGGGTGCAAAGAGGAGGGGAGAGGGAAGGAGACTGGAACGAAGGAGGACTGAAGCCACCCTCATCAGGGTCCATGTCGTTTCACTTTGGTCCAGCCCTGAAGAACACCCCCAGAGTCAGGATGCTCTTTCTGGACCAAGAAAAACCCCCTAAAGCTCCCATGCATTATTTGGTCTCCCTATGCTGCCATCTCCCCTGGCTGCCTCCCGCCTTTTCAGGACAGGGACCACCTTTTCATCCTCTGCCTGTGCAGCACTGAGCACCCTGGGGCTTATTGGCAGCAGCCGGGGTTTCTGGGGGCTCCCCCAACACAAACAACAACAACCTTCAAAGTGCCTCTCCTCACGCAGCTGCTCTGAGGGCAGATTCAGGTTTCCCCCACCCCCTTCTCCCCATCCCTCCTTACAACACCCACCTGGCAGCTAGTTAAAAAACAATCTTTGGGTTTTTTCAGGTGTGTTGGAGGGATTTACCTGACATATTCCAACCTCCCCCCCCTCCCCTCCTGCAGTTGAGGTCCTGGATTTCATGGCAATACTAGGTAATCTAACAGTGAAAAGCTCTGCAATTATTTGGCTCTAAGGCTTGGGTCCTTGCCCAGCTCTGACAGACACACGCGCGCACACACAACTTCACTTCTCCAGCGAGGGAGAGGGCGATGCCTCTCCTGTTCCTCCACCTCCAGCCCGTCACGGAAGGGCTGGTTCTTCAGCGAGGGAGTTCCACCCCCTGCAACTTTCTCCCTTGCTGCTCCCGGCCGGTGCTGCCGGAGTTTCAGCCAGGAAAATCCCTTCTTGCGGGAGTTTGTCGGAGCCCTCTCCTCTGATCTGCAAGCACCATGGACCCCCAGCAGCCAGCCACGTGCTGCTGCGGGAGAGGATTTCCAGCGGAGGGAGCAGAGAGGCAGTGAACTTCAGGAGAGGTCTCTCCTGTTGCAACAGGTAAGGCACGCTGCTCGCCGGTGTGGGAAGCTGAAATGACTCAGGGAGCAGTCTGTACAGCATGGATGGAGGGAGGCATGGAGGATGCAGAGATTTAGTCAGGAAACTTCTTTTGCATGTGAGTAACTTTTGCTGGAAACAGCCTTATCCTACAGAGAGAGCTTTGGGATGCAGAGGGAGAGCCCTTCACCTCTTCCTTCCTTCTGGCAGGAAGGTTATGGAAGGAGTCTGGAAAAGCTTCACCCGTGTTTGCACTGAGTTTGCATCTGGTCTTAGCTGGGAATCTTTAGCAGGCTGCAGCCAGTGCAAGCAGGTGGGCTCCAGGTATCAAAGGCAAAAGTGACGTTGCAGAGCAAGGCAGGTGTGGAGGGGTTGAACAGAGAAGCACTCCAGGTGTCTGAACGGGGCAGGATTTCTGCAGGGAGCAGGCTTGTGTTGGAAGAAGTGGATGAGCTGGGGCAGGAGCACTGATGGCGTCCGGCTGTAGGCTCAGCTGTTGGCCATGTACAGCCTCACTTATCGGGGTGAGGCAATACTGCTCCCAGCTCTGTCCCCGCATTCCCCATTAAGCCGCTTTCAGTGTCACCTGGAATTGGGCTGTGCCTTGGGGATCCCTGAGTGTAGTCACAGTGCTGGCGTTTCCCAGCCCCTGCTTCCCTGCATGCGCAGGTGAGAGCTCCAAGCCTACCCTTGTCCCCCTTAGGGGGGACAGGCAGCAGAGCTGGGGAGCTGAAGCCAGAGCCACCGTCCCCACTTCACGTGGGAGCGCATGAAATGTGTGTGTGTGTTTGTATCTCATCACCTTCGTTCACTATCAGGTGCCTTATGACAAAATAAGATGGAATCCCAGAGCAAGCCCAGTCCCAGTTCAGGGCATGGAGGAATTATTTCCTGTGTACATGTGCAGCACTGAGAAAAGAGGTGGAAATACAGGGAGGGAGGCTTGGGCACTTGGAGCCAACAGCGCCCTTCCAAACTGCAGTTATCAGCTAATCAGCCTCCCGGGGAATTAAAGGCAGACTCGGTGGAGCACAGCACTCCAGAGGGGCAAAGATCAGCTGTTAGCCGACAGGGGTTGCTTCAGGGAAAACCCTTAAAAGAAGCTGTTGCTCCTTTGGGTTTGTGGCTGCGAAGGTCTGAGAGTTTCCAGGATGTGTGGAAACTCAGGTTGTGTGGTGGCTGGAGCCGGGCAGGCTCTACTGGGCAAGCAGGGCTGTGGCCAACAGGGCTTTGCCCAGGATCCAGGCAGTAGGACTTGGATCCCTCTGCTTCCTCTGTTCCGGCACTCAGAGGGGCAAAGAGCGGGCAGGGGATGTGTAGGGAGCTGCCACGGCTCTCCGGGCTGTCAGCTAGACAGACCTGGGAGGTTATCAGAGCCTTGGGATGGAAAGCAAACAGTCTGTATGGGGCTCCTGAGGAAGGCTGGGCTGTCTCGGTATTCGGGACAGCAAAGTCTCTGGGCTTGGTATTGTGTACCTTTATCATCTCCTAATGTGCAGCACACCTCCCCTCACCGGGAACAGTTCAGGGACATCTGCCTGTCTGATAAGGGGCTGCAGTTCCTGAGGGTCTGAGCAGGGTCTCTAACCCAGCCAGGGAGTTCAGTCTCTCCTTCTCCCCATCTGCCTGTTGTGCTCTAACATTCTCCATAACATTCCAAAAGTGAGCCCAACCGCCCTGCCTGCGGAGGGGAGAGCGCAGCAGGATCTGCCCTTCTCCCGAGCCTTTCCCTCAGCTACAGCTCACACCACGGATGTATTTCAAATCCTAATGTTCTCAAACCGGTGCATCTCCCAGCCCTCCAAACAAACAAGCACCATTCATGTACGAAGGGAGAGTTCAAAGGAGGCATAACACCTGGAATCAAACATCTGTTAGAAACTAATGCATTTTGCATCCTGCACTCCTGCCAACTGCTCCAAGGCAAGTCCTAGAGGATCGTTCCAGCTCCCTCCATGCTGCAGCAATGGCATTCCCTGCTCCCTGCACCTCGCTTTGTTTTTTGCCCCGTGTGGAGTATGCGAGTGCAGCTGCACCCTGAGCAGCATTGGGCTTCCTTCTGTATCATGGACAAACATAAGGGGATCAAATACCCCTTAGTTCTTTTTATTTTTTCTAAACTGGGTTGGCAAAACTGATGCTCCATTGTCTCTCAAAAAGCTGATTTGCTGAGCAAGCAATTTTTCCTCTAACCACACTTTCTCCTTGGCAATGGGGCAGGTACTGGTTTATTAGCAAAGAAACTTTCTTCCCTAATTCTTGGAAGTAGGAGCTCTGGGGAGGGGCAGGCTGCAAGGGCTGCTAGGAAGGTTTGTAGCTCAGAAACGAACAAGCAGTAGAGTTGAAACAAACTAAAGGAAGAGGGCATACTGGAACAAATTGCCACAGGATATTGCAGAGACCAAAAGTGTGTTTGGCTTCAAACGAGGTTTTGATCCATTTGGGACGGATAGCTCCAGTGGAAGTTAGTAAATGCAACAGCCAAAAAACAACCATGTACTTGCGTTGATGCTGAAAAGTAGGAGAAGGAGCAAGTTACACATGCCTTGTTTCTTATGCTCCCCCACTAAGCAATCAAAACTGACCATTTTGGGAGAGACAATATAGAGAGATGGCCAAGCATGGCTGTTTGGATGCTCTTACATTGTGGGACTATTTTGGGCTGACTAGGTTGCACCTTGGATAGATGCTGTGAGTCAGGCAGCCTGGTTATGCCGTGAATAGATACTCCATATGGCTCAGGTTGACAGGGACATTGTGTGCCATGCCCGGTATCTGGTTGTCACAGGTGCTCCAAGCAGTGTCCGTGCACAGCTGCTGATTCCACAGAGGTGCTGCAATGGCAGGAGCTTTCAGAAATGTGTTTCAAGCAGAGTGTCCAGAGCAGGAGGTATTGACTTGTGCTGGGAGCATAATGAGAGCTGACAAGGACACACTGTGGCAATGAGACCAGCCTGGGCAAACATGCCTGTCCGGGGGGTTAATCTTTTCTGCAATGAAACCCTGAGCTCCGTAGGTCAGGGGCTGGCCTTGCATCAGCTTGTCTGACAGTGTGGACGCAGCACGGGAGGTGAGCTGCTGTGGGCAGGTCTGAGAGCTGAAGGTTTTCTATCAGCTTGCAGGTCTCTCTTTGCATTCAATAAATGTCTGCTGCAGGGAATTTTTGTGGCACAGCTGCTGGCGTCCTGGACAGCCATCCTTTTACAAGGGAGGATCATGCCCCGATTGTCTCATTCATTCGCTGTGTCCTTAACGGTGCCTCCAAACACAGGAGAGGGATGGGAAGGAGCAGTGCAAGGCGGACAGATGGTAACAGAGCGAGAGCGACTGCAGGCAGAGCGGAAAGCTGCTCTCCGTGCTCACCTTCGGGCACCAGAAGGGAAAGACCAGCAGGGTGCTGGGCAGGGGAATGAGAGGATCGTGGTATCAGTGCAGGGACAGGTCTGTGGGTGAATGAGAATTGCCTGGTAGGAGAGAAAAGGTGAGAGGGGAGGCACAGTGGCCAGGGCTGTGCTGCAGGGCAGGCAGAAGCTGAGCAGTCTGTGTCCTGCTGGGTGCTGGGGCTCCTCACTTGCATCCAGCGGGGCACAAGGTCCCTCACACAGCTCTTCATGCCAAGATGCTCTTGGGCTCCTTCCCAACAAATTTTACCACTTGTAGGATGACATGCATGTTCCCCACAGGGAATCACAGAAAGGGCATCAGAGGACTACCAGCACTCAGGTGGTGAGGCCAGTGTCCTCATCACAAACATCCAGGTTGAGTTAAGGTGAGGATGAGGACTCACACGGTCAGACAGCTCAGGGTCAGAGCCCTTTCAACACTGGACAGAGCTGCTTCTCTCTCCACACTGGGGTGAACTGAGCCCAATTTGGATTCACAGCTCTGGTGGGAGTTGTGTGTTGGGGCCTCAGAAAAATCTCACAGGCTTTGCAGCACCTAAGTAAACAGCTGTTTTGCGAGCAGCAGAACTCATGAAGCTTGGTTGCCTGCGGCGCTCCCTCTTGTGTGGATTCTCTGATGTCTAATAATCGGGTTGGGCTCACATTAGAGCCTTTTCTTCCAGCTGGGAGTCCTAATTTGGATTTCTCTCCTCTCTCTTGCTACTTTTCACAAGCTTGTGCAAACCTAACTCCTTTCAAGTCTTTATGTATCTGGTTAAATTCGGCTAAAATTGGCCAGTGGATCTAAAAGCTAGCAGGGAGGATTGACAATGTGGTCCCACAAACCAGCTTCCCTCAGCAGTCTGCCAACAGGGCAATGATTATCAGTGCAAGATAACTTGCATCCCAAGCGTAAGGAAAATGTGAAAGACTCGGTATGAGTTTTGGCAGGAGAAAGCAACCAAGAAAGGGCCCAGGATTCCTTATGGGCTCTCACATCCTGATGGTCATGGCACACCTGCTGGGCCAGCTAGTTTGCAGTGACCAACGTATGTGGTCCTTGGTGCTAACAACCTCTGTGGGAGCTGAATCACGGGGTGAGAGGTGCACAGTCCCAGCAGCAGCAGAGTTGGGGCACGCTCACGTGAATACCTGACACGCTCCAGCTGGCTCTCATGCCAACATGTTTGGGCAGCTGCACTGTGATGCCCAGCCCCAGGGCTCCTCACACCCTGCCTGGTGAGCAGCTCCTGCCAAGCCCCCTTCCCACTGGTACTACCCTGTCCAGCCCCCAGGGCTGTTTCTTGTCCCAGGCAGCCAGTACCCCGTTCCCATGAGAGCCACCAGTGGGATCTGCTGTTTCCTCTGCATCTCTGGGCTGTCCTTGTCCATCCCTCAACACCTCCCTGGTTACCTGTGCAGTGGCAGCTTCTGGATCACAGACAGGATTTACCCCATTGCTGCCATAACTGAAGAGAGCAGAGGAAAGGGATTAGGAATAATGTGTAAGGATGCTTCCCCTGCCCTTGGCACAAGCAAGTCCACCTCCCTGATGTCACACTTTCCCTGGAACAGGAACCAGCAGCAAGGCAGTTGGCACTGCAAGGTTCCCTAGATACACCTCCACAGCTCTGGAGCTGCTCAACTAACTCTTGCTCTAGAGTGATGTTGCAATGCCAAGACAGATACAGATCACTGACCCTTACAACTCTACAGAGAGTTCAAGCCTGTTCAAGTTCTCCTGGGTGTCTAACAGATGAGCTTACAACAATGACAGAGAAGCCTCAGCGAGGTGACATATCTGAGCCAGGATTAGGTGTTGGCAGCAGTACGAAATCCATCTCTCCCTGGGTTCCTCACAGAGCAGTGGACAGAAGTGCCAGTCACAGGTGGAAGGGTGGCAAGAGAAAGCCTTTGGCTTTGCATACAAGGTGATGCCTTGACTCATGGACGGAGGATGGCTTGGAGGCAAAGACACATAGCACCTGTTTGCTCCGGTGAAGGGTCAAACAAGGGAGCAGGTAGAGCAGCAGGACCCAGCCAAAGCCCCAGGGATGGGGTGATGGGTGAGATGTCTGAGGGGGGAAGTGAGTGAGTGGCTGTCTGGAGGAGGCTGCAGTAAGGTGTCATGGAGCAAGGGGCCTTTAGAGCCAGAATGCATCTGAGCATCCAACTTGTGAAATCTGGCACAGTAACAAAGGCGGCAAAAGCATCCAGCTGTATGGGAGAAGGTGGAGTTGGACATCACAGTAACTGAAGCCTTCCCAACCACCCTTCCCACGTGGAAGGCCATCTGTCTCTCTGCTCTCCTGCTCAGCCAGTCCATGTCTTGCACCGCTCAAGGGACAGCATCTCACCGTGCTCCCACTGTCAGCCCTGAATGGTGATCCTGGCAGGACCCCTCAGGTCCACTGGCCGCAGCAGAGCAGGCCCAGGGAAGGCTGTCCTGTCTCAAGAGAGAAGCATTTTTACCAACCCCTGCAGCAATACAGCCTGACTACAGAAAAAGGTGTCTCAGCACCAGATCTACCAACCTGGGGCCTAGATTGGCCCACACAAGTCAATGTCTCACAGGCTTCCCACAGACTCCTTCGAGAGAGTCTCTCTGTTCCTCCAACACCCCTTAGTGGCTGCCAGTCCAAGCTCCCCAGGTACCCAAACTCCTCAGGGTTAAAGCACCTGCCTGACCCAGCTGGCAGATGATGGAAGGAACATCTCTGTGGTGCTTTAGGATTGTACCTGTTCTGCTCGGGGATGTGTGTGTGACCCCCTGACATGCTGAGCAGTCCAAGGAAGAGTCGCTGCTCCACATACCAACATGAGACTCATTAATTCCACGGTTTTCCATGGGTCTGCAACTGGGAAGCTGTTGGTACAGCCCACCCCATCAGCACACAGCCACTTTACCCCAGGAATGGAGCCGAACCATGAAATGATTACGGCGCAGGGTCTGGCACTGCTCCACAGCCACTCTCTGTCTGACAGGAGCAACATTTCACGGGACTCTCCAAGCAAGGGCAGACCTTGGTTGTAAAAGCCACACGCACCAGGTTCTACATGATCAGTCGCCTTGCTCCAGGCTGTCCAGCAACCTGGAAACAATTTCCAAGAGTCTATCCAAGCCATTCAGAGAGATTGGAAGGTTGAGATGGGGAAGGAACAGCCCAACTGTGCCTGGTTGGAATCTGCAAGTCCAGCAAAAAGCTGCACCCACACTAACAGAGCCCCCAAGCAGGCTGGTGCAAGCAGTTCTGCAAACATCAGCCCTAAGAAAACCATCCACAGGCGCTGGAAAACCCCGAGATACACTGAGGAAGGAAACGCCATAACTTCAGGGGCTCTTTTCATTAGTTTTCTGGCTTTGAATAGTACCTCCAGGATGTATTTCTTCTGCTTCGCTGCAAAACCAAGCAGAGACTGCACAACAGAATGCAGGAGCAGGATCTCCAAGGATGGGATGGTTTTGTTTGTTTGTTTCTTCAAAGTCTCTTAAGAAAACAGTTCAGAAAATTCCCATCTCCACAGGGAATTCAAACCCCGTAGGGCTGACTGTGAGCGGCCATCAGGGAACTCACCAAATGGAAAAGGATCCAATTCCCACCAGCGTCGCTGTGGCAGAGGAGAGGGCAAACATTAACCCAGTAGCCCAGCCCCCATGCAGGGTGTACTCCTGTTATTTCAGTAGCAAAACATCTCACAGACGTGGCTCAGCAAAGCGTGCATTAAACTCTGTGACTTTCCAACACTGAAACCCAGGGGTGGCTTTCTGGTTGATCCAATTTGGCAGGCAGCTGTAAGGGTATTGTCCCAATTGTAGCTGAACCCCTTCTGCTCAGCTACCACCCAGACCAGGAGAAGATAGTGTCTCATCTCTTATTCACTTTCCCAAAGCCTTGTACCCACCATCTTATAGGATTTCCTCCCTTTGCTCTCTGTCTCTATTCCCCAATGACCACTGAAATTCAGACCCACCATTAAACTGCCCTATCACAGATTACTTGAACAACCAATCTCATCTCCTTTCCCTGAGCTCCAGGGTCTTATAGGCTCTGACAAAGAAGTTGATGTGTTTGGGGATGGTTGAGACTGTTTCTTGTAGTGAGAAAAAGAGGGAGAGAAAATGGAGGGAGGTGGGGGAAGAAAGAAACAGAGAAAGGAAGAGGAAGAAGGAGAACTTGGGATACATGCTGGTAAAAGAGTAATAAGGGAACAGTTGTTCTTATTTTTCAATGAAAATAATGATTTTTCTTTAATCTTCTCATCTCAAAACTTTGGGCCAAGCCCCCACCACAGCTTGTGAGGAGAATGCTGCTCACAGTGCACTCAGTACTCGCTTTGTTTTGTGTTTTGGGTTTTTATTGTTTTTAAATGCTCCTCTTGAAGGGAATCAAAAGGTGGGGTTGGGGCCACACCTGTTTCCTGGCAGGCTGCAGCACTTTTCTGCAATATGGCCAACAAACACAGCAGCCCACACGTTGCAGGAGACCCCTGCAAGACCCCCCAGAGGACCCCCCGGACCATGCCCCAGCTGGCCAGAATAGCCTTGTCCTGCACCAGTCCCCCCAAATCACCTCTCTCCACAGCCTCCCCACGCACACACTTTGGATCTCAGCACTGTGTTTGTTCCTTCATTTCAAACCAACAGATTTGGGCATGTCTTTGACAGAGGATCACAATTTGGATGTTAAATTTAGACGCGCGCTTATGCTCTGATTAGAGATACACCGACTGTTTACTCGCTTTGTGGGGAGTTTGCATCTACAGAGCTGAGGGCGAAGCCCCTCCAGGCTCTCTGATCCTCGCCTGGTGATTAGGAAAGGAGGTTGAATCACCACATAATGATGCCCTGGTATTTCCCTCAGTCGGGAGTGTGCCTTACCTTCCGCACTCCATCCCACCGATGATCTTTCTCCAACACGTCTGCCTGCCCATGTGCAACCAGCTCCAGGAAGGCATCTGTGCCCAGGAGAGCCACGAAAGAGAGAAGTGGAGAGCTCTCAGGAGCAGAAATAACTGATGCCATGAGATGAGAGACCAGAAGCTGGTGAGAGTGTTCAAGTGTTATAGGCTTGCTGCTGATCTGGCAGCCCTGAAGTGGGTATGGCCCTTTGCCATGGATGCCATGGATCGTGCACTAATTATTGTCAGCACAGGGTCGGGGGTAGCACAGCTCAGAAAAACAGGAGAAATGGTTCTCTTAAGTCTATACAAAAAATCTGTTGCAGGCAGGTGATTTCACCCAGTTTCAGTATGGAGATCCTTGAACTCCATTGCAAGGACCCTTGAGCTTGCAAGCGCTGCCCCTCCTTGGTAGCCACCTACAACTGGGCTTTTAAGGGCTCTTAAATTGATTTTTTTGCTGTTTTGACACTATATACAGCTTTCCCACCCACAGAGCAAAAGTCATAGAAACCCACTTCGTTTCTGCTAGTCCGTTACTGTTGCCTTCCAGGGTCAGTCCCAGCGGGGCTTTCCTGGAGCTGAGCCAAAGCTGAAACAAGGCCTCCAGTGCATTGTTGCTTCCCTGCATAGCCTACTACACTTCAGGTTAGGAGTAGTAGGTGATGGTTTCCAGGCCCAGGGTGGGAGGTTGTGAACTGTCCAGGAAGCCCCAGGACACTAAACTGGAGTAGGTCAGCTCCTGAAGGACACTGGTGACTGCAACCCTCTTCATCTCATTCTTTTGTCAAAGGATTTAAAATAAGAGACAACAAACATGGGCTTGTGTGGAACTGCTCAAACAGTGATAGGATTTCCAGCAATATTGATTGGTATAGAAATTGTCCAACCAGATGCGTGTGGAATATGAAAGGTGGTGAAATACATCTCAGAGCACATGCAAGTGCTGTCAGGGGACATGATAGACTCTCTGTGCTGTTGTTCAGGCTTTGAGGATGGTCCTGACACAAAGAGAAACTCTTAGACTTCCAAAGCTGATGGTGATGCCTCCTAAACAATTATCCCTAAGTTTTGTCCGTGCCTTTCAAAGTTTCAGATAATTTCCAGAGGAAATGAGGCTTCTGCCTCATGCCCCAGATGCGTAGTCACTGTCCATCCCTCATAATAACTGCTGAAGCCATTGATTGCTTTCAGCCCAGCTTGTAATTGAGAGCAAAGCTCTCAGAAATATGAGGTCACAACAGGTTTTGCCAAATAGTTACCTGGACAGAGGAGTAAAACCCTGCTAATACCCCCACAGAGGGAAAAACAGCAATGTAAGTGCAGCCCTTCTTAGATCTTAGGAAATATACAGGCGAGAGTGAGTTTAAGTACATTCCAGGAGAGATTCAGAAGAAGGTTTGCATCTTGTTAAACGCCAGAAAACCCACTCCTTGCTCAAGGTTATCCTCCCATATTGAATTGCTGGTGCCCAAGAAGGCATGTGCTCTAGCTCCAGCTTTTCTTGTGGTTGTGGAGTTCATAACGTCTCTGCTTTGTGGGTTCTCTGATGTCTTACAAGAGATGAGTTCACATTGCCGTTTCAGTACAATTCAATTAAAAAGTCAATTAGCCCAGATACAAAGCAATCAGCTTCATTAAGTCTGTTGTTCGTGGAATATCACTGGTTTTTGTTGCTGTTTTATTCTGCTGTTCTTATTCCACGCTGAATTGCCTGTAACTTATCCTGCTCCACAGCCCTCGCAGACACGCGCGCACGCAGCATTCCTACATCTTCTTCCCAAGTTCAGCAGTTGAAAATGTTGGAAGGGAGCAGCTCTAGGCAAGTCCCTACACGCTGCAGAACTCTGAAGCACTGTTAAGTAACAAGCAACAAGCAGAGCTTTTAAGAACATGGTTTTCAGCTTCTCAGAAGGAACCACATGCCTTTCTGGGTCACCTATCCCTGCCCTCCAAGATTTTCTTTCATATGCTGTGCATTCGGGATTATGTTGTATTTCCTAGAAGTGTGAAATGATGTCATAAAAAAAATGGGTCTGAATTTTGTCAGAACCGAATTGTGTTGATTTCTCTACAAATCCTGGTAGTTTCGCTTCAGCTTCAGACCATTTGTTTCAGAAAGGAATGACCACAGCAGGGAGATTTCTGGATGGTTGGCATCAGTGTGTCAAGGAGAAAAGGATTTGAAGGAAGTATGACATTTACAGCTTGGTATTTATCAGTAATTAGATATCTCAGTAAGAGAATATGACACACATTGTTAGTTGGACTCTGACAATTTGTTCCTAACATTCAACTTGACTTATAAATTGAACTAGTTCTGGCTCTTAAAGAGATGAGTCTTGAAAAAGTGTCTGGAAAAACAAGTCTTCCCTGTTTAAATTAGGAATGTGCCAAATGACTGGCAGGTACTTGATATATAATTTAAATTTAAAACAGGAAGAAACAGTTCTAGATAAAGATCTCCTAGGGATATCTAGGGGAAATATATGCGCCTATATTTAGCTTATCCCTGGTTTCAACCCCTAAGTGCACACACAGCAGCACGCACTTAGCTTTTGAAAAGAACAGGCCTTGATCCTTTAACAAGCTCCGCAAAGCTCACTAATAGAGTTACATCCCTGTTAATCACATGTGTGCTCCCCGGTTCCTTCTTTGATACACCTCGTTCACAGAGATAAATCATGGAGCCGCAGATGCTCAGGAGTTGTTAGAGAAGGAAGTTGATGGCGGGTGGTCATGGATGGCAGATCCTCCACAAGAATCCTGACCCTGGGGCTTTGCCAAGAGAAGGGAGGAAGCAGGGAGATTACTCAGTGGCTGAGGGTGACATGGTCAAAGTGTCTCACTGGAAACCTGCACACAGAGGAGGCAACAGGGTCAGACCTGTGAATTAGAAGAGCTTTGTGGTAACTGAGACATGACTAGAACCTGAGCTAAAGCTGTTGAAAAGGCCACATTGTGGAGCTGCTCATTCAGAAGGAACTCGTACAAAAGAGCAGGGCATCACTGCTGGGGAAGGACAACAGAGTCTGTGGCACAGGGAGAGAAAATCAGTTTGTATGTTGACCCTTGAAAAGACTGTGCAAGAACTTGTGTGGAGAGAGAAGTTTAGAGGGAGAAGGGAGGATGGAGTAACAAAAGAAGAGCGAGTTTGGACTGGGGGTGGAGAGTTCAAATATACTATTTGAGTAGGGAGAAGGCAGAATGAAAGGAGGGTGAGATTGTTCGCAGAATAGGAAGTCAGCCTGATCATAGAATCTTACATGACTTTTTACATTTTGCCCTCTACAAGGACAGAAACTGAAGCAGAGAAAGTGAACAGATCTGAGCCAGCATGGGGATGTGGGAGGACAGGTCTCTCACTGGGACAGAGGGGAAGAAGAGCTGAGATAACAACCACATCAACAAAGGCTGGGGTAGAGAGAGCAGGGAGGTGAGGCTGAGCCCATGGAGGCTTTTTCTCTAACACACTGATCTTAATGAAAATAACCACTGTTCTTCCTTTCTACAGGACTCAAAGAGGCACCACACCATGGAAGTCACTATCAGGAGGCACTTCCTGAGTTTTGCTGTTTTCCTGATGCACTGTGTGGTCCGCAGGGCGAGCTGTGAGAAGGGCAGCACTTCCCCTCTGCACTTCACCCACTTCTTCTACAATGCCACCATCTACGAGAACTCAGCCCCCAAGACCTACGTGGAGAGCTACGTCAAAATGGGTATTTACAAGAGAGACCCTGAGTGGGACATCAGATACAGAATAGCCTCTGGAGACAACACTGGTCTGTTTAAAACAGAGGAGCACGTGATCGGGGATTTCTGCTTCTTGAGAATAAGAACCAGGAGCAGCAACACAGCACTTTTAAACCGTGAGGTCAAAGACAGTTACATGCTAATAATCAAGGCCACAGAGAGCACCTTTGCCTATGAAGCTTGGGCCAAAGTCTTGATCCACATTCTGGACAGAAATGACTTGAAACCTCTCTTTTCACCCCCCTCCTACAAAGTGTCCATCAGAGAAGACACTCCTCTAAAAACAGTGGTCAGCACACTCAGTGCCACTGATGCTGATGCTGGCCAGAATGCTGAGTTCTACTACTCCCTGAACACCAAGTCCAACCTATTCACTGTCCACCCCACCACAGGGGCAGTTATGATCACAGGCAGGCTGAACAGCACCCATCGAGGCAGGCACCACCTGCAGGTTTTGGCTGTGGACAGAATGAGAAAGATCATGGAGGGGAATGGCTTTGGGAACTTGGCTAGTCTCACGATCCAGGTGGAGCCATCTGCCAGGAAACCGCCCTCTATCTCCTCAGTGAAGGTGACATCGCCTGACTCAGATGAAGACTTTGTCTATGCAACTCTTTCTGTAGAAAGTGGTGACTCAGAAGCAGGAATTGATTCAGTTGACCTTGTGGATGGAGATCCAGGAAGACATTTCAAAACCATCAAATCCTACGTTGGGAGCACTGAGTTCATCATTGTGTCAAACAAAGAGATCAACTGGCTGCTTTACCCGTTTGGTTTCAACCTCAGTCTGCAAGCCAAGGACAAGGGTAAGCCACCGCTGTTCTCTTCTGTTAGAGTGGTCCACATACCTCCCTCCAAGTATGTTTCTGCCAGGTTTGAGAAAGAAGTGTACCGGGTCCAGCTCAGTGAATTTTCCCCAGCTGGAAGCCAAGTTGTTATGGTGAAGGTCAAACCAGTCTTCCCAAATCTTAAATATATTTTGAGACCCACTTCTGACAGCACAAGCTTTAAAATCAATCCTCACACTGGACTGATAACTACAGTCAGAGCAATGGACTTCCATGAGCAGTCTCATTTTGAACTTGAAGTTACAACCGTTAACAGTCACACATCCACGACTGTTGTCATTGACATCACTGACTGCAACAATCACGCTCCAAGTTTTACTCAGTCTTCGTACCGCGGGGCCTTTGATGAAAATGTTCCTCCTGGTACCAGTGTCTTAACAGTAAGGGCTACAGATGAGGATGAAGGAGACAATGGCTTTGTCACCTACCGCATAGCCAACCAGAAATCAGTTCCCTTTGTCATTGACCCCTATTCTGGCATCATTTCCACCTCCAAGTCAATGGACTATGAGTTGATGCAGAGGTGGTATCACCTGCGGGTGTGGGCGTCAGATTGGGGCTCACCCTTCCGCCATGAAACAGAAGTGTATGTGTCCCTCATGCTGAGCAATGTCAATGACAATGCTCCTGTGTTTGAGAAGGCAGGCTGCAGTGGCACCATCCCACGGGACTTTCCTGTTGGGAACCCTGTGGCCACGGTCTCTGCAATCGACAGTGATGAGCTGCAGCATATCAAATACGAAATCAAGTCTGGCAACGAGTTGCAGCATTTTGAACTGAATCCCGTCTCTGGAGTAATATCCCTTAGAATATCTCTGAGAGATCTTCCTTCTGAACAGCCACTTTTCTACTCTTTGAAAATAACTGCAACAGATGGAGAGAACTATGCTTTGCCAACATCTGTAAACATCACTGTAGTCGGCCAAGGTCTCCCTGTCAAAATGCAGTGTGAGGAAACAGGAGTCTTGAAACAACTGACAGAAACTATCATACACTCCATCGAGTCTCAGTCTCAAGGCCATGGGCAGGATGATGAAACATCTCTGAACTTGCACCTTATAAACCATAATGCTCCTAAGTTTGATGACAGCTTTCCACGATCTATCGATATCATAGAGACTGTTCCCATCAACTCAACTATTGCTGACCTTTCAGCTATTGATCCTGACACTGGTTTTAATGGAAAACTGGTCTATGTGATCTCAGATGGAAATGATGACAGTTGCTTTACCATTGACTTGGAACTGGGTCTCCTTCAAGTCCTTTCTCCTCTGGATCACGAACGAACCAGCTTCTACATTCTTAACATTACTGTGTACGACCTTGGTACACCACAAAAATCATCTTGGAAGCTCTTGGCTGTGAATGTGTTGGATACCAATGATAACACTCCTAAATTCCCACAAGGTGCCTACTGGGTGGCAATACCAGAACATGTAGCAGCAGGGACAACAATAGCTCAACTGAAAGCAGAAGATGCTGATACAGATGACAATGGGAGAGTAAAATATTCCCTCCTAACCCCCACTGACAAGTTTGCCATTAACAGTGTCACTGGAGAAGTGATGGTTACAGGTGCTCTGGATAGAGAATTGTGGCCCTGCTATGTGCTGAAAATAGAAGCAAGAGACCAGCCCAAAACAGGCTACCAGCTGTTCTCCATCACAGACCTGGTTGTGACTCTGGATGATGTAAACGACAACACCCCACAGTGCCTCCCAGCCCTCAACAGTGTGATGGTCCCAGAGGACCTGCCCGTGGGAACCGTCCTCCTGTTCCTGGAGGCTTTTGACCCAGATGCTGGTTCTGGGGGTGAGGTGAGGTACAGCCTCATTAATGATGAGGACATGATGTTTCATGTGGATAAGCTGACCGGGGCACTCCGGTTGGAGAAGGAGCTGGACTATGAGAAGAAGGACTCTTACAATCTAACCGTGCAGGTCAGTGACGGCGGGAAGCCCTTCTCCCGCTCTTCCCTCTGCCATCTGGAAGTGAACATCATTGATGTCAACGAGAACTTGCACCCACCACGCTTTGCCTCCTTTGTCTTCAAAGGCTGGGTGCAGGAGAACAGCCCTAAGGGCACATCGGTGATGATGGTCACAGCCAAGGATATCGACAAGGGGAAGGATGGAGAGGTTCAGTATTTCCTCCGAGAAGGCACTGGCATGTCCGTCTTCCACATTGAAAAGGACACAGGTAATGACATCTTCATTGAATAGTGGTTTTTAATAGTGTAGTTTAAAGGATTAAATTGCACGCTGTGTTTGGCCTGACTTTTTGACCCGATAGAACATTTCTGTATTCTCTCTGTTTACACAGTTCCATTCATTCAAGCCTTTCTTGCTTGTGCGGGGATATACTAAGTGTATCCCTGTATCTAGGTAGGAGCAGGCAGGGTTTGTCTCCTAAAAATAATGGAAAATCAATGTCTGTCCTCCTCCAAAATTCTGAACTCTTCCCTTTCACTTGTGTAACAAAAATTAGCCCTCAGCACAAGCAAGCCCTCACCTTCCACACAACCTCACAGCCATACAAGGCTGGTGCCAGAGTTTGTATCTGCAGCAAAGACCAGGAAGCAGACTAGAGACACAGACTGTTCTGGCATTAGGGACTGAGTGGTCTGAGTTCCTTAAATCCCTCACAAGCACTCTCTGTCGTTCTCCTAGGCACCATACGGACCATAGGATCACTTGACCGAGAAGGAACATCTCACTACTGGCTGACAGTGCTTGCTCTTGACCTGGGAACAATTCCTCTCTCTTCCGTGACTGAAATTTATATTGAAGTCACTGATACCAATGACAACCCACCTCAGATGTCCAGACCTGTCTTCTATGCCTCTGTGATGGAGAATTCCCCACCAAACACATCTGTCCTTCAGCTTGATGCCTTCGATCCAGACTCTAGCTCAGAGGGAAAACTGACTTTTCACATCCTAACTGGAAATCCTCAAGGACTTTTCACCATTAACCTCGTTACAGGTAAGACTGACCCAACTCAGCATTTGTTTTTGAGGCTTCCAAGTGCCCAGAGGATGTTACATATTCAATATAAACAGCCCACACAGCTGCCTTTGTCACACCTTCCTCCTGCAGCAAAAGTCCCAGTCTCCAGATACACTGTGTGGGGAGTCTGAGGATTGAAACTCTCCACCTGAGGGCTGCTATTTGCATCCAGATGGCTCTTAGAATGACACAAATGTGCTACTTTCAAAGACCTAAACAGAACCAAGCAGTTGCTTTTAATCTTCCCCCTTGTAAACAACTGCCCTGTTGCACAGCCTGAGCCAGGAAACACCCTTCTGGAGGTGACTATCTGCTCCTGAGACAGACCCAGGCAGGATTAACAAAAATGAATCCCACTGCACTTAAAGGCTCCACCCATTCTCCAGAACTATTAATGTAGTAAGTGTAGTAAGCCTCTCCTGCCATCTTCCTAGTCCGTATCTTTCATCTCAGGATTATTTACCAGATCTTTCAGAGCCATCAAAAACCCGCTGATGTTTTGTGTAAACAGCTTCCTCAAACTATCCCAGCAGAGCTGACATTGGGCCAGTCTGGCAAGGAAAGCTGTGCCGAGCCTTTCACGCCATCAGCTCCTGGGAGAAGAGGGAAGGGAAGGCACAGAGCCTGGGTATGGGAGAGGATTAATTGCATGACTTTGATCTCCTGCAGATGATAAAAGCAGTTCACCTACTGCAGCGGGATAGAAGCCTGCTCTCAGATGAGAAAGGAGCTGGATGTGTTGAAAAAGGCTAGAGTGGCACTCAGTTGTGTGTTACCAGTGGTGTAGTAGCTCTCTGGCAGTGCTCTACAGCTGGCTAGGAGGGGTGTGGAAGAAAGAAATTGTGATTCTGAAATGCTGAGATCCTTTCGTTGCAAGAAACTCATAGGGTGTCTTTACATGGCACCATATAGATACACCTGGAGCTGTCAGCTAACTGTGAGCACTGCTACCCCCAGCTGTAGCTATCTCCAGTGTCAGAAGCTTTTTAGCCAGGTCATGGCATTGTTCTGCATCCAACTTTCTCACATAATCCAAACAGCCATGCACAGCCCCGGGACAGCTTGCACAACACAGGGTTCTGTGGAGAGGTGCCTTCAGAAGCCCTGTTTTGTAAAACCACTGCCTCTTTGGTGGGATGTGAGCCAGGAACAGCTATCAGGACACCACACTGGCTCCCCTCGTCAGCTGAGCTCTGGCTTGCACTCCTGCACCCTGCAGGAAATTCAGCCTTCTCTGTGCTGCAGGCAAAGCTTCCACACACTGGTGTGAGTGCAGCCCTGCAAAGTCATGCTGTCAACGTTCAATGGCAAAATGAGTGACACTGGCAAAATCCGAATGTTTGCTAATGAAATACCTCACCTCTAAGCCAACCCTTTAATTCCCATCTTAGACAAAAAAAGCCCTCTCAGGTATGAGTCATCTCTTCTTCATCTCTCTCTCTAGACTCAGGTGATTTGCATGAGAAGAGTGATAGGTTTGTCAGTTCTGTAAGAAACCCATGGGCTGATCTTATCTCTTGGACAGTTGCTGGAGGTCTCTTTAAACCCTGAGCTTGGAGGTTGTTTAAGGACTTGCTTCCAAGCCTGATGAGGATTCAGTTATCCATTGTTTTACTTGCATGTCACCCAAAAGAAGAAATAATTACCTGTGAACATTCACATCAACTGAGCAGTTTATGTCCTTGTCCTTACGATATCTAAGGAGAAATAATCTGCTACTACTGCCAGAAAAATATCTCAGCCCCTTCAGGGCTGTAGGCAGCTTTTAGGAAACCCAGTGGTATTTTCATTCTGCAGACAAGGGCAGGCTACTCGTGCCATTAAGTAGAATAAAACTGCAATTTTTGGTCTCAGCCTGGTAGTGCAGCACTGGAAGATGAACTGCTGGTCTTTTAGTGCCTGGTCATCCACATCAGTGCAGGGTTGTATTCAAAAAAGGGTTGTCCCAGTGCAGTGCAAATCAAATGAGTTAAATTTGAATGGAAGAGAGAACACATGGCAAGTATGTGAGCACTACAGTGCTACTTGACCACTGATGTTTATTATGGATTTTTAATTAGGACATGTTTCTTGGTTTTCAAATGCAATAAATGCATCTCTTCTTTCACTACCCAGGGGAAATGATCACAAAAAGACCCAGAAACGTTTCAGTTCTTGAAGTGCCAGAGTATGTATGATCCAGATTGCCAATACTCATTCCAAGATCAATCCCAAATTCTGTGACAGCAAAAGAGTTTGAGCAGGTAGAGCTGCTTATCTGTGATAAATCTGAATCTCTGTCACTTTTTAAAATTATAAACATTGAAGTTTCAGGGGGAAACAGCAGAATCTTCTGTTCTCAGTCACATGATTTGAGCAAGGAATAGGATAACCTGACTGTGTCAGAAGTTCCTCCAGCTCCCAGATCTGAAGGGAGGCTTCTACAGAGAATCACAGAATGGTTTGTGTTGGAAGGGAGCATTAAATTCCAACCCCCTGCCATGGGCAGGAGACAGTGATTGAGACCTCTGCTTTTTTCCTCTCCCACGTTGTCACCAAAGGACAAATTAGTCACATTGGCACTGAATAAGACAGCACAAGAGGGCCAGAGGTCAGTCTGGGTCTCTCCTAGGCAGGGCACTCCTGGCAGGAGCCCCTTGGCAGACAGAGAGAAGGAGGAGGTGTGTTCTCATCCCATGTGCTAATAGGCATTAAGGTCCTGATGTACTGCTACAACAGGCATGTCTTCAGCCAGAGTAACCCTGCAGAATAGCCCTGGATGATTATTCAGGGCACAGTGCCACACTATTGCAAGTAAACTAATTCTGCTCCTGGAGCACTTGTTCTGTGTTTGATCCAGTATCTCTACACGGGGGAGGGTTGGCCAGTGGAGACATAACCAGTGAGGCCCCTCGACTTCTGCTGCTGAGGCCTTGCAGGGAGACAGGAATGGCTGTGATAGCTGTCCCTCGGCAGTGCTTGGCTCCTCCAGCATCCCCAAACTACCACAGAAGGGCTTTAAGCTCTTCCAGCCCTCAGTTCCCTAAAGAGGGTGGAGAAAAAGAGGGAAAATAAATGAAAGGCTAAGGAGAAGAGGGAACAAAACCGTGCACTGAGATGAAAGCTTTCTGCCATGGGCAATGGAATCTCTCCAGCCCAGCCTGGCAGCTGTTGAGGAGCAGTGTTTGTGGGAGACAGGGATAGATAGTACGTGGAGAGATGGGCAGATAGCAGGGTTTGGGGTATTCTTTTGCTGGAAAGATTTTCAGCTTGTTTTGCAGTCCCTGATGTGAAGGGGATTTGAGTCCAAACAGGACAGAGAAGAACTGAGAGGCTGTGGCAGGAAGAGTCAGGTTGAAGCCATTCATCCTGCTGAAAGGCTGTTTGGAAAATCCTTTTACTTCAGACTATTTGTCTCCAGCTCTTATCTAGTGCTTGTTCTTCTAGTGTTTCTCCTGCTGTGTCAGTGTCCATGGGCTTCCCCAGGATGCCTGTGGTTCCCTGTATTTCTCTATGTGGAAGGACATCCTACTCTTTAGGTCTGAGGGATGGTTGCACTGCTGCACCCCAAATCAATGTACCACAGGCTCCAGCTGAGCATGGAGTAGTGCACAGCAGGTCAGATCAAGAGGGGAGGTGGTAGGAGGAGGAGAAAAGAAGGTCAAATGGAAGCAAGAGTGAGACGAGAAAGAGGATTTCAGGAGAACAACCTCTTCCCTTCTCAGGCTCTTTTGAAACCCCCAATGCCTGCAAACCTGATTCTGGCTATTTTAACTATCTTAGATTTTCCCCCCTGCAGCAAGGGCAGGGGGCCAGCAACCTCCACCCCAGCCCTGCTCTTGCCAGCAGAAGTTATTATTATTTTTTTGTTCCCTGACAACAATGCACTGGTAATTTTGCTGCTCCTGTTCCAACATGACCAGCTTTCCTCTCTCCCCTTTCCAGGCAGCAAGCGGGAGAATTGCAGACAATCCTTTCCCACTGCTGTGTGTAGACAGGCTGCTGGGAGCAGAGTTTGTGCCTGCCTATATGCAGGAAACAGAAGGGACTGTTTCTGGTCCTTTATGTGGATGCACAGCTTGGCTAATTGGCCAAGTGCAATTAAGACCTTTGACAGTTTTGTTCAGTCTCTGTAAGACTCAGCAGAAACCTTCAGGGCCTCATGCAGGAACACAAATAAGGGACACCCACTCCATCACAAGTCCCATGGGACTGGCTGGCTGGGGTTTCCCAGCAGGGCAGGGTGCTGATAACTCACACACGTGCCCATGCTCATGCAAAACACTCATTAAAACTAAACGTGCACTTCCCACGTCCTTGTAGGGGACAGCAGAAAGAACCAAGGAACTGTTTCCCCAGGCCACAAAAGCTGATGGCTCTTCCCCTTTAATAACAGCTTCCACTTCCATTTTAGCCCTCTGGCCTCACAGGGTGTTATAACCAAGTAGCAACAAATAAAAGTAAGCGTTAATTCCAGCAGGCTTCTCTCAAGGACCACGTCCAACCTCTGTCTCAGTGGCCATGGGAACACTGCTGGCAGTTTGTGCATCTGGGGATTGCACAGCACCACGACTCCAAACAGGAATTAGGGTGGTTAACTCACAAGAGCTTTGTGATCTCAAGGCACAGTGGTAACTGGCTCCAGAGGGGGGAAGTGGGAGCTGTGGTTGGGCAGGGTAAGGGACACAGGGAGTTTGCCTGAGGTCAGGAGGAGAAGCCAGCTTGTGGCTCAGCAGATGTGAAGCTAAACCAAAAAGTTCCATCTGGTAAGACTCCCAGCTGGGATACAGTACAGGTATGTGATAGAGAGCAGAGTCAGCTCTTACTCCCCATCTTCAGCATCTTCAGTGGTACAGACAGTCAAGAGAGTCATTAAATTCCAGTTCATCTGCCTTCACTACAGTCCTCCTTCTCCAGCTCTAGAAAGCTCAGCTATGATCCTGTTTTCTTTCAGTTTTTTTCATTAGTTCATGAAAGAATTTCAGGGTGTGGCCAGGCAAAGCCAAATAGTCACTTCAGAGTGGTTAAATTCCCCTCCATCAGCTGGCATGCAGTAATCCAGTGCAAACATGGTGTTAGTCTGCTGCAACTGGATTTTGCAATCTGATAGACTAGAAATATTCCCTGTGTGCACACAGGTGTCAGGTGGCTCCATTGTCAATATCTGTGTGTTCTGTGGGCTTGTTAGGCCAAAATTGTGAAGCATCCCGTGAGGTAGCTGGAGTTTTAGGCTTTGCTCCCCCACCCCAGCCAACCTATTGGCAGTGAGGACAGGAGCATCAGAGATCCCAGTGAACTGCTGCTGCAATTCCTTTTTCAGGCCCCCATTTCCATGAGTTCTGCTGCTAATGGAGCCCTACAGCCTCTCAAAAACCTGGGAGAGATTCAAAAGCTTCTTAGCCAGTGGGTTCTTAGACCACTTCTGAGTCCTCTTCACCTGCCAAGGTGTTGAAAGGATGATTAGGAGAAGAAAACAACCCTATGACATATAAGCAAACAGAGTTTTTCAAGCCATCTTGTCATAATCCATTAAGGAGTGTTGATTTATGATTGTAAAGGCATCAAGTAAATGTTTAGCACAGTGGCTGGTGCCAAATGTGAATAATCCCGGAGAACAAGTGGAAACCATGAACAGTGGTCTTCTTCCAAGCAGCTGCTCCTTGCTCCCTCCTTCAGCTGCCTGGTGTTTCCTGCAGCCATTTGAAATTTTCTCCTGCCTGTCACGCTCAAACAGACAGATCCCAAAGCATGCTACAGCTGAAAACAGTACTATTGATTAAAACTCGCTGGCTTTGGGCCAGAAATGAGAGCAGAGAGTTCATGCAGCTCAGATTTACAAGTCTTTCAGGACGCACAAGTGCACGTGCTCACACCACTGCATGTGCACACTGCCTCCCATGCAGAGCATTTCCTAGGGTAGCATGAGCCTGTGTCACTGCCTGCAGTGGTCACAAATATTCACCCTGCCTTTCGTTTGTGTGAGGAGGAAGAACTTCCCTTCGTGAGGAATAAACACCATGGTAAGAGAGACCGCTGGGAGCAGGAGATGTGGAGAATGGACAAAAACACTCACAGGTGTCAGACTTGGTGCCTGTCAGAAAGTCATACATTATGTGTGCAATTTGGTAAAGCAGTTGTGAAAATGGTCTAGAGCTGCTTTTCCCCAAAGGTGAAGAATCAAGCGCTCAAAAAGGACCATTATCAAACAAGACATGGAAACAGAAGCCTCAGCTCCATCCTTTCCATACTTGCATCTATTCAGCTTAGTCATTGACAGGCCAAAACCAGTCAATTACAATGATTTTGTTTCAACTCTAGTTTATTATAGCCACAGTTCCTCCCTCCTGCATCCGTCCTATTCCCTGTGGTTAAACTACTGTGTATTTTTCAGAAATTCCTCAAATCTTGCAGTTATTAGAGGATTCATCCTGTCTCTCAGCAAGGCTTAAATAATACACCAACATTATTATTGACTGTGTACCTTATATTTAGCCTGAATGCATTTGTTCTGTCAGTGGAATAGAGGGTATTTCCCAAGGCAGAAGGCAAACTTTTGTCAAAACACTCTAAATTAAAAAGAGCAAGGTTCAGCACAGGGAAAATAGGAGTCGAGACTTGTTAAGAGGCCAGACTTGTGCCAGCACATGCAGAATGTTTCTTACTTAGAGGCATAAGAAAAGTTTTGTTTTCATGGTCGTGCTGCCTTTCTCACCTAATGCCTTGCCAACCCTCAACTGATGCAGGCATCTGGTAGGTGTTCCCCCTCCTCCATGGTCTCTGTGATCAGAGAGCAAGAGCAACACCTGCACAAAGGAAGGGGACAGCTTGACCTCTGGGGGTCTTTCTCCTCTGATCACAAAGGGAACCTGAAACAGGACAGGTGGGCAGGCTGATTTTGGGCACTCAGGGATCTGATCAGCCCTGGCTTTTCTTGCATGCTGAGTCTTGGAGCTCAAAGGGTTTCTTTCTTGGCAGGTTTGATTTCTACAACTTCACGGCAGCTGGATCGAGAATACAAGGCTGAACATATCCTAGAGGTGGGTAATGATGATTGTAATTAGCTTTATTTACCTACAAGTGTATTAAGTCCTCAAAGAGCTTTCCTTGCAAGTTGGAGCACAGAGAAAGAATCTCATCCCATCAGCTCCCAACTGCTGGGAAACTTAATTAAATGGTGTGTGTTGCCCTAAGAGACAGCTGCAGCAGTACTGTGGGGTTTATTATTTACTTGCTGAAGACTGGAGCAAAAGTCCTATTCTGGAAGCTGTGGGAATGCAGGAAGAGGACTGGAACTGTCCTGTAGCAGGATGGATAGTAAGTTATGGGGGAAAGAGCAAGCCAGAGAAATCCACCCTCATTTATCTCATTGTATCAGACGTTGCAGTGCAGCTTTGGTCACTGGCCCCCATCCTCAGCTGCTCTGAGCTATGTGTGTTCCCATTAGAAGAATCTGGAGGTGTTTCAGTCTGTCAGGGTGATGGAGGATAATACCTTTCTCTCTGCAATACAACATGCTGGGAGTGTGCACAGGCACAGCAGAGTGAGGATGGGTGATAACTTGCCAAGCCATGGCAATACAAACATTTTTAGCTGTGTGATCCCTAATGACCAACCTGACCCACTGCCTGGAGCAGCTGCAGGCAGGAGCCCTGCAAACTTATCTCCCTGTGCATGGACAAGCCCTGCACAGTGCCAGCTACAGCCACCAGGTTTTACCCTGCAGAGAGGAGCAAAAAATGTTGGGGTACAAATGCAGATCCACACAAAACCCCCTAGCTGAGTTATTGCCCATCAGGATGAAGGCTGGCTCGTATCCTAGGTCACATCAGGGAGCTCTGTCACCTACTCCCTTTGCTTACTGACAGGTGGCTGTTTCTGACAACGGAGAGCCAGCCCTGAAGTCCACCAGCAGAGTCGTGATACAAGTCCTGGATGCCAACGACAGCCCTCCCAGTTTCCCCCAGAAGCTCTTCATGGTGCAGCTCCCTGAGAGAGAGGCCTCAGAGACACCACTGCCCGTCTACAGGCTGATTGCTTCGGACCGTGACCAGGGCCAGAACAGCCAGATCACCTACACCATCGAAGAGGAGGAGGAGGGGGTATTCACCATCAACCCCACAACAGGCACAGTCTTCTCCAGGAAGGCTTTTCCTGCCTCTGAATACAACATACTCACGGTGAGAGGGGAGGGAAACAGAGGGAGACGATGGGAAGAGGTGGGTGGAGAGGGGAAGAGGGAAAAGGGTACAGAAACAGAAAATAAAAAAGAGCAAAAGAGAGAGAGAAAACGCAGCAGTGGGAAGAGAGCTTGAATGAGGCAAATGGGTTACAGGGAGAGAAACTGGGAGGGAATGATGGGAAATGCAGAAGGTAGGAAGCTATTAAAAATGGTCAATAAATTTAAAATTAACTGTACAACTAGAGTCCAACTCTCAGAGATGAATCCATGATCCCATATAGATGTGGACCCAAACCTGAACAGTCTTTGGGTTTCATCATGTCTCTGACAGTCTGATCAGGCCATGGAGCTTAAAGATTAAAAGCTCTCCCACAGTCTGCAGGTCCTTGCAACAAGGCTTGTCATCCAGGTCTCTGCTGTGGATAGAGCTTGGCAGATTTACTTGATGGTCAAGAGGAATTTGGTTTGCATGGCTGTACCTTGGAAGCAGCCAAAGCACAGACCACTGGCTCAGGAATTGTTTTGTGGGATTTGGGCGCACTCGGACCCGAAACTCCTGGTGGGTGGGAGAAGAAGCTTCCCATGGGCTAAACCAGCCTTCTGCCTGACTGTGTGTGCATTTCCTGGCAGGTCAAGGCAACAGACGGCGGCAGCCCCCCGCTCTCCACCCATGTGCGGCTTCACATCAGCTGGGTCACCCGGCCCGGCCCTTCCTCTGAGCCACTGGCTTTTGATGAACCCCATTTTAACTTTGCCGTGATGGAAACAGATCCTGTAAACCATATGGTGGGAGTGATCAGCACTGAAATGGGCCCCAGCCAAGTGTGGTTTAATATCACAGGTGAGACGCAGGAATTCCAGTGGGGCAGCGGTGTCTGGGAGCGTTTGCCCCAACTCCCCTGGCTTTCAGCACTCGCATGCCTGAGCTAATGACGTTGTTTGCTTTAGGTGTAGGTGAGCTACAGGGAAGGCTTTCTCACAGGCACCAAAATGCTTAAACAGCCGTGGACAAAGGTGCCCGTCCAAGGGCTCCGGTGCCAAGTGCAATTATTTAACATGTGTTTTTAATGACATTCTGGAACTTGCCAGTGTTTGAGGTGTTCTCTGATGTCGCGTGAGAGGCAGGGCCTACCAGTCCCAGCTTCTCCTGGGAATCGAGTGGCACTGTTGGTTTTGCTGAAACTGCCTGCGAGGATCCAGTGTCTGGCTGGGTGTTGCAGACAACCCCCATCTCTCCCTCCATGCTGAGTCTTGAGCAGGGAGCAGAGAGGGAAGAATTCCTCGAAGACCTGGTGTGCCCTAACTGATGGATCTTTCCCTTCCACCTCACCACATCCCAGAGATGACTTAGACATGAAACGTGAAGCTCCAGGGCCTCCTCTAAGACACACAGTGGCAGAGGGGACGTGGGCTGTCACCCCAGGGGACTCACCAGGCAGTGTGTGAGCAGAACTGGTCCTACCAATGAGGGCCAATTGCACTCACGTAATTTGGTGTTTTGAAGTGGTGCCCCAATCTGCCTTTCCCTGGCACTGCCTGCAGGGCCTGCCCTCGTCAGACAAAGCCTTAATTGGGTTTGAAGTGAAATAGTTTTTCCTGTTGCTGTGTTAGGCCAGGGATAATGGTGTATAAATACAATTAAGCAACAAGAGATACAATGCTACAGGGAGCAGACAGTATCAGTGAAAGGTTTATCTGGCATTAGTAGTGTCTGGTTGGGTTTGCAGAATTAACGGTATATTCCTCTGAATGTTCTCCCATCGTTTGCTGGCTAAGTGCTGGAGCATAGCTTGACCTCATCTTTGTCAGTTCCTAGTGCACCAGGTGCTGCTCAAGGCTTTCTTGGTTTCTGTACTGTTGGGAAAGGACAGGATTTCATTTTCCCTTCTAGGAAAGGAAAAGCATCATAGTACCTGGCAACCAAGTGGCTGATGCAGAGATCCAGGAGCCCTCAGCACCTCATTCAAAATCTCACCTTTCCCAGTCCACAAAGACTCTGTCACTGGGATTGATGGTCTGCAAAACTCTGACAAAGCAGCATCTTTCTTCGTCTCTTTCCTTTCCTGGGCTGCTGCTTTCCATCTGGCACTGTGCACAGGGAGCTCTTCTCTCTTTTCTCAGGGAAAGGCATCTATGGGTTTCTCTTCCTCTGTCTCTGCTTCTTCCTGTCTCCTTCCCAGCAGGAAAGCAGTGGTCCAGATGGCTAGTGACCACTGCATTCTTCCAGCAAGGGAAGATACATAATTTAACAACCAGCGAAGACTTTACCAGCTGGTGAGAGAATAAACCAGAATCCAGAGCATCCACTAGCCAGGAAGGGAGAAGACCTGGGATAAATGTCAGAAAACTTTGAGCCTCTCTATATCTCAGAACTGAGTAGCAATGTTTCACATGCAATGAGGCCTAACAGGCCGCCAGCAAGTGAGGCATGAGAAAGGAGCTGCCATGCCAGGGCTGAACAGCAGTAGGGTGAGGGACAGCCTTCTGCTGCTGAGCTGCTCAGGCCTGCAGTTCCCAGCACTGCACAACCATCTGGGTTGGAGGCACCAGGCTCTGCTCACCCTGGAAGCACCGTCTGCCTCCCCAACTGTTCCAGTATTGGGCTTCTTGAGGGAGCTCACAGGCTCCCAGCCACAGCGATGAAGACCGTCACTGACATGCCCACAGTGTGACCATGAATTGGAAGCCAGTGAGAGCACTGCTCTGCCCAGCAGGTCCCTGATCCATGCTAAGCCAGTGATGCTGCATAGCTGGAGACCTTGTGCAAATAAATCAATGCTCAAATGTGCCTGTTGCCAATCTAGCCAGGACATCATATGCATAAGTGCATCCTTTCCTCTTCTCTCCTCCTCATTTTTTCTGATTCCGCTCACCTTAGATTTCTATTCCTTTGTCACCATCTGTGACAACCTCTTTGTCCAGCTTCTCCTTGTCCTCACTATCTCCTATGTCCATCTATCACATGTTGTATTGAGTTTCTAGTTTTGGGAGAAACCTCACCTGTAGCAGTGCCCTCAATCTAGCCATGGCCAAAGAGGTACAGCGAGAGGGAGTGCCTGCACAGCCCCCTTCAAGGCATATTGCCTGGTGTTCACTTATTTGTGGCTGGGCATGAGCTCCTTGTGGGATTTGTGTATGATGTCTGTAAGGAATATCCTTGTCCTTTAGGTCTCCAGGCAGCTCCTGGAATCTCTTCCCCTTCAGAGGCTGCCAGCACCTGCAACTTGCTCTGACTTTTAACTGCCCTTCTCTTTCCCTTTTTCATCTCTCCCTTATCCCAGGTGGTGATGATGACATGGATTTTGACATTGAGAAGAGTACAGGCAGCATGGTCATTGCAAGACCCCTTGATGCAAGGAAGAAGTCAAGCTATAACCTGACAGTAGAAGTCACTGATGGGTCCAATACGATCAAAACCCAGGTAATGTTTTTTTTCTTTGTTAAACACCCCACTGAGAGGGAGTACGTGCCAAAGGGAATCTTTTTTCTGAGTGTGATGAGCTCTGGATGAGGTGCCAGGCACAAGAACCTCCTTACACTCTGATTTACACTGTGACCCAAGTCTTTCCTAATACCAAGCTAAGATTGTTTTTATGTTCTTGGAAACACAGCTGGTCTAGGAAAGCCTGGATCTTTCTTGTCAACCACAGCCAGCACACGAGGACACATCTACACCACCAGCCAGGCTGGAGTGGCAGTTCACACACTCAGACCTCAACTTGCTCTCACCTGCTCAGTCTGAACTACAACACGTCTGGGATAATTTGTTAAGTCATAAGGGAAATGTGTACACAGTTAGATCAGGATTGGGTCCATGGTCCCATGTCAAGGGGTGTTCCTGGGACTTGTGAGCCAAAGTAAAGGCAGCACAGATGCATTTGCAAGAGGTGAGGTCAGGCCCAGGAGGTGAGTGGGGCAACTGCAGAGATGCTGCGTGCTTTGAGTTGCCACATGGGAAGGAAGTGCTGGTGAAAGGAGGCACTTTTCTCTCAGCAATGTCCCTGAGCCCCAGTTAAAATTATGAGATTTGCCCGTTTTTACCTGCCCTGAGGAGGGGTGTTCAGGGTTTGATCTTCCACCAACCGTTCTCTCCACACATGAGAAGCAGCCAGAATTCCAACCCTCACTGCACAGGAAGACCTAGAATGTGAGTCACCTGTCAGTGAGGCTTATCATGGGAAATTCACTTCAGGGGATGATGAGTGAGGATCACTGTCACTCCTGTGAAACGCAATGCTAATGGATGGCTACTTATCTCAACTATCTTCAGGTATTGCTACAAATAAACAAACAGAGCCCCAACCTGCCTGGTGTGCATTCCCTGCCACCTTGCATCTCATCCCTACGTTTATTTTGGCACTCAAGGCCGCTAGCAGATGTCAAGAAACCTGCTCGTGCAAAACCCTAGTGGCATGCTCAGGTTTGCTACAGGAAGCAAATTATTACACTTGGTTGGGACTTCCTAAGATGCAGGGAGCACATCAGTAGGGGGGTCAGGACCGCCAGGGTAGGAGGCTGAACAGAAGAATGTGTGACTTTGCAGGCAGGATTCAGGCAGCCATTCACAGGGGGTGTGCTGCTGACTGCAGAGGGGGAAAATCTGGCTAAAAAATGTAGAACACAAATTTTGCTTCTCCACATGCACGAGGAAGGCCAGCCCTCCCTCCTTTTACCAAACATCCCCCTTCTGTCATTGCTCTGGTGTGTAATTAATGGGGGTAGCTGTGGAGGCAGTGGCCAGCAAAGCTGGCACCATGGCTGAGCCACTGCTGCTCTTCATGGCAGGCTGTGACAGTCTCCCCATGTGCCAAGTGCAGGCACGTTCAGTCTGAGTGGCTTGCCAGATTGGAGTTATAAAAAGAAATGAGAGGAAGCAAACTGGAAAACATGAAGGGAAGGCACAGCGGGAGTTCCTTGGGGGAGAAGGACAAAAGGGCTCCCAGTCACCACGGATGGCAAAGCCCCAAGAGTTGGAAAGCTGTGACGGTTACAGGACTCAGGGAATGGCTGCACCCCAGAGGGTTTGGTAGCTTAGATTTCACGTGGCTGCACATCAGGCTGCTGCCATGTCTTTGCTGCTCTCACTGTGCTGTTTCCCCCACAGGCGTTTATCCACGTTATTGACATCAACCAGCACCGTCCCCAGTTCCTGGAGAGCCAGTATGATGTGAGGATTCCTGAAGATACCCCCTCAGGGAGAGAAATCCTTCGAGTCAGTGCAACAGACAAGGACAAAGGAAAGGGGCTCATCTACACCATCCATGGCAGCGTGGACCCCAAAAGCTCAAGACTTTTCCAGTTGGATCCAAGCAGTGGAGCCCTCACAACAGCAGAAGGCTTCAGTTCCCAGCCCATGCCTCAGCACACCCTCACAGTGATGGTGAGTCCTGACCAAGCCCTGCTGAGTCCACCAGCTTGGCCGGGAAATATGGGTCACTGGAGAAATTAAAACTGGTTTTAGTCTTTGAGGGAGGATTTGTCTAGAACAACAAGGAAAAGGAAAGCAGGCTGTTAACCTTTACTATATGGCTAAATCTAGGTAACACCCTGCTTTCCTCTAACCACCTGCTAATTTCATTGGAGGGCCACTGGATTCTTATAAAAGAAAACACAGTGAATAATTGTTAATGTGTGGTTTCAAGTTCAAGGCTGAGCTTTGGTGCTGAAACTTACAGGCTCATTCCCTCCCAAGGGGTTAGGACCACTGCAAACACCCACCTGTGTAGGAGTCCTGATGAGTTGCTTGGAAGCTGGTGCAGGCAGGGCTGCCTTCTCCCCGAGTGTGACTGTGCCTGCTCTTCCTCTGTCGTTCAGGTGCGAGACCAGGAGGTCCCCATCAAGCGGAACTTTGTCCGAGTCATCGTCCACGTGGACAGCTGCAACCTCCACCCTCCGCAGTTCAGCAGCATCCACTATGAAGCAGAAGTGCTGGACTCAGCCGTGGTGGGCACAGAGGTTATACAAGTCAGAGCCCTTGATCAGGACCAAGGAGCTAATGCTGAAATCCACTACTCCCTTCAGGCAGGTGAGAGCCCTGCAACAAGACAGTTTAGGCTTTGATCACACCTATATTTCCATGCTCTAACTGGTGGCCACTTGACCAGCTTTCTGTAGCTGTTGCAAAGACCAGTAAATGGTGGCACAGTTCTAAAATGTGATTTTCTTTCTGTTCAGAGAAAATCTGGAGTGAGCAGGTAGTTTCCGTATTATGGAATTTAGCATCCTTTCTTAAGAAGAAAGCTTAATGTTCAGTCACTGGCCTTAAAAAAAATGTGACTGGATGAGTTAGGACAACCTAAAATCTGCTCCTTTTGTCCATGGGAACTGAGGGAGCGATCCCTATTCAGTTGTTAGGCAAAAGTACTCCAATTCCCACAACAGTCATCATCAGTTCCACCATTTCTACCAAGAAATACATCTTCAGAGAACAGTGAGGGCCCTGTCAGCATTGGCTGCTGGTGGGTTTGGGTCATGCAAGTTCAGTGGGCAAGTATTTTATCATTCACTCTAAAGGTTAAAACTGAAGTATTTATGTCTGTGCCACACTGCCTATTTAGCTGGTAAATTCTTTGCAGGAGACAAGCCATCCTTTGCTCCATCTTTCTCACTGCAATTTAGATCAAGGACTGAGGGATTTAATTGCTCCTGAAGCATTGGTAATTACAAGCATGACAGGGCTTGAAGGAACTAGTACTATCTGTGCTACCATGTTCTGCACACGAGGCAAAAGCTTCAAGCACATGCTCAGCCACCACTAAATATGCTTAAATTAGAAGGGTATTTATCTCCAATTTACATTTTGATTGATTCAAAAGTTAGCTCATGGATCTCAATGGGTTCATTGTTCTTAAAATTATTTAGAAATTAATTAAGTTCTCCCAGTGAAAGAAACAGATGTTAACTAGGTCTGAAATCAGCAGAATCTATGGAAAAGAGGTTTAGAAAACCAAAACCAATACGGTGTCTGCATTCTTCACTTTGAAATTTCTCTTCTTGCAGGTAATGGGGAAGGCTTCTTTAGCATCGACCCATATTCTGGAATTATTACAGTTGCCCAGAAGCTGGATCCATCCAGACAGGATCGATTTACTCTTATTGTAAAAGCAGAAGATCGGGGGTTCCCTCAGCTTAAAGATTCTGCTACAGTACATGTCCACATTAGACCCTCTGATCGAACCCCTCCAAAATTTCCAGAGGCCGAGTACATCACAGAGATCAGTGAATCCACTGCTATTGGCTCTCCTCTAATCCAGGTTTCAGCCACAAGCTTGTCACCAGTCAGCTATGAAATAAAAGATGGAAATGGAGATGGAGTGTTCTCCATGAACTATCAGTCAGGCCTTATTTCCACTCAGAAGAGCTTAGATTTTGAGCAGGTGTCTTTTTACCAGTTGAAGGTCCGTGGCACCAACATGGCTGGAGCTTTTATGGACACAGTGGTACTTATCTATGTCATAGATGAGAATGACAATGCACCCATCTTCGTTAAGCCTTCCTTCGTTGGCTGGATCATGGAGAATGCTCCATCACAAAGCATGGTTCTGGATGAGAGCAACGCTCCCCTCGTGACCTATGCAACAGATGCTGATCAAGACTCCAATGCTCTGCTGGTCTATGAGATTTTGGAACCAGAGGCACTGAAATATTTCACCGTAGATCCCAGCACAGGGACGCTCACCACTCGTGCTGATATAGACTATGAGCTCACCCCAGTTTTCCACTTCAGTGTACACGTGCACGACAGTGGAAGTCCCAGCTTATTTGCATCCAAACCCACCAAGGTCACAATCCACGTTAAAGATGTGAATGATTCACCTCCAGTCTTTTTGAAAGACACTTATGATCTTTCTGTCTTGCTACCTGCCCACCCCGGGATGGAGCTTTTGTCAGTGCAAGCAAAAGATGCAGATTCAGAGGTGACCTACAGCATCGTGGAAGGGAACCTTGACAATGCTTTCTATATTCATCCTCTCACAGGTCTCATCTCCATTCTTAATGCTACTGGCCTGAGGAGTTATCATGAGCTCATGGTCAGGGCTGGTGATGGCTTATATAAGAGTACTGCTCTGGTTAAGCTAAACTTAACTCAAGCACAAGGTACTGGCTTGAAATTTGATCAAGATGTGTATACAGCAACTGTGATGGAGAACTCTACAGATGAGAAGACTCTAACCATCCTTGGGGTCAAGGGATATCAGCTAAATGAACCCCTTTCCTATTCGCTCTTGAATGGAAAGGAAAGATTCAAGATGATCCAGGCCTCTGGAGTACTTCAGACCAAGGGTGTGAAATTTGACCGCGAAATGCAAGGTATGCACGAGGTGGCTGTGGAAGTGAAGGACAACAGGAAACCACCAAGAGTGTCCCAAGCCACAGTCAAGGTGTATGTAGAGGATGTCAATGACAACCCACCACAGTTTGAGAATGTGCCATATTACACCTCGGTGCAGGACGGCACAGAGCCAGGTGATGTACTTTTCCAGGTGTCAGCAACAGACAAAGACATAGGGGATAATGGAGCTGTTACCTACTCATTTGCAGAGGACTACAAATACTTTCGGATTGACCCTTACCTAGGAGACATCTCCCTTAAGAAGCCTCTTGATTATCAAGCTTTAAATAAATACAACCTCCGAGTCATTGCTAAGGACAAAGGAGAGCCTCCCCTCCGTGCTGAAGAGGAGGTTGTGATCAGTGTGAGGAACAAATCCAACCCTCTGTTCCAAAGTTTGTACTACCGAGTGAAGGTGCCAGAAAACATCCCCCCATACACATCTATCCTCCACATACAGGCTCGCAGCCCTGAAGGCTTGCGCCTCATCTACAACATTGTGGAAGAAGACTCCCTGAAACTCTTCAACACTGACTTCAAAACTGGTGTCCTTACTGTCACAGGCCAGCTGGACTACGAGCTAGAGACAAAACACACGTTCACTGTTAGAGCCACAGACACAGCGCTGGGATCCTTCTCAGAAGCCAGAGTGGAGGTGGAGGTAGAGGACATTAATGACAATCCCCCGGTATTTTCTCAAATCATCTACACGGCGTCTGTCTCGGAGAGTTTGCCAGCACAGACTCCTGTTGTCCAACTCTTTGCTTCTGATAAGGATTCTGGCAGAAACAAAGTGGTTTCCTATCAGCTCGTGGATGATGGTTCAGATTCTACCAAGTTCTTTAATATTGATGCCAGCACAGGGCAAATAGCAACAGCTCAAGCACTTGACTATGAAACAAATCAGCAGTTCCGCCTGAAAGTAAGAGCTGCAGATCACGGGATGCCTCCACTTAGTAGTGATGCCCTGGTAATTGTAGATGTGACAGACATCAATGACAATCCCCCTGAGTTCAGCCAGCTTCAGTATGAAGCCAAGGTCAGTGAAATGGCTACGTGTGGGCACATCGTGATCAAAGTCCAGGCCCTGGACCCCGACAGTGGAGACACCACCCGACTGGAATACGTGATACTCTCGGGCAATGACAACAGGCATTTTGCCATCAACAGCACTTCTGGAATAATATCCATGTTCAACCGCTGCAAAAAGGACTTGGAGCCATCCTACAGTCTCAGAGTTTCTGCTTCAGATGGAGTTTTCAAGAGCACTGTGCCTGTGTACATCAACACCACAAATGCCAACAAATACAGCCCCTCTTTTCGGCAGAACGTGTACGAGGCAGAGCTGGCAGAAAATGCTGAGATAGGTACCAAAGTGATTGAGTTGGTGGCTATTGACCCAGATGGTGGCCCATATGGCACCATAGACTATACCATCATAAATAAACTTGCCCATGAGAAGTTCTCCATAGACAGTAAAGGCTGTATTTCCACACTGCAAAAGCTGGACAGGGAAAATTCCACAGAAAGAGTAATTGCCATTAAAGTCATGGCCAAGGATGGGGGTGGGAAGGTGGCCTTCTGCACTGTAAAAATAATCCTTACAGATGAGAATGACAACCCACCTCTGTTCAAAGCCTCTGAATACACACTGTCCATCCAGTCCAATGTAAGCAAAGGTTCCCCCGTCATCCAAGTACTGGCTTACGATGCTGATGAAGGTGCAAATGCAGATGTCATTTACTCTGTTGACTCTGTTGAAGATGTGGCAGAAGACCTTGTGGAGATCAATGCTGCCACTGGGGTTGTTAAGGTCAAGGAGAGCCTTATTGGTTTAGAAAACAGAGCCTTTAACTTCAAGGTGAAGGCTGAAGATGGCAGACCCCCTCACTGGAACTCCCTTGTCCCAGTGAATCTCCAGATTGTCCCCAGGGAAGTGACATTGCCAAGGTTTTCTGAGCCCCTTTATACATTCTCTGCATCTGAGGATCTTCCAGAGGGATCAGAAATAGGGTCAGTCAAAGCTTTTGCAGAGGATCCCATTATATACAGCCTGGTGAAGGGAACCACTACAGAAAGTAACAAGGATGAGGTGTTCACACTGGACGAACAAACAGGGGTTTTGAAAATCAAAAAACCCATGGATCATGAGACCACCAAGTGGTACCAGGTTGATGTCATGGCTCACTGCTCACATCAGGAGACTGAGCTGGTCTCTCTGGTCTCTGTGAACATCCAAGTGCAGGATGTCAATGACAACAGACCTGTCTTTGAGGCAGATCCCTACAAAGCTTTTGTCATGGAGAACATGCCTTCTGGAACCACAGTCATTCAAGTGACAGCTAACGACCAGGACATGGGGAGTGATGGGCAGGTGACCTACAGCCTGGAAGCAGAATCTGGCAACCTCCGTGGACTCTTCACCATTGATGGTGAGAGTGGGTGGATCACCACGCTGAAAGAGCTGGACTGCGAAGATCAGGAGATCTACCGCTTTTATGTGGTGGCCACTGACCACGGCAGGAAAGTCCAGCTCTCCTCCCAAACCCTGGTGGAGGTCACTGTCTCCGATGAAAATGATAATGCTCCACAGTTCACCTCAGATTTCTACAAGGGGTCGGTGATTGAGAACGCGGAGCCGGGGCAGGTGGTGGTCACGCTGAGCACCATCGACGCAGACATCTCCGAGCAGAACCGGCGCGTCACGTGCTACATCACCGGTGAGTCTTTCCTGGCTTTAAATCTTCGGTGAGCAAGGACAAGAGTATCATCTCAAAGTGAGGATTTGATACCTTGCCTTACAGGATATTAGTGCAGAAATGGTGTTGTACTGACAGACCTATCAGAAGCAGATGAGATGAAGCCCAGGCTCTGTCACGAGCTGGACTCTTCAGTTAAATGAATCTGGGGAGTACAAAACTCTTTAGTAACTAACTGCAGTGGGTGGAATTGTCATTATAATAACTATCTCACCGCTGAATTGTCCTATTTATTTGGGAATAAATAAAATCCATATAAGTAATTACACAGTACTGTAGAAATATTTATTTACACTTTCCTAACAGAGGAATAATTAAGACAGTGTAATTGTAATATCTGTTGGAAGGACAGAAGAGGTGGTACAGGAGGAGGGAAGATTTTTCTCACAGAGATACTGTGATCTGTATTTAAGTTCTTTGCCCCAGTTTTTTCTCCTGCCAACAGTGCAGTCAGTTCATATATTACATATATGCCTGTAGCCTGTCTGTATTTTTTAATAACTATTTATATATGCACATAGGATGTGTATAACTTTCTGGTGTTAAATGTGTTTCCTATGAAGCCACTTGGAGTCTGACTTAACAAACAAGGCTTCAGTTGCCACTCTGCACTGGGAGAGATTTGAGACTGTCATGTCAATCTGAGTAAGGGTTTTGGCTAACAAGAAATACTAAAAATTACTCTTGATTCCCTGAAACATCACTTGTGCCAACTAAAATTAACCACTGCTGTAAAATACCAAAAAAGTTACACTGAAATGTTTTATGTGCATCTGCACAAGTAGAAGCTTGAGTTTACAGTATTTTTTGACCCTAAAGGGTCTTTCTGAGACCTGGAGCAGATACTTCAAAATAAAATGTTTGTTCAAACTCAAATGAGGACCCTTCAGGGTCAAAACATTTAGCCAGATCGTGCTGCAGCCTGTTATCTATTGTTCTAACCATCCAAAACAGGGAAGGAATGCTGGTACTTTGAATTGGTTTATGGCATGCCTAGGTATTTGCAAGCCTTTGGGAGGAAAGATTTAATCCGTTTATGTATTCACATTTCTGCCATCTTAAAGGTGTAGTAGTAACTTCCAACTGCTTTAAACCTGAAAGGATGCACACTTATGTTAGTGGTGAGCACTTTATGCTGTCTCTACTATGCACTTTAAAGCACAGGTCAAATTCTATCCATAAACACGTAAATGCAACTGCAGCAAAGGAGAGGAGTATTGATCTGAGAACACAGAGCCCTGTTCACATGGATTTCAGACACACAGAAATTAAATCTGGGTATGGGCTGGTGTTTCCCAGCATCAGAAGAAGGGCTAGCAGAGGTCTCATTGTGCCTCCAGATCCACCACCTCATCATTGCAGTGCAAGGGAAAGCAGAAAGGGAGTGAATTTAATTTACCCTGCTGTGCGAGGCCCTTCAGAGTGTAACACAAACAAGCCCCACAGCCAGCTCTCCTCATTGATTCCCATTACCTAACGTGCTCCCTTCTCTGCCCAGTGCTGTAGGGTCAGCAGAGGACTCCAGCTCCTTGCCAAAAGAGAGGGCTTCTCCAGGGGCAGCATCCAGCACATTTAAAATCTAATCTGTGTAACAGCAGCAGGAGCAGCATGAATCTGGTGGACCAGAGAGCCTGCCTAGCCTGGATTTACCTGTCTCACGTAATTTGGCTCTTACAGAATTAAAAAGGAGCCCCAGAAAGTACAGCTATATATTAAATAGCTCTATAGGTTAAGAGGAAGTACAACTATATGTGGTGCTGTAAGATCCAACCAATATCTGCAGGGTATTTGAAACTCTCAGATCCCTTTAGGAACGTGCACTGAGAAAGACTGACAGGCTTTGGGAAGGTGAGACAATGTGGTTTTGAGGCAATGAATATGCACATCTGCAGAACATTACCGAGACCTTTTTGCAATCAGGAGCTGTTTCCTCTTTCTAGTGTAATATGCGGACAGGGAATAACTGAAACAGGCAGGGTACTTCCCAGCTGTGCAGTGAGGCAGAGCAAATGCTCCTCACCTGCTGGATACACCACCAGTGCCCTCTGTGCATCCCCAGTGCAAGTCAGAGAATCATCGAATCATATAGGTTGGAAAAGACTCTTAAGGTCATCAAAGTCCTTCAGGTCTCCTAAGGGAACGACAGTGGACACACCTATATTCCCTTATCACTTCTGATTTTCAGCGCCCAGTAAATGCCTTTTTTTACTTGCCTCCTGCTCCCTTCTAGAAGGAGACGTACTGGGACAGTTCACAGTTGATGAAATTGAGGGCGAATGGACAATTTCTTCCAAGAAGCCTCTGGACAGAGAAGATACAGAGAAATATCTCCTCAAGGTTATGGCCTCTGATGGGAAATTCCAGGCTACCACTGAAGTGGAAATTTTTGTTCTGGATATCAATGACAACAGCCCCGAGTGCGGCCAGGTAAGACGTCTGTTCTGGGACATCAGGGGCATGAAGGGAGAGCCTGGGAAGGAGAGAACACAATAGCAAAGAAGAAAGAACAGACAGAGCATGTTAAAGGGTTTGGCTTGTCGTAATTCTTCTCACACGATCCTGTTGCTTTGATTATGCTTAGCAATTTTAATTAAGCTGCATGTCAAGCAAGCACATTAAATCTAGCCTCCAAGCATGTTTGCCAGCAGTAAGTGAGAGCCTAAGCATTATGAAGGATAATTTTTGGAGATAAACAATGCCAGGAAGCCTCCTGGGTAGGGGCATGTAAATGACTGAGTTTTATATCCTGCTGTGCTGAGAGATTCCCATCAGAAGGTTTGTTGCTGTAGAGAGCTGATCGCTGGTGTGGACATTAGCCATGGTGAGAAAGAACAGAGGTGGTTGCTTCCCAAAGGAGATTCAAAGGCTTGTGTGAAATGAGCTCACTGGTCCCAATCCACACCCCAGCAGCCAGCAATGGGAGGCACATTGTGCTCCCCTATAAACCACAGGGGTTTTATATAAGGGTTTTATATAAGGGTTTATCCTTCCCTATGAAGCTCCTCCTAGTCTGCTCCTCCCCGTATGGGATGAAGGTATTTTGGAGGTGGCTCAGATGCCGTTGACACCTTCTGTCCTTGTCAGATGCTCTACACTGGGAGAGTCTCTGAAGATGCTGGGCCAGGTCTTTTCATTTTGAAAATAACAGCAACCGACCCTGACGTTGGCAGCAATGCCCAGATAACCTACAGCCTCCACGGCCCTGGTGCAGAGGAGTTCCGGCTGGGACCACACACAGGTGAGAGCAGGGCAGTGGGATCCCTTTATCCTCTTCCTCACCCACTCCTGAGAAATCCAGGCTCCTGGCATGGCTCAACACTTATCTCCTCTTGAGCAAACATAAGGACTGTTCATTCCAGCTCTCCCAAGTGAGGAGGGAATGGCAAACAGGCAGGTTTATTGCAACACAGTGTAGAGGAGGTTGAGCTCTCAATCTTCCTGCTGGCTTTTGTTAGAAGTGGTGTCATTAGTGTTGTTAAAATGAAGGGCAGACACCATTGCTAACAGCACAAGAGGTCTTTTACTTGAGCCAAAGACTCACGTTAAAAACTCTGAAAAGCTTTTTATCAGGTCTTGTGCAGTATATTTACCCAAACAGATTCAGTGATCATCCTAGAGATCACTTGGAGTTCACTACATTTCAGAAAGCTCAATGTAGTGGGGTTTATAAAGGTGTGTTTAGAAGTACAATTTATTTATGAGCACTTTTATCCTGTGTTGGCATCCCTTGCATGAAGTTCAGCTGAACTTGCAGGACTCCTGTGCCAAGCCTTGCCAGGGCACTGGCTGGCAGCGATCCGAGAACAGCCCTGAGCAACGTGGTGTGGACACACCACCACTATTAGCTGAATTACTGTAGGTGTCCAAGCCCGGCCTGTTGTCTCCCACGGTTCATGCAGGAAGGCAGCTGAACCTCCCTGAGGTCTTGTAGGCTGCGGCTGCGATTGCTGGGAGACAAGACCACCTCCTGTTCTTTCCCACAGGGGAGCTGACCACATCTGCACCCCTGGACCGCGAGCAGAAACCCACGTACCACCTCGTTGCGAAAGCCACTGACGGCGGGGGCCGTTCCTGCCAGGCAGATGTAACACTAATTGTGGAGGACACAAATGACAATGCACCGAGATTCTTCCCCAGTCACTGCGCCGTGGCCGTTTTCGATAACACCACAACAAAGACACCCATCGCCGTGGTTGCTGCCAGGGACCTTGATGAAGGTGAGTCACAATGGGATTTACTTGTTAGCGGAGTTCATCTTTCATCCCGAATAGCAACCTTTGAAACCTAGGGAAGGGCTACAGCAATGGGCACAGATGATTGAATCTTGGCCGAAGATGTGCCCTGGATCTCATTGCTGACATGTCCTTGACTAGCAGGCTGGCATCAGCATTTCTGTGGCCCTGTCTGAAGTGCAGTAGCTGTAGAAACATGCAAAGACAGACTTTAAGAACACGCTCGGTAACTAACTGTGATGCACAGCAAAAAATGTGACACAGTTTGTCTGGGATCCAAACAGGACAGAAACTTTATCAAAGATGGAGACTGAGAATGAGCATAATAAGGAAAAAAGGAGTTTTATATCTGGATGGGGTAGATAACACGGATGGAGAGGTCCTTCAGAGGATGCAAAGATTCTCAGAAACATAGGTAAGGCCCCTAGGAAAGGAGCTTTCAATAAACCTCTCCAGCAGAGACTGCATTTGTGGTAACAGAGAAGCAGGATCATATTTATCTTCTTTGGAAGCAGATATGAAGGAAAATAAAAATGGGAAGCACCAGTTAATAGAGGTGATACTGAAGGATAATGGTGAGTGACTGGATGTCTGAACCTGCAGGTGGACGGGGGCACACTTGGTGTTCATATGATTTTCATACAGCCTCCATTTTCCCTGGGAATTGAAGGTCATTAAGTACACACAGTCCTAATGGATTATAAATAAATAAAACCAGCAGCATTCCTACCCATGAATTAATGCTGCCTGTCCCTTACCCTTCCAGGTCTCAACGCTGAGGTGGTCTATTCTCTGTCTGACTCTGCCAATGGACACTTTTCAATTGAGGAAACCACAGGGGTGATCCGCCTGGAAAAGCCTCTGAAGGATTCTCAGCACTCAGCATTTGAGCTGACTGTCTGTGCTACTGACCGGGGCACCCCGCAGCCCCTCTCTGCTCTTGGCACTGTCACTGTCTCTGTTGTGGATCTAAATGAGTACCTGCCTGTTTTCCTGGCCCCTGAATATGTGGCCATGGTAAAAGAAGACGTGGCCGTGGGTACGGAGGTCCTCAACTTGTCGGCCTTAACAAGGGATAATGCAGAAAACACAGAGATCAAGTATGAAATTGTGAATGGCAATGACCACGGGAAGTTTCAGCTCAACTCAAACACAGGTAAAATGACCTTGTGCCCAGGCAGGTTCAGGTTGAGCCAACACCAAAGGCTGTCCTTGTCTTTTCTGGTTCTCCATTTGGCTTCCCCTTTTGCTCCCAGCCAGCACAAGGGTAGGGACTACAGTCTTCTTTTCTACTTTAAATTTTGGCAGCCAAGTCACTTAAGGACTGATCCAAATCTTACTGAAATTAATGGAAAATGCCTGTTATATGTCTGGGTCCTGAGGCAGGTCCATGTGAATGAGGGATACATGGAGAAATTTTTCCACTTCAAAAGGCAGGAGAAAGCGGTTTCATTTAAAAAGTCTCTCCATTCTGAACCCACGAGGAACCTGCAGCCCAGGGTAACAGGCAGCTTTATTAGGTAGCACTCAATGAACATGGATAATACCACTCTTAGCCATGAGCAGGTGTTGAGCCAGGTTTGCCAGCCAAATAAAGCACTGCTCTGTTTGCACAGCAATCTGATAAGGGCTGTTCTCAGAAGGCCAGTGTCAACTCCCTGAAACAAGCCCTTGGCTGCCTCATCAGTGGCCTTCTGCCCTTGGCTGTAACATCCTCATCCATGGTGCCATCCTCAGCTTCTCTGTCCCCCAGACTCTTGCTAATTTTTCCCCACCAGTCTTCTTACTAATTTTGTACGTCTTAAAAAACACAGAACAGTGTCATTTCCAGGGAATAAATTTGTGATAGTTTCAGTGCAGAACCCAGGCACACTCTGCTACCCTTGGCCTTTTTTTTTTCTGCTTTTACTTTATGTCTTCAGTCCATATGTTCAGTATGTTTCTCACTCATTTTTTTTGAGATTAACAGCCTCCTCCTTTCTGTGTTGCACCTCTAGCCTCACTTACAAAGCAGAGCATCTTGCTGCACACCTTTAACTCCTGTACAACTCTGCATTTACGTCTCACACCTTTACATCCTGCCTGTGACACAGTTCAGTGTCAGTTCACAGTGATGTTCTACTACTGCTTTGGTCACAGCTTTCAAGAGCGCTGTTGACTCTCATCCTATCTTGTCCCAGATCTCCAGCCGAGATTCCTGGGCACCTTCCAGAAGTTTATTTCACCTCTTCAAACATTTGATACCAGAATGAGGCAGGTTATCACAGAATCTGTTCAGCTGTAGCTCGTTTTATGGGATGCCATGTCCTTCAGTATCCCAGTTTAACCAGAGAAGGTCAAAGCTAGGTCAACAACACCTTTTCATCTGGAAGTTTGGCAGTTGCCTCGCTGTATTTGCACTATTCCAAGAAACCTCACGTGCCATTAATTCAGAGTGTCCTTTCCTATCCATCCAACAATGCAGGTGCCTTATACATAAATGGGAGCCTGGACTTCGAAGCGAGTCACGAGTATTACCTGTCCATTGAGGGCACAAGGAAGGGCTCAGCCTCTCTCAGCGATGTGACCATGGTGGTGATCAACATAACTGACATCAATGACCATGCACCAGAGTTCATCCAAGACCCTTACTTCACTGATATCCGGGAGGATGCTGCAGTTGGAGAAGTCATCCTCACGGTATGGTTACAAACCAGGCCAGCTGTCTTTGCCTGTTCTTTACTTGGGCTATGCATTATTTTCTCCTCTTTGGCACTTTACTTTTCCTTGGACACAGCCACCTCAGTGGGTTTGTGACATTCAACATCTCAGACCAAAGCATGACTTTTAAAAGAATGATTGCCAGAATTCCTGACACTCCACAGATGGGGGGAACACTTACAAGACATCTTTAAGTGAAAGCTAAGGAGGGGCTCAGGATCCTTGAGAACCTCCCAAGAGAACTAAAATGCCTGAAGAAGAAGGCAAATACCCTATTCTGGGCAGAATACCAAAGCCCAAGGTAATTCCTTGTGGAGTTCCCTGTCTAGCCTGTTACCATCACAGGGGTGGTCAAGTCAGGAAAGGGACAAGGAGAAAGCCATTGCTGTAGATGAGTTTTGTCCTGAAAAAACTGTTGGATGACATTTATTTAAACTATCTTCCTTCTCCTCCTCATTTGAGGCAAGCTCAAACCAATACCCTTAAATGACAAGGTCCTGCACAAGCTCCTCCATGGAACAGCCTTTTTTGGCCCAGGGGTCCTAGCTGGGTTTTTTTCTCTCAAACAGGTGTCAGCTGATGACTTGGATGGAGCAATGAACAATCAGATCACATATTCCATCGTGGAAGGGAACCCACTGGGACACTTTGCCATTCAGCCCAGAAGTGGACAGATCAGCATTGCCAAGCATCTGGACAGGGAGGAGGTGAGTTTGAGACACTGAGAACAAGAAGGCTGAAACAGATGTGCCCCAAAAAACTGAGGGAGCACAATATGCTCAGCTACCTCCTGTTTTCTGAATTATTTACTCATAATACTGTTAGTAGACGACAAATCATTCACTCATTTTCTAGACTCATATATACTGCAGTAGGAAGGCTGGGCTTTAGGAAAGGCAGTATAGAATCACAGAATGGTTTGGGTTGGAAGGGACCTTAAAGATCATCTAGTTCCAACCCCCCCACCACAGGCAGGGACACCTTCCACAACTCTGAGTTTTTGTCTGCTCCACTGGTATTTCAAGCTGTCTGGGTGAGAGTCACCCCAAACTGGAAACAAACACAGTTGACTTCGGCTTCCCTGCATCAGAGAATTATGGAAAACAGGTGTGGGGAGGAGATGGAAAGGTCACCTGGACAGTCTCTCATTCATAAAATAGCAGCAGCTTAAACCATTATTGGCAGATATTTGCCCAGCTTAGTCTCATCCATATTTGGCAAGGTGTTTCTCTTCTCTGCAACTGTTGTGAGGCTGATTTTATTTAGCAGTGAGCTTTGAGCGAGGTTAATGGATGGAGAGCCTTAGCCAAGGGCAAAGCTGTTGTTACGGTGCAATACATGGCCCCAGGCATTTCAACAAGCTGCAGCAGGGTAAAACTTCAGTGTGAAAAAGCCACCATTCTGCCATTTCTCAAAGTAATCCTGCGCTACAAATCCTCCAGATCCCCAGTTATTCCTTGACAGTTCGAGCCACGGACAACGGCCACCCGCCTCAGTTCAGTGATGTCCCTGTGCATGTCCATGTGTCTGATGTCAACGACAACCCTCCTCGCTTCTTCCAGCTCAACTACAGTGTGGTGGTGCAGGTAAGCCAGGACACAGTCTGTTCTCATGGTGTTAAGAAACTCATGCATGAGCTGCTGCTGGAGCAGAGGGGCAGGATGGTGGTGAAGCTTCTTTGTGCTCTGTGTGTTCTGGAGAGATGCACGGGGCAGGTGGGATTTGTTTCCCTCTTCCTGATCCAGCAGCTCCTGGGGTGCTGTAGGTTCCCCCCGAGCCATTTCTCTTTGCTTATCTTTTTCCAAAAGCGTGTTTCCCCATTTCAGGAGAATGCTCCCGTGGGTACAAGCATCCTGGAGCTGATTATGAGCGACAGGGACTCCCCAGAAAATGGACCGCCGTACTCATTCCAGATCACCCAGGGCAACGATGGGAAGGCCTTTGATGTCACCCAGAATGGTCTGCTGGTGACATCATCTGTCCTGAACAGAAGAATGAAAGAACATTACCTACTGCAAGTCCAGGTAGAGCCTGTGTTACTGTCCTGGTGTCTGAATTCCCCAGCAAATAGCAACAGTATGTGATTAGGATGGCCCAGCTGAATAAAAACATCTCTGGCTTTGAAGAAATCCAATCCAGACACAAATTGTACAGCTTGGAGCCAACTCCAGAGCTTATTTCTCCACACAGTCTGCCCACAAGAAGCGGGGGGCCAGCTTCTGTGTTGATAAAATCAGATAATATGATCACAAAAAACACTCTGTCAGCAGTTTCCTTAGACAGATGCTTTTCCCATAATCATTCTAGTGAATTCCAATTTAAAGCAAGACCTGGATCTGGTCCTACAAGCTTTCTCTAATTATCCTTGTCATTTAAGAAGTGGTTTAAGTTCCTCTTCAAAAAGGATTTCTATTGTTGCAGAATGAATTAATTATTTTTCAATGTTATCAGTAAGAATAGTCCATTACAAACAAAAGGATAATAAGATGTAAAGTACATACTTCTTCAGTAATGGCACTTGTTCTAAAAGCTAGGTACTATTATATTACAAACCTCAACCTCTAACTGCTTAGTATTTGGGAGAAATTTATCCTATAATCTGATTATTCGCATTTTTCTGTTTTGAGGTTCCTTGACTCATGCTAGACAGAGGTGGGACACGGGCTTAGGCAGTCTGGAAGGGGAGCAAATGTGTTGATGTGCTTAACTGCTTTATATCTCTGTACACTCAGTTACACATGGAACCCCAAAGATTGGCAGTGGAGCAAAACATGATTAACCCTCAGGAGTTCAGAGCCCTGCTCAGGTGTGCCTCAGCTGCTGATGAGCACACACGGGAGTGAGTGTGACCCCACCACTAGCAGAAGGTCTGGGTCAGTCTCCATGCTGGAAGGCGTGCTGCCATTTCCCTGGGGCCATCTCCAGGCACAGGTCCAACACTGATGCCAGTTTTTCCCATCCTTTCTTCATTCCCAACCCGCTGCCTGTCAGGTTCCACCCATTTCTACCTGCAAGGTGCTCTCCTTCGCTCGTCAGCCCGTCCAGTCAGGTGAGGTGTCAATAAGTCAGCACGTGACCATAACAGATCCTTCTGTTTTCCTTGCCAGGTCTCCGACAGTGGTATCCCTCCCCTGTCCTCCTCTGCATTTATAAACATCCAAGTGACTGAGCAGAGCCAATACGCCCCGTCAGCCCTTCCCCTGGAAATATTCATCACCACCAACGAGGAAGCCTTCAGAGGGGGCGTTCTGGGCAAGATCCACGCCACGGACCGAGACCCCCACGATACGCTGCTGTACACTTTGGTGGCAGAAGTGCCCAAGGAAGGGCTCTTCTCTGTCGGGGCCGCAGATGGGAAGATCATTGCCGGGGACAAGCTTCCCCACGGCCACTACCTTCTGAACGTGACAGTCAGCGACGGGACGTTCACAGCCACCACCAGCGTCAACGTCCACGTGTGGTGCTTCACGCAGGAGGCCTTGGACAAGGCGGTGGTGCTGCACTTCCGACACCTCTCCCCCGAGGAGTTTGTGGGGGACCACTGGCGCAACTTGCAGAGGTTTTTGGGGAACATCCTTGTCACCCGGCGCCAAAACATCCACATGGCCAGCTTACAGCCTGCAGCTGCCTCTGATGGAGTGGACCTGCTCTTGGCTGTCGGGGAGCCGCACGGCTCCCTGTACGAGCCCCGGGTCCTGGCGAATAAGCTCACTGTGTCAGCGGGGGAGATGGACCAGCTCGTCGGTCTCCGGATGAAGAAGGCGATTCATGTGCCGTGTCATGGGTCAGACTGTGCCCACCGTGTGTGCAAGGAGACCATTCAGCTGGATCCAGGCATGATGTCAACTTACAGCACTGCCCGACTCAGCGTCCTCACCCCCCGCCACAGCCTAGAGCAGATCTGTTCTTGCAACGGTGAGCAATCCTTCCCAGCAGGGTCCTACCCTGTAAACCTGGCCATACTGTGTTTTCCTTCAGTACACTATAAAGCACCTGGATTTCTCATGGAATTAGGCTGCCCAGTGACCCAAACTCTGCCTGAAATTTCGAACCCAAAACTAGATTCTTAGAGCTTGAAAGTTTCACACAGTCTATTTTTTTTTAAATTAATCTCCTGTAGCGTTTAATAGCAGCAACATCTGTCTCTCTCATTGGGAAAAGTCACTCATACCTAGCAGGTAATGAAGCTCAGTGATCAGAATATCGATCCCTGAGCTCCTCCTAGACCCAGCAAAGCACAGACTAACTGATAAATTTAAGGAAAGACAAATAAAGCATATTTCTTATACTCTAGACTACTTCAAGAAATAAATGGAGGTATCAGGGATAGATGTTAGCCTCACTTGGGCAGGAATGGATGCCATAGAATTAATATAAAGACTTACTAAGGATGAGGAAATTTTAAGGGTGTTGTAGACCCCGCTTAGGGCACCTTGAAGGTTCTATAGGACAGAAACAGCCAGGCTGACATTTCAGGGTTGCTTCACGATTGAGTACATAGAAGAAATACTGGGAGGTCCCAAGGAGACCTGTGGGAGATGCAGTGCAGTGGTGCATGGACTGCCATGGGTGGGGCTGTTCCTGGACAGTTACGGCATCCAGGGAGGAAAAGAGGCAAGGTTTGATCCAGTCCATAGCCTCAAAGAGCGACAAAGATGAGATCTTTCTCTCGTTCTCCTTTCAGGAACAGCTGTGAGGTTTGGAGGGCACAGCTACATTTGGTACCAGCACTCTCAGGTCGGCTCCTGGCACATGCACTTCCGACTGAAGACCCACCAGCGTCACGCGGTCGTGTTCTCTGCCAACGGGACAGACCACGCCACCTTGGAGGTGTGTATTGCTATGGCAGGGGTTTCTTTCCAGAGTTAAAAAAACCTTACTGTTTCAAGGAAGGGAATCACAGAAAGAAGATGCAATAGTATGTACCCTTAGTCATTCATCTAGCTGAACGTAAGACTTGGGAAGACCAAGTGAGAGATAAGCACAGTTTGGCAATTGCTGCACCCTCAGCTAGTGAATCATTTTTCACATCTGTGAAAGCATGTGCTAGTGTCTGGTGTGAAATCAGCAGACACCCATAGCAGATCTGCATTCTTTCCTTACAGCTTGCTTCTCATTCCTCTCTTGTATCACACCTCTCAGGAGGTGTGAGTTACCAGGTGGAGTTGTCCCCAGACCAGTCTGTTTCCATTGTAGCAAAGGGCAAGCTTCCTCCCAGACCTCAAAGGTCCTTTACAGTAATGGACAAAAGAGAAAAAAACAGGAATCCCAAATTATGTTTTTCACACACACCTCCATCTTTTCAACCACTTTCTTCAAATGATTTCACTATTTAAGACACCTGCAGGAACATTTCAGTCTGATCACTCTCCTCCCTTTGGCTGAACGCTGAACCTCCCCAGCGTTCAAGGATCGTCTCCCTCTTCCACTTTGGCAACAGAAGGAAAGCAGCAGATGACTGAAGAATAGGGGTTTTGTATATACCTCATCAATTAAATTCAGACTAATTGGAGAATAAGATCACAGGACATACTTAGCAGCTTACAGAGATTTGTCCTTGAGACTAATCACATGGAGATCTACACACTGTAACCTACCTGGAAGTGTTCATCCTGTCCTTGAATTCCCTCATCCCTTCTCATGGTTTCACAACCCCATCTTCCTATTGTGAAACACTTTTCATTCCACTGTTATAAAAGACCCACACAGACAGGGAGCTGCACAGCAGCCAACGCCCAGAGACCTGCCTGTTGCACATACTCTAAGCTCCTGCTGTCACGGCCATCACTCCTGCTCTCCTCTCCTGCAGAGAAACATCATCCATCTGTTCTGTACCCATCTCTGAGAATGACTTTAAGCTGCACTGTTAAGGGCTGATGAGAAAAACTTCTCAAGAAGAGTCTCTAGCTTTCTACCCCCTCTCTGGGAAGGAGAGTCACTAAGTAGTTCAGCAGAAGGAGTCCAGCACTCCAGATGGTGCTGAGACAGGATGAGATGGCAGAAAGCTGTACTGAGCCAGGCCTAACACAGGGAGTCAAGTGAGAAAAGACTCATTATTGACAGAGTTCAGTGTGCCTGTGATCTTCTATACCCAGATCTCTCCACAAGCTTTTCAATAGGAAAGCCTCCACCATAAAGGTGGCTGTGACTCCTTTCTTCCCTGATTTGCTTTATTAACAATATCTTAGGGATAAAAACTTTTCTAAACCATCTGGCCTGATAAAAATGAAGGAATCCCTCAAGATTTTAAGCTTCATAAACTGCAGTACTCCAGATGTGAGCCGAAGCCTTGAAAGAACCATAAGCACTGGTTTGTAGATTTGATGAAGAGGATGAGTTCTCCCAAGGGCATGCATACCATCACCCTTCCAGTCACTAAGCTCTCCTGATGTTCAGAAATAGGTTGCAGCAAGAGGATGGCAAACCAGGCAAGCTGGGAAAGACTTGGCAGCCTGTCACTTCTTGCTCCAGGGAATCGAGTTCTCAGCTGTCTCCCAGCCCCAGAAATTGATAAGGCGAATCTACAGACCCATCTGAAGTGAAATCATGTTCCTCCAGATAAAGTGAAGTGACAGAGTTCTCTGGTGAGCTTGCCAATTGTGCAAAGAGATTTGCACACGTGTTGCCCTGAGGCCCTTCCATGGCAGGTGCCAGCTGCTTCTTGTTCTTCCTTCCTTCGTTCAGCTCCCACTGGGACTTATTTATACTGTGGTCTTCTCTAAGAGTTAACTGCTGTGCTGTTCTGCTTTTGTCCCCTCCAGAGTAGCCCCATCATATTGTATGTAGGTTCCTCTAGAGCCAGCGTAGCCCATAATCAGTCCTCCTCTTCTAGTCCCTTCCAAGAATCACCCCTCCTCACTGTCTCTAGTGCCCCCCATGGAGATCTCTCTTGCCTGTGATGAATTGCTTAATGTTACATAGCAAGCTCTGCAGGTTTTCCATGAGCATTTCGTTCCATCCCATCTCTTCTCTCCTTCTCCATAGACTTTTGGCTTCTGTGAGACAGAGGTTTTATCAACAAAGCACTGGGGAGAAAAGGTTTATTTCTGTCTTCACCCTAGAACAACACAGCTAACCTTTTCTTTCTCCTTCCTCCATGAGTTTTAAAGATGAACCTTGAGCCAAAAATAGGTATTTTTAATGTCCCAGTGTAATGCAGAAGACACTAGTTCACTTTTAAAAGTGGTTCACTTTTAGCAGCTCAATATCTTATCTCCCTCCCATCTACTGGAGATCAAGGAATGGATGGCAGCACCTATCAGCAGCTTTGGCCCGGCTTTCCAGCTGATTAGGAGAAAAGTGCAACAGTAATTCCTTTCTCTGCCTCCCAACTCCTCCCTGCCTCCTCCAGGGAAAGCTGCTTGTGCTCCTCCTTGATGAGGTGCTTTCATTACCCTCACCCATGCCAAAGGGGCAACTGCTCCAGCACCTTCCCCACCACTCATGAGACAGTGAGAACAGAACAAAAGCCATGTGCTCCCTCTGCGACTGGTGATGGAGTTATGGACAATCTGAATGCCAGGGCTCTGACTAGACTCAGGGAGGTGGGAGAAGGGGTGAGCAGATGCAGCAGTCTCATCACATGGCTCTGCTCTCTGTTAAGTGGAAAGATGAGCTTCCCTCCCTGCACACTGGTCAAAGGCTCCAGGGAAGGACCACAGGTGAAATTGTGCCAGAGATGAAGGTGTTTTGCAAAGTAAAGGAGGTTGAAACCCTCCATAAACAGCAGCCACCTGTATGGCAGCTAACCACGACTTCTGGGATGTGTTTTACAGCTGGTTAACGGGGTGCCTCACCTTGGGTACAGCTGCCGGGGGAACTCCACCGGGAACCTCTCCTCCTCCCGCTTTGTGAGCGACGGCGAGTGGCACTCGGTCTTCCTGGAGGTGAAGAACATGTCTGTCCGCCTGCTCATCGATGGCCTGGGAAACGCTTCTCTCCAGCTGCCAGGGACCTGCAGTGTCTCCCAGGGCAGACGAGACCTGATTTTTGGGGGCCTCCGTCAGTCACTGCATTCCCAGAGAGTCACACGGGGCTTCAGGGGCTGCCTGGATGTGGTTGCCATCAACGGCAGAGAAGTGGTTCTCCTGCCTGGGAAAGGGCAGTCAAAAGAAATCCTGGAGCAGGTGGGGATAAAGCAGTGTTGCTCCCCCACTGGTGCCTGCAGCAGCAGCCCATGCCTCAACAACGGGATGTGCTCCGAAACTCACGGAGGAGGTATGTGAACATCCCACGCAGAGCAGTAGGAGAGCAATAAGCAGGGAGGGGAGGGAAGGATGGAGGGGCTACTCCAGGGGAGAACCAGAGGTGCTCTGTCCCAGGGGACCTCAAGTGATACCTGACTCAGTGCAGCAGCAGCAGCTGCAGGGTATGAGATCATCATCCTGGCTCTCAGCAGTGGACCATGGCCCGCAGGGCAGGAAGGTGTTTCTAAGGAGTGTGCATGACACAGGAGAGCATAGTGGTGCCAAAAACTCAAATGCAAATAGAAATTCCACCCACCCCTCTGCATCCTCTTTGCTTAAGGAGCTGTTAACAAGGCTGGGATCAAGCAAGATGGGATCACACAATGATTGTATCTGGGCAGAAACGAGCCAAGATCTTGGTCTCTTCCCACTGCAGTGAGTGACTCCCCAGGGCTATGCAAAGGGATGTGGGAAAACCGTAAGCTCTAATCCAAGAGTCCCAGGCTAAAATGGGCTGCAGACACTCAACAGGTTTGATGCAGGCAGTCTCACTGCTACCCTGTTCCTCCCATCAGAGGGGCTCCTCACAGCAAGCTGTGTCACAGGGACAGGGTTTGTTGGAACTGCTCCCAGGGATGTCCACCTTTGTGTCACTGCCCTGCACCATATTCTAGCTTCCAGCACAGCAGGGCTGCACCCTGCAACACCTTGTCTATCGAGAGAGGTACTGCCTGCCCCTTGGCCCTTCCAGGGGGCAGAGGGGGGCTTCCCAGGCTGCTGTGTGGGGCAGAAGCTCCTCCTGCAGCTCTGTGCTCTTCGGGGCCGTTGCCAAAGCCCACACCCTGCCCAGCGAGCAAGTGAGGACAGAGGAGGCAGCACAGCTTCTCCTGCCCTGCCCGCAGCCTCTGGGAACAAGATTCCCAGCCCTGTCGACTCAGCAGCTGCCTGGTTCAGGTGAACTTGTTTGACACCAGGTGTATCTGTACTGAACAGTTAGTCTGGCTGGCACTCACACCTCAGCCTTGAGACCCTTTGCACAGAAAACCCCTCTGGCTGGGCTGCAAGGGGCTCAAAGCCTACAAGGGGAAAATGCATCTCTGCTCTAAGTCAGGGCATCCCCTGCTTTTGTTGCAGAGACTATACAGCAGGAGGGGGAGGAGGAAAATCACTCCCTCACTAATAAACTGGTGATCATCCTGTACCCTTCCCATAGTTTCCTTCCAATGTGATCAACCTCTCCTGCAAATGCCCAGGAAAGAGCCTGTGGGAAGTGGCCCCAGGCAGGACATTGCTGCAGGGAAGGGGTTGCTCAAGAGACACTTATTTTGTGAGGTTGTCCTGGATGCTTGGCTGAGTCCTGGAGACCAGAGCAAGCAGCACTGAGTTTATGCAGAGCCCTGCCTAGGGATCTCAGGTGTGGGATTACATGCACAGGCACAGGCACGCCTGTGCAAGCGAGCCCGGGGAAGCCACGTGGCCGCGTGAGAACACATCTGTGCAGAGAGGGTCCCAGCCAGACCGGCCACCACACCAACCACAGCGCTCAGGACCACAGGGTGCAAACACATGTGAGCCCCCATGTCCAGAACACGTGTGTTTGGGCACACACAGCCCTATGGGCAACGTCCAGCACCTGCTGCACGAGTGCCAGCACGTCCTTGTTGTACAGCCGCTAACGCGCATGTGGAAACAGGTTTGTTCACCCCGTGCTCTAAAGCAGGGTTGTTTAGCTTGTGGATGAGTAGCAAAGACTTCTCAAGTGTGCTGCAAGGTGGAAACTCTGAATTTCCCGCATGACACCACCAGCCAAGCAACTGGCAAGAGCTCAGCACAGCCAGGGACATTCCCATGCTAAGGGCTACACTAAACAGCAGCCAAAAACACAAACAGCAGCGGCCCCCTCTGAGTCCTTGCTGTGCCTGGTTTCTCTCTGGCTCCAAGCAGACATCTCCTGTAGGCAAGAGAAACCTGACATGTTGAGACAGGCACTTCATACCGCGAGAACTCGCAGGACCAAAGACTCCTGAGAACAATAAATTAGAGAGGATTGCATTTAAGAGAGTCAGAAACTGTGAATCAGCCAGCCAGGCTCCCCTTCCTTTATCCTGAATTTGTCCCTCAGCTTCTCCATCCAATAATGCTGTGCCCTGACTGCATCCCTAGCAGGAGAGGTCTGTGTCAGGATGGGCTTGACTCATTGCTCAGACAGCTCCCTAGTGCCTCTGCATTGCCCCAGAGCCTCCAGCAACCACACCAGGTTCTGTAATGTTCCCACCAGCTACATATGGCTTGGGTGCCCCACAGCACTGCAGCAGCAGCAAGTACCTGTGTTTAGGTAGCTGTGTTGAGCCCTCTGTGGGTGCCACCGGTCACTGCTTCTCCCTGTTCTTGCCGGTTCTTCCATACAGATCTGTTCACTCTCGCCCTCTCCAGGTTACACCTGCATCTGCCCCGGGCTGTTCTCTGGTGATCGCTGTGAGCTTGGGGACAGTCCCTGCGAGTCCAAACCCTGCCTGCACGGCGGGACCTGCACCCTCTCCGCCACTGGCTACTCCTGTCACTGCCCTGACTGGTCCCTGGGTGAGAGGTAAGGGCCAGGGGAGCTTTGGGACGGGCGACATCCCATGGTGGTCTCTACCAACGAGCAGTGAGCTCCATTTCTGGAGCGCACCAGATCCAGACTCGCTGGGACTAATTGCAAACTGCAGGTACCCAAGCGTTGCAGCAGGGAGGTGTCTGAGGGCAGAGCTGAGCAGACCAGGACACAAATAGCTCTGCCATCGTGTGGCCATTGCTCCTCTGTGCCCATCTCCTCTGAGCAGGAGGGAAAACAGAAAAATCTCTCCTCACAGATGCTTTGATGGCTGCAGGTGCTGTGGGGCAGGTTCAAAGCGTGTCCTTGCTGGCCCAGTTCATCCTTCTGCCTTAGCCGTTGAGCCAGGATGAACACTGGTCCTGTGGATCAAGGCAAAGGCAGAAATTATCTGTTCAACTCTTGGAATACAAGCCTGTAGCTGAGCATTAGGTGGCAGTGTAATATCTGAAATCACCAGGTGTCCAGGTGGAGGCTGTGGGTGCTCGATGTGCACACCAGCTCACACATCCTAAAACACTGACTACAACAAGAGAAGCCCAGACCTCATGGAGTTTGTTCAGTAATAAATAAAAAAGAAAAGGAGGGAAAGCCAATAAAGCATTGCATATTCCCTCTAGCATAGGGAGATCATTGCTGTTGGAAGGAAAGGTCCTGGTACTGTTGGGAAACATTTAGGTTGTGTGGGGTGGAGCAGGACAGAGAACCAGAAATTCCATCCCAGTTCTGCAGGTGCTTCATAAAATGTCAAAAAGCCTCTGCAACAAGGATGCACATTCACTGCTTCTCAGGGTAGTTGTTCTTCAAATGTTTACTGCAACCTGCAGACATCTACAAACCATCCTGAGACCCCACAGAGCCTGGAGGGCATAGTGAACTTCATAAGAGGTTAACACACCTCAGACTGACCCTGGGCTCCCTAATTTAACAGGATGGAAGCACCTTTCTGTGCTTTGTTATTCCTAGAACTCCAAACACTCCTGTGAGGCAGGAAGGCTCCTGTTTTAATTTGCTGCATTTGACTGGAAAGTAGGACCATCCTGTTAAACACAGTCTCCTGGAAAGCATAATTTTATACTCAGGGATCACAGTCCTCTGCCAGGAGAAGCAAGGGAGGGAGAGCAGATGGGGATGGAGCATCCTTGGCTGGTCTAAGTCAGAGCCCTGAACAGGGTAAGGCAGTTCTAGCTGCATCCCCGGGCTGATGGTGGTTGTCTCCATCCCTTCCTCCCCGCAGGTGTGAGAAGCTGGCCGAGGAGTGCCAAGACAACCCATGCCGCAACTCCGGGCGCTGCGTGAGCAGCCAGGGCTCTGTCCACTGCATCTGCCCCTCTGATTACCAGGGGGCCTACTGCACCCAGCCCATCATCACCCCCGCCATCGTGCCCACGCAGTGGGCGGTGGGCCCCGAGGAGATCGCGGAGATTGTGGCAGGTGTGGTGGGGGCGGCCATCCTGGTCGTGGCCTTTGTGCTCATCCGCAAGCGCTACCGGCACCGCGCCAAGGCTCACAAGCCCGTGGCCCGGGAGGACCCCGACCTGCTCTCCAAGAGCGAGTTCTCCAAGAGCGTGGGTGTGGGCACCCAGGCCGTGCCACCCATCGAGCTCAACATCCTCAGTGACGCGGCGCACAACAACCTGGACCGGGCCACGCCGGAGCAGCGCAAACCCAGCGGCACCCCCGAGTTCGTCACCTTCAACTCTGCCAACGCCCCCAAGCACCGGGGCACCATCGTGTGCAGTGTGGCTCCCAACCTGCCCCCCGCTGCACCCCCCTCCAACTCTGACAATGAGTCCTTCATCAAGTGCACCTGGGCCAGGGAGGAGATGGGTCAGTAGCCACAGCTTTTTCTTGCTCTTACATGTCCCTCTTCCCCTTGTGAAGTGGGTCTGAGGTTTGAAAACATGAGGGGCAAATGGTGTTGGCTAAAGCCAAGCAAAGCATGGGCAAATATTTCCCCAGCCCTGCTATAGGGCTTTTATTGTCTCTTTCCTCCGTGCTCCCCAGTATATCCCAGTTTTCTGCTTTAACCTGATCAGTCTCATGCACAATCATCAGGGAAATCATTAATTCATAGCCTGAATTCCCACATACCCTGGATCAAAAGATCCTGTTAAAGAGAAAAATGAAAGAAAAAAATTGAGATCCTAAAAGTTAGTGTGAATTTTAGTGGAGACAATTGTATCAGTGCTCCTAGGAAGAGGGATCACATCCTCAGGGACACCTTGCATGGCTCCGGACAGCAGAGTTACTCCATGCAAGAGTTCATCACCAAAGCACAGTCTTAGAAGAGAATTCACAAGAATAACTACAGGGAAAGGAAGAGGTCCAGTGGATTGCTGGCTCTGCTCCAATCCCTTCATCATGCAAGCTTCTTGCATCCAAATGGTGCGATGAAGTGTGTCTTTTGGGTGCTACAGTAGTGGATCTCTGCAGGCTGGTGGGGACACTGCCTCAGCACAGCTAAGGCTGCTCTCAGGTCCCCTCAATTCCCAAAGCAGCAACTAGAGCTCCCCATATCCCCATGTCTCCTCTCTTCCCTAGTCTGCCACATCTCCTACAGGCTCAGAGCCCACAGAGGGAATTAGCAGGAGGGCGAGAAAGAGGCAACAACCGCTTGAGCTGCAGCTAACACAGCTCTCTTTTATTTCAGTCTACCCAGCAGAAACAACCTACTGGCCGCCCCGGTACCTGTCGTCAGATGTCCAGGAATATTCCCACTACGAGATCATTCAAGGCCCCCCTGCGTCCTCCTCCCACCCTCCTCTCCCCCCACCGCCCCCTCCGCCAGCGGACACGGAGCCGGTCGCCCTTTACGGGGGCTTTCCCTTCCCGCTGGACCAGAGCAACAAGCGAGCGCCCATCCCGCCCCGCTACAGCAACCAGAACCTGGAGGACTTCCTGCCACTTGGCCCCGTGGACATGGGAGCTTCCCAGTGCCAGAATGAGTACACGGCCATCAGCTACTACCCAGCCCAGCTGGTGCAGGGCGAGGGTGTCCCGTACCAGCCCGACCCGGGCTACAAGCGGGTGAGCATGAGGCTGAGTGTGGCCCAGCCCTCCTATGCAGACTGCGAGGTGGGCCACCAGCCCAGCATCCGAGCCCAGCCCCTGCCACCCCCCAACTACGAGGGCTCTGACATGGTGGAGAGCGACTACGGGAGCTGCGAGGAGGTGATGTTTTAACGGGGGCTCGCTCTTGAGATGGGAAGAGAGGCACATCTCCACGCAGAACAGTGTGCAGGGGGCTGGCACGTGCTGCTGAAGGGAGGCTCCTGTGTGTCCCCCCACAGCTTGCAGCATCTCCCCCTGCATGGCTGGGTTGTAAATTGGCTGGATCTTTCCCCTCGCTGCCCTCCATGGTGCTCCTGCTGCAGATGGAGGGGAAATGCTCCAGCCACTGCTGGGACACGGAGGATGCTCCTGGGATGCCAGTGACTAACCTGCCTCTTTACCAAGGGGACTTCCTCTGACATCATGTAGGGCTGCAGCATGCCACCTCTTCCCACCCCAGGCTCCCTGGCCTCAGGGAGGATGAGGAGCAGAGCAAGCACTGCGGGTATGGCAGCAGTTGTGGTGGAGAAGGTATGAAAGGACTAGTGATGCACAGCCTGGCAGTGCCCCATGTGGGGTAGCAGAGGCCCCCTGCCCCCATCTCTGGCTTCAAGGGCTTGCATCAAGCCAACAGTTTGCCCAGTGGAATGGATCAGCTGGTGCAAACCCTCTTCCATGGCTGCTCCCTGATACTGGGAGAGAGATGAGGGAATGCAGCTGGTCCCTTCAGCACATCCCTCACTTGGCCAAGAGAAGTCCAAGAAAAAAAAAAAGAAAAAAAAGAGTCCATTTCTGTGGAAAACCAAGCAACAAGGTTTGTCACACCAGGAACCACCCACAGACTCAAACCAGTCTGCCCAGTTGGGCTGTGCTCACACAACTGAGGGAGACCCTGCCCCGAGGGCTGTGTGCACAGCTGTGTGCCTGTGGCTGTCATGGTCCCACGCTGAACACAGCAGGACACGGTCCTGCCCCCCAGCTGGGGCTCCCTGGTGCATCCCAGAAAGACTGGCCAGCACCACCTGGAGACAGGGCACCAAGGCCACTGAGCGTGGGTTTGCCTGTTTGTCCTTGTGCTTGGAAATGTATCGTTTCTTCGTGAGAGGTTTTCTTTGGTTGGTTGTTTGATGTAACTTTTTTTGTTGTCGAATTTTTGGAAAGTATTAAAAGAGTTTGGATTTTTGTACTATTATGATTTTATTTGACATCTCAGGGATTCCCTTGTAAATAGGACATCCCTGCCTAGCTGCAGCCAAGGGCAGCCCAGGGAATAACAGCTTATTTTGGACACCAAAAGCTTTCAGAGAAGTACAAAGACAGCAACTTTCCCAAGCCCAGGACTCACACCCGTCCCCAAAACACCCCAGGCACACAGCACCTTACCTGTTGGTTCCAGGGGAGCTCATCACATGGAGAGGCTGAGAAGGCACCAGCAGGATCACCCTTCTCCTGCCTGAACTGCTGGCTGCAGGACAACCATCCCCTGGCATGGCCAGACCTCCCACCACAGCTGGGGTTAATCTCAAATTAAGTCAGGGGTGGGAGCATTTGGCTGCACTTGTGCAGGTCTCCAGCTCAGCTTTCCTCTGCCAAGGTGGGCTTGTGAGCTTTGCAGTTCCCTGGGGCTGTTTTAACAAAACTCTAAATGCAAACAAGTCCCCACAGAAGCCTCATCTCCGTGTGCTGATGGAACATTTTGGAAGAGAAGGTCATAGCACATGGTGGGGGGAAAGGCAACTGAGATAATGCTCTGCTAAGTGACACCTGGGAAGGAGCAGCCTCAGCAAAGCCATTTCCTGGTATAGGAACAACCTTGCAGCACAGAGCCCTAAGGAAGGATGGCTGTAGTTCCAACCATGGTAATTCTCCATAGTCAAGCCCCCCAAACACCAGGAGCTGCCTGCGGTCAGCCGCCCCTCCTGCCCTGGGGTTCAGGTGACCTTGGATCCACACTTCTCATAAGTCTGCCAAAGCCTTCAACTTTAAACATTTTTTTTTCCAGAGCTTCAAAAGACGAACCTTTTAAAGCACTGATTTTCCAGCAGCCCTCTAATGACACACTGCAACGGCATGAATTATTCAGCAGCGTGAGGATAAGCCGAGCTGCAGCGATGCTGGCACAGCGCCCCTCTCCCAGCGTGGGCTGGCTTTTGCTCCTTTGATCTTTTGGGCGGATCAGCAGCAGCTCAGCATCCCCCATTGGCACATGCCGGGCTCTTTTTTCAGCTGCAGCCCCACTTTTGGCATAAATCAGGCTGCTGGGTCGCAGGACACAGCTGAGAAACCAAGGCACAGCTTTGGTGCGGCAGAGAAGAGCCCAGCCCTGAAAGCCCATATAGGCTCTGCCCACAACCTACTTGCACAAACGAGGTCAGAAGAAAAATCACAATTTTCCAAGCAGCAAAGCTGAAACACTTCTATTTGAAACCCTCAGGAGAAGTTGTGTGTGCTGCTGTGGGGGCGGGCACAGCACAGAGTCTGATCCTGGCTGCTGGGCTCCACGTGCCCTGCTCTCACATGGATGCCTTTTGGAAGAGAAACCCCCATTTTCATACCCCAAAGCCTTTACACATAAAAAATAGATCATATTTATTGATTAAAGTAAGATACATGATTCAGGTGCAGCACCAGCCTCTCCCACTGGGCAGCTACACACGCTGTACGCTGACAATATCCATAGGCACGAGACGTGGACATGACCATTGCTATATTTGCACAGACAATTTTCTTGGTTACTGAGCAGCCTACGATACACAAGTGTCAAGTTTTCGTGTCCATCGGGTCCTGTGTCAGCCCCTCCTGGCTCAGCAGAGCCCCTCATGCCATGTGCCCCACTGCCACATCTGGCCCCATCTTCAAACACCCCTGGTCACCCCCATAAAAGTGAAGAGCAGCAAAAACCATTTAATGCTTCTGTGATATCTCCTTCTCCTTAGAAATTAGGTCTTCACTGCACTTCCAAAGTGAGTTTGGATGCCAGGAGCCCCACCAGCAAACCCACTGATGCCCAGTCCCAGGCTGGGGACATGTCCTGGCACACAGCTGTCCCCAAAAATGTGGCCAGCCTTCTTATGGGGGTACTACTGGCAGGGGAGGGGGAAGCATCAGACATCCCCTGCTCCTCAGAGCCCTCCCTCCTCTGCCAAGGGTGACATTTTTGACTCAAACCCAACCCCCAAGGGCCACGCCGGGGTCAGTACACAGCGATGGACATGAATATTGCACTTCTCCCACCTGTGTGTTCCCTGGAGCCCCTTCCCAGACCTGGGTGCTTCCTCTCTATCCCCACGGTGCCCTCCAGAGGGAGGATTTGAATTAAAGCTTTGCTCTGCTCCTGACCAAGCGATGCTGGTCATGCCAAAACCATCCCCAGCACAGACTTGGAGGAGACAAGGTGAGTCCCGAGAGAAGCAGAAAGCAGGTGAGGGGTTGGAAAGGAGCAGTGATGTGGCACAGACCCACCCACACCTGGCCATGGGTCCACACACCAGCATGGGGCACCCAGAACAGAGCCAGCACAGGGAACACAGTGCAAGACACAAACAGCACACATGGAGGAGGCAGGCTGCAGGGACACAGCTCTGCACAGCCTTCTCTTCCCAGAAGCAGATCAAACACCAAAAATAACCCCAAGCCTCACTCATCCTCCACCAAAGATAGGAACACAGCCCATTGCTGCTGTACCCACCCTCCTTTCCCACCACCACGAGCAGCCTTTGCCCACACCCAGGGAGACAGGGCTGCAGTGGGATGCAGGATAAAGGCTCTCCAAGCCACAGCGCTGCTGGTGTTTGGGAGATGCTGCTTTAGCAGGGAGGAATTCAGCCCATTCCATGGAGGATGCATTTTATCCCTTGTCTTAAAAAAATAGAAATCCAGCAGAAAGGCAAAGAAACTCTGTAGGGAGGAAGCTGGGCTCACAGAGGAAGGAAAGCAGCAGCATTGCAAGGACTGTCTCTGCCAGCCATGCACCAGCCACAACACAAGGAGCAACAGGAGTGCAGGGAGAGCTGCATCCTACAGGAGGAGAGGAGCTGAGCGGAGGCAGAGGATGCAGAAGGAGCAGGACCAGGAGAGAAAGGGTTAAAAAAAGAAATATTATGGAGTTTTTGTGTGTGATTGACATTCAATGTCAGCCTGCAGGCGCAGCCAGAGCGTGCTGGGGCCAGCTCAGGCACTGTAAACAAGGTGATGTATTTTTGTGGCGTGCAGGCAGCATGTGGTGACCCCTGGGGACACCCCATCCCACACAGGGAAAGAGCTCCCAGCCAAAGGTGACCAGCTCAGCCCCTCATTATGGCACAGCCTGTTTGCTCTCTGCACGCCTCAGTTCTCTAACGTTTCCGAAAGCCAAGCATTAGGTTGTGCACTGGATGGGGATAAAGAAGTGTCACTACTGAAAGCGTGGCCCAGGCCCTGCTCAGCCTTCCTGCTCAAGGCAGCTGGAAACAGAGCTGGAGCATGGCAGGAGCCAATGCCCACGACTGGGGATCCCATGGCAGGAGAGCTGTGGGCTCCAGGATGCTCCACACCTCCGGCTCTGCCCGCCCTCCCCAAAAGGCCAGGGTGAGGAGGCAGCTCCACACTCACTAACCTGAGCTGAGGTTTGTCTGTTGCTGTAAAAATAAAGTGCTCAGGGAAAAAAAAATAAAAAAAACAACAAACTGGCACAAAAAAGAGCAGTCCCTGTTCCCCTCCCTGACTGAGGAGCGGGGGAAATATGGAAAGGTTGAGATTTAAAAAAATAAAATAAAATAAAATCTACGTCCCTGGGATTCCTCACCTCCCAAAGTGACTATTTACACAGGTGCCAAGGGGCTATTTTGCTGGACCAGCTGCCCAAGGAGCCTCCAGGGAAGACGCCACCCCAGCCTGGATCCCACCTTCCAGATGCATCCCAGTGTGGGACCCTGCTGCAGCTGGGCAGCTGTGACAGTGGGCAGCGCCGTCCTCTCGCGGACCAAACCCACCACACTTCCCGAGAGGAGAGGGGAGGGGAGGCCATTCCCAGGAGAGCAGTGTGCACCCCCAGCACGGCAGCAGGGGCGGGGGGGCCGTCACTGCACCATGACACTGGTGGCATTGACGACGGTGGTGGCGGGCGCCGCCAGCTCCACCAGCGCCTCGTACGTCCCCACCACAAAGCCCACGAAGCCAAAGAGGCTGATGGCGACGTCCTTGGCGATGACCAGGGGGTGGATGCCTTCGGCATAGTAGGTGGCGATCTCCAGCAGCGGGGGGAAGATGAGAGCCAGGGCGCTGCTGCTGACGGAGCCCACCAGGGAGATGACGAGGTCCAGGCGCGGGATGAGGATGGCCAGCACGCCTGGAGAGGGAACAGACACAACATTAGTGCTGCCGGCTCCCAGACAGCAAAACCCCACTGCAGGGATGCCACAGGCTGGAGTCAAACCTCTGCCCTCCTCCCTGACACAAGACACGGCTGAGTACTTTTCCCTGTTTTCCTCCCCTAGAAGCAATTAAGCTGTTGCATTAACGAAGTGCAGCACAAAGACTAAACCCTTTTTGTTGCCCTGGGCTCCACCAGCACAGGATGGGTGCCACGGGCAGAAGAGCAGCTGCCAGCATTCCCAACCCCCCTGCTGAAAGCCAGCGCTCCTGTTCCCCACACCTGGGGAGCCATAAAGCCTCAGAAACCCCATAAAAGCAGGAGATGGGAGGAAAAAGGCATCTCCCCCCACCCCAAATCAAACCATGTGGTTTGCACACGTTTAGAGCTGCTCTAGCAGCAGCACGCCCACGGCATAGCCCAGGGGAGAACATTTGTTAGGTGCAAACTACAGCCAAGGAAAATCCCCCTGGGAGACTCCTGACAGCTTGCACTTAGCAGTGCGAGCTCCAGCATATTCCTGCTCCCCTTCCTCCTGCACAGGGCCGGGGAGGACAGAAGGATGGTGCCTTCTCCTTCCAACCAGCCCAGAGCCACCACTAGCTTTGGGCTTCTCTCAAGGCTGAAGAAAAGGCCACCCACCAGAGCTCTGCACAACACAAGAGCATTCTCTGCAAGCAAAGCAGACTTCAGCACTTAACCAAAGTGACCAAGAGAAATAAATTGGTTTATTGCTTTGAAAGCTTTGCTTAGAAACAGAAGACACCTACAATCATGGCAGCTGCAGCTTTGGTGGAGAAGGGATGTCTCAGGGCTCCTTACTGGAGGGATTTGTTCACTCCCTGGACATCAGCTGCAGGCTACTGGAGCCTCCCTGAGCCAAAGATCACCCATGGCACTGCAGGAGAAGGAAGGCTTGGAGATTGACTGTGCCACCACTGCAGCCCTGCTGTCATCTGGATAAACCTAGAGACAAACCATCCCTCCACCCTGGGAAACAGAAGCAAAGGTCCTGAGCTGCTGACCTGGAGTCAGATTATCCGGGTGCTCAGCCCTGCACAGAGCCAAAGGAGTGCCCTGCCAGGTCTCTGCTGCAAACAGCATCCCTGCTCCAGCAGCCTGGGTGGAGAGCAGAGCAGCCCACCTCCAACAGCATCCTCAGCCCACCCCACACTGCTCTTTGGACTCAAAAGTAAACAAAATTATTAACTCCCTGCTAAAACAAGCAGAAGTGAAGCACCAGCTGCAGTGCTCAGCCTCCGGGGCAACGGTCCTGCTTTCAGCAGGTATTAATTCAAAGGGTTTTTAAGTGTGCTGGTTTTGAAGTCTAAGCTTGAAAGACACCCAAATACCAAATTGCATCCTCTCCATCTCCCTCTCAGGGAGGCAAAGCCCTGATGTGGGCTTGCTGTTCGGCCACACAATCATCCAATGAATATTCATGCAGCCCCCCTAATTGCTTTTATCCTTCAGCAGCCACAGAGATCCCTTACGTGGAAGGATGAGGGGAGGAGGTACAAAGGAACCAGCATCCTTCCACCAACACCTCTGCCGCCTCCCTGCCCCCAAACAAAAGGGTACAGCCACTACTGATGCCTAAAGCCACCCCATCACTCCAAGCCTTCACTTCCCAGGCCTGGCACATCGCCCTCTGGGAGAGGCTCCCATCCTCCAAGCAGGCTCTGAGCACCTGGTCCAGCATGGCAGGATTTTATCCCTGCCCCTCTGTGGACATCAAGGTTCCAGGAACTCAGCTCAGGGGAGATGGAGCTTTGCCCCCCTCTGTTAATGCAGCACTTCTGGCCCATCATTAGCGAGAGCCCAGGAACAGCAGCACCTTGCTCTGAGCCAGCTCCAGCACCCTCAAGTTACCACCACACTCTGCTCAAGTCCAAACCAGAGCCAGCTGGGATATGGGGCCAGGTCCCTGATGCTTCATCTCTGGTGCATCAGCAGCATCAAGCCATGGAGAAAAGCTCCATCTCAGCACATGACGCCGGGGAGCTCAGCCAAGCGTCTCAGCTGTGCTGACAACAGCAAGGGTTCAGCCTTCAGGAATCAAAGCCAGCCAAAATCAGATAGCCCTGCACCTGATTTGCTTCACAGCTTTCCCAGAGGTCCACCAGGCTCGAGCCAGCAGCCTGCTCCACCAGAGCCTCACTGCAGGCACCACACACCATCAAGGGAAGGGGACTGTGTGGGGCTGATCCAGGCAGACCTGCCCTGTGGCACACCAGGGCTTTGGTCATGGGTCACCTACCACTGTCAGCTGTCCCCTGCTGTGCTACACGCTGCAGTGAGTGCGTGGGTACAGGAACATCTGATCCCTCACGGTCAGTGACTCCTTTGCAGCCGTGTCCCCACCCCACAGGCACGAGGAGCCTGGCTGCACACACTGCCTACCGAAAACAGCCTCTGCTCTGGGCTGCCCTGGCACCGAACCAGGCACTGGGCATTTCATGCAAAGCCTGATGGGACTTGATGACCCACAGAAGTGCCATCAGGAGGATCCCAGGCCTGATGCTCCACAGGGATCTGCCACCTCAAAACAATGGAAGAAGTTTACCACTCCTGCACTGAGAAGACTGATCCCATACAGAGCAGGCAGAGGACCACTGCTGCTGCAGCTCAGAGGCCACCTTGGCCCACTGGCTTGCAGTAGCCAGGCCCAGGGACTGCGAGCTGGGAGGGCTTGAGCAGCAGGGCCAGAGGCACTGGGGCGAGGGGTGAAGGCTCACAAAATCACCAGCCCACAGCAGGAAGCAGGTGCCAGGTCCTCAGAGGGAAGCTCAGACAAGCTGCTTTGTACTCACATGTGACACAGACCAGGGCCAGCCTGAGGAGCAGGTTGACCACCCAGCCCCAGCGCTCCGACACCCGGGCCACGAGGGGAGGGATGATGATCTCGGCAGGCACGTAGAACTGCACGGCGTACGTGAAGAAAATACCGAAGGAGAAGAGCAGCTTCACAGCTTGGTACAGCCTGAAAAAGGGGAAGGACGCAGTGAGACAGGCTCTTGCTCCAGCCCCCATGGCATCAACGACAGAAATTAGAAGAGGAACGCTCTGCAAGGACTTTTGTGTGCCAGTGGTCTCTCCTAGAAAATTAGAGGTGATGCATTTAACTCAAAGAAACCTTTCTTGAGCAAGGGATAGCAAAGACAGTGCAACTTCCAAGCTGTGGCAACATGCCCCCACACCTAACCAGAGGCTTCAGTCCCGGCTTTGCGTAAGAAACCATCAGACCAGCAGTTGGGCTGGCAGCCTGTCAACTGCTGCTTCCCTTTGGGAAAACTTGAGGGAACAGATATTGAGAGCAACCAGCAAACCACTGACCTGCTCCCAATTCATTCAAAGGCACAGGGAAAGCAGAAGTGTCCCTGGCCAAGTGACCAGGAGCCTAACTTATTCCTCGACAATTTAAGGCACCTTTCTATGTTTCCAGATGCTCACATGTGGCACACTGCCCTTGGCTGCACAAAGTAACACTTCCTCTGGGTACCTTGCTCCCTGTGGATAGGGATACAGCCTCCATACCACCCTCTCCACTTCCACCCACTTCACTCCAGGCTGGACTCTGCAAGGTCTGCAGTGACACAGGGTGGCCTTTCCCACAACTGCCCCCCACAGACAACACCCCACTGATCACTGGTATCTGACTTTTGGCCAGACTGAAGTTGCATCCATTACCCGTCCCCAGAAGTTCCTCACCTTGACCTTTGCTAGCATAATCCAGCCTCTGAGCTGAAAAAAGAAAACCACCTCCTTTTCTCCTATTTGTAACCAGCTGGATTTTATTCTCCATATCAAAACAGAAGATGAAGAATAACTTCAAAGAGGTGCATCAGGTGCAGCCAGGATTACAGATTCCAGTTACTGCTGGGCTTCTGAGGAGGGGGAAGAGGACAGCATGCTGGGATAAGTCTGGGCTTCCAAAGCAAAGTGATGTGAACATCACAATGTTCCAAAAGCAAAGTGATACGAACAGGCAACTCAGCCTTCTCCATCAAACAAAAAAAGGGCAGCTATTTTTGGAATGCTGCATAATACATGTTTGGGGGGGAAGACATTTAAAAGAGCAGTTTGGGCTGAGCAGAAGGTAGGCAGAGTGCAGACAGGCTGCAAATAGCACTTCAGGCTCACCCCAAGTCAGATCTTCCCAGATCCCGCAGTGATGCACCCTGGCTGCAGGAGAGAGCCCACCACAGATGACCAAAAAGCCCCATCCCAGCTCCATCTCTGTCCTCAGCTGCCCAGCAGTAGAAAAAGCCTCTCCAAAAGAGAAGTAACATCTGTTTACCTCATATATGACCCCAGCCCTTCCCCGATTCAAGATATGGTGACCAAGCAGGAAATGTGGGTCCTGGCCATACCACTTGGGTACATATGAAGTGGATCCAAGCTGGGGAAGGTATCTGGCCCCTCCTGCCTCCTTTACCTGCTTCCTTTACCTGCTTCCTACCCCTTTACCTGCTTTGGGCCCAAGCCAGTTCCCCTCTGTATGCTGGCTCTCAGCATCCACCTGCTACAACAGCCTCAAACCAGAGAAATCCAAGTATTCCCATGCGAGACAACTTTGCCAGTGGCAAACATTGCCAGCCAATCATTTCCCACAGATGGAGTGAGGGATCACCTAAGTGAATGGAATGTTATAGAAGTCCATGGGTTGAGTGCAGGCTAATAAGATGGTTAGGGCTGGACCACATGACCTACAAGGAGAGGCTGCAAGCCCCAGGCTCGTTCAGCATGTCAAGAAGGTTAAAGGGGGTGTTATTGCTGTCTTCAGCTACCTAATAGGAGGCATGGAGAAGACAGCAACAGGCTCTTCTTGGAGTTGCACAGCAGAAGAACCAGGGCAATGGGACAGAGCTGCATCCCCAAAGGGTGGTTAAGGACCAGAAGAACGGCCTGGAGAGGTGGGGAACCTCTGTCCTTACTGATGCTCAACATTTAAGCTGCTTTGGCAGGTGAGAGGACCCAGTGATCTCATGGTGCCCTCTCCAAACTCAGTTACCCTGTGATTCCACAGGCAAACTGAACACAAAGTTATCACCAGAGTGTGCCTGCTCAGCCACACGTGACATGTGCACAGTAGCCTTGAGCTACCAACCCACAGCTGGCATATCTTATCTCTGTATTTCCAGGTAAGTGATGCTGTAAAGCCATAAAGTGCTCCCGGGCAATCCACAATCAATAACTGTTGCTAAAAAAGTACAGAAGAAGGCTGTGTTCCTGTCCTGCACGGGTCAGGAGCCAGGACAACAAGCTCAAAGGGCATTTTAAATACCAAGAAGAGGAAGAGCTCAAGCACCAGCTTTGATCTACACAAAACACAAGTCCATGCGGGGCCTGGAAAGGCACTGCTCTGCCCACCACACCAATACCTTCTCCACCCAGACTGCCAGGTCAGGCCATCCCAAAAGGCTGCAAGAAATGAAATATCCTCTTGAGACCATAAGCTCTGTCATTACCTACTTCAACCAGCCACATGCAACCCAACAGCTTCCCTCTCACTACAGCATTTCTGCACTCTCCAGATGGTGTGGTTAAGCAACCCTTCTGAGGAGGCAAGGAGGGATTTCTGCACAGCAGCACAGTATTTTGGACACTGTGGTTAGACCTGGGCACTGGGAACCAACACACTCCTCATTTGAGGAAGCTGCGGTTATGGAGAAACGAGGCTGGAAAAGTCCTTAGTCATCCTGTAACTCAACAATTCCCAAGACATTCATCAAATCTGTTCTAGAGACCTCCAGGCAACAGCTACAGCCAAGGCAGGCTGCAGCACCTCCACCACAGTCCTCACCTTGTCTCCCACGCTGCAGGCAAATCCCAGGACTTCTCACCCACAGCCCTATGACCAGCTACTGCAGCCCAACACCTTTTACTGCCAGGGAGAAAACCTGCAGGTGAGGCAGGATGAGTGAAACACTCATTTCAAGTGCAAGTCTTCACTCATCACCTATGGTTTATTGCACGGGAATACAGCAATCAAGGCTTTATTCCCAGTATTCCAGCCCTTACTTGAGATAATCCATTTCCAAGTCTAACATTTACAGCCTCCACTGAATGTTCTGCCACGAGACAACGTGCACAAACACCAGAGTGTTCTGTGTGCCCAGTCACAAGGACCACAGCATGCCTTCCCTGGCAGCTGCCCACAAGGAGCCCTGCCACATGCCCAGGCTTCCCCAGGCACTGCTTCCAAAGGGCTATTCTCTTCTCACTACCCAAAAAACCCTATGGTTATTTTCATAAGAATACTTAGACAGAAGGTGTGGATACTCCTAGAAACATGCATTTGCAATAGAACCTCTCTGTAGCCTAGCAGGTCACAGTAATCCCATTACCTTCCTTTTAAGGGAACATCATCCTTTAGAGCAAGCAGAGCTGAGATTCCCTGCAGAAAGCCCTGTGCAGCATTTCAGGCCAGCAGACATCACTGCAGGCTGTGGCATGCAGAGCCCAAGACCTGGAAATGACCTGCTTTCCACCTTCAGGAGAAGCAGCAGCACTTCATCCCCTTCACAACACACTTCAGTTTACTGAGCAGAAGGGATTCACACCTCCTGTGCTTGGCACGGTGAGATTCAGACCTCCCAACGGCACAGACACACCCTTCCAGCAGCCCCATCCCTCCTCACTGAGAGCAGGGACCTGGCAGAGCTCCCAGCTCCTGCAGGGGACAAGACAAGGCTCTTGGTGGTGGTGTGACAGAAGGTCCTGCTCCTGCCAACATCCAGCAGTGCAGTCACTACACAGACCCAGCATGAATGAATGTCCACGAGCTCTAGCTGAAAGAAACCCACACAGCAACAATTACAGCAAAACTAGGCTCTGTTTTGGTCAAATCTTTGCTTTCTCCAGAGCCCCAGCTGCACAGCTCTGCAGGATCAGCATGAGGAAGCCCACCAGTGACTCAAAACTTGAGTCCTGCCCAAATTTACTCCAACAGTGAGCGGGGAAGACGTAGCAAGTCACTCTTGTCTCTTGCAGGATCTCAAGCCAGCAGAGACCATCAAAGAGAAACTGCTGAATTCCAGAGTGCTCCTGGGCAAACCCAGAGAAACTGGTGCCGCAGGACAGCTTCCCAAGAAAATTCATGGCATCAAAGCCAACACTCAGCCCCAGCTCTGTACCACAAGTGGTACCTCTGCAGTGTGTGCAGAAGAGCTCCAGCTCCTCCTTGCCTGTCAGCACCACATCCTGCCACCCAGACACCCCAAAGCAGTGTGTTGTAAGAAGAGAACGTTACTTTCAGGACTTTCTCAATAATCCCAAGCAGAGCAAGCTGGAAAAGGCATTTCCTCTCAATATTTGCATGCTCCACACTTCTTGTCCCAAAGGTAAGAGAAACTGCTTGCATTTCTCCTGCGGGATGAATATGGAGCCGTGGCACTGAACAGTCACCTGTCCCCAGGGACAGAGCAGCACAACCCAGGCAGCTGCTGCAGCAGCCACCAGCCCTGGCAAGAGGAGAAACAACCCCTCTGGGTAGGCAGGCAAGGGGTCAGGGCACATGTATTTCCCCAGGGCTCCAGGCAGCGACTGGAGCCTCTCGAGAGGCCTTGCCAGATCCCAAAGGACAGACAGGTTTGGGGAGCTGCAGAGCTCAGCCCCCATGGGAAGGAAGGGGCATCCTCACAGCACCAGCACTCACAGGCCAAGTGTTGGCTTGAGATAAGCCACATCCAGGCACAACGTGAAGCCCAGAAGTGGGGGTTTGAGCTCCAGGGCTGCAAACAAGGAATTCAACCCATGTGTGGAGACATCACATCTCACCCCCTCTGGGAGCTCCCAGCTTTGGGTTAGTTTTCCATGTGCTTCATTTGAGGAAGAGAAGTGGCTTTTGCACAGCTCAGAGACCTTCTGGTACAGCCACACTGGGGTTGTAATCAACATCTGCCAGTCAGAGGATTGCTTAGCCCCCAAAAAGATGCTACAAGACTCCAAAAAAAAGGCAGGAGCTGCACCTACCCAAGCAAGGACCACCAGGCATCCCAAGGAATCAGCCTGAGCTCCAAAACCAAGCTCAGACACCACAGCTGTGAGCCTCTCTCCACCCCGTACATCAGACAACCCTTGTCAAGCCCCATGGGACAGTTTGGCTATGGCATGTTTGAACCTTCCACAAGCTCATCCAGATTTGTTCCCTTAAGGAGCAACATCCCCTGCTGCCCCCTCTCCCACCTCCCTGTCTGGGACCCTCCTTCCTTGCCCCCCAGCCCCTCCACTCCCCCTGGGGACTCACCAGCAGTTGGGCAGGTTGAGTGTTATGCTGGCCTGAATGTCCGCCCCAAAGCGCAGGTACCCCAGGACACTCAGGCTGATGTACAAGATGGTGACAATGGTCATCCCCACATAGAGAATGGCAGGGAACTGCCGGGGCTTCTTCATCTTGTTTTCCAGAGGCAGCACCTGGGAGAGGAGGAGGAGGAGGTTGATGACAGAACAGCAGGTTGCCTCCATCCCTCTATACCCCTCAGCCTCAAAAAGTAGCAGGGGCAGCCCCATGGCCATGCCAGGGGATGGGATGGTCACACATGGAGCCCGGAGAACCCGGCTGAAAAAGCCACTGTACTGAAGATCCGACTTCTGTGCTTACATTGGAGACCTTCACTTACTCCAGCAGGTCACCCGTGCCCTTGCCTTAACAATGGGATCTGCTCCCTGCTCTTGGCAGGAGCTGTGTCCAGTGCTCCCAGGCATCTTGGGGCAATGCCAACCACCCCATACCTTGGGTGCATTACACTCTGCACCCCAAAACAGCACGGCCATGCCCACTATGTTACATTGCCCTATCTTCCCCAGTATCTCCTCTCCTCTCCTATCAAGTTTGTCCGGACATATTTCAACCAAGCAGGACAATAAAAAGAGGAAGGACAGAGGTAACTCTCTCACCTCTACACTACTAACACTAAATACGGGCCTTTGGCAAACATTTTTATAGTTGTCCTTGGATTTCAAATCCATGGTGTGGATTTTAAGAGACACAGTGGCAAAGCTGGCGAGGAGGCAGGACAAGAATAGCTTTTATTTGCTTCTCCACCTCCAAGTCATGCGAGGAAGAGAGCATTTGTGCCTCAGTGCTGGCAAGAGCCCTCTGCCCTGGGCATAGCATTCAGTAAACACTCCTCCAGTAATGGATTTGGCCCTCTCCAGCCCTGTGTTTACACAGCCAGCTTATATTAAGAGATGAAAACATTTTTTTTTCCTTTGAAGGGAGCTCCCGGAAACAACCCACAACATCTTAGGGAGTCATTAAGCTCTCCACCCACCCACCCAGCTTTTTTCACAGACACAGTTGGTCTATTTACAGCATCTTGTGTGAGAGGCCCATGCAAATCCAGCCCCACGGCAGGCTGGAGCCACACAGCTGCCAAAGGGAGATCTCAGTGCCTCTGCAGCAGGGTGGGAAGGAAAGGATCACATCTTTTTATGCTGTGCTTTTTGGCCTTCCATTTGGGCAGCTTCAGGATCCAGCCTGGTAACAAGACTCAGGACAATTCCTCATCTGCAGGTCAGCCAGCACAGCCCAGGGCAGCTGCCAGTGTGACTCCCAATCTACTGCCAGATAAAGCCACTTTTAAAGCAGCAACCAACCTCCTGAGGTTTGGAGCACGTGCTCCTCCAGCCTCAGATGGAAGCAGCAGGGTTTGACCCAGGAGATAGCCTGGAGCCAAAGCTAACAGCATCACCCAGAATCTGGGCTACTGTCAGAGAAGTTCAGCTGCAAATGCAGCTGCAACACAGAGCAGGTGCTGTGGCAAGTCTGAGCAGGGGCTGAGGCTCCTGTGCAGCTCCTGTGCCACACGCCAAGACTTACCACCCCGATGCCTTCGAAAGCGAAGATCGCGGTGCCAAAAAACAGGGGGTAGGTCTTCCAGGCTGCTGCTAGAGGCAGGTTTCTGGGATCAGGAATGTCCTGGAAAAAAGCCCACACAGAGTTCAGACACAGGGAAGATGGGGAAGGCCTGGCCTGCTCCCATCCCTCCCTGTCACAGCCCCACACCGCAGGGGAAGCCTTGTGGAGCAGAGGGTAACCACTGTGCCCATGGGAGCAGGCAGCACCCCACGGCATGGGAACACCCTGCTGCTGAACTCCCTCCACAGGACATCCCAGAAATGAGAGAGGGGAGCCCTTACACACGTACTCTGACGATGTACTGGTAGATCACAACAAGGCTGCCAAGCATGGCCACGTTGGCCAGCATGGAGAAGATGGACAGGACCTTGAGATTCTGGATGAATGAGAGCAGCACCACGAAAGGCAGGATGGAAAGCATGTACAGCCGGGAGTCCATGGTGGGGGTCATCACCACCGTCCTGTTCGGGCTGCAGTCGTTGGTGGTGCCGTTTGCAGCAGAGACGACCTGGGGAGGCACAGGAAGGCCTGATGAACCCCACTGCACAGGTCTGAGAGCCACAGACCTTGGCAGACCATCCCACAGCTGATTAAAATCAAAGCAACACAGGTTTTCAGGTAGTCTTGAAGCAAATCCCTTGCAGGGAGCAGAGGAAGACACTGAGCTATGGCACCTGAGTCAGGAAAATCCTGACCTGAGTCAGCAAATCCTGACCAAGCCCAGGCTCGCCAGACAGGAGAACCTGATAGCCGGGTGCAACAAGGACAGAGTGTGGTTTGCACTGCCCACCAAGACCAGTTGGGAAGAGAGGAAAGAGGCATTAAGTTCTGTTTCCTCAAAGGTCCTTCTTCTCTTGCTGCATGAACTTGTCATCTATGTCACACAGCTCTTCAGTCACCCAGTGCTCTGTTCACATGCAAGGACATCTGGAAGATACTGCTGGGCCCCAACTTTGATTTCTTCAAGAGGAACCACCCTTTTCTTGGGGTCTTTCATTCCAAAGGCACTCCAGGCCATGTGCTCAGCTCTAGAGACACTTTTGGCCCAGGAAGTGGGTAGCTGAGCCATCCCCCCCAAGAGCATGGGCACGCTGTGGGTCACAATACAACCATGAACAAGCTGGTTCAGGTACCAGGTCCTGTCTGGCCACTGCAGCCAAGGGCTCCCTGAAAACTAATTTAACCTGCTCCAGAGCAAGTCCTGCCCCTAGAGAGCTCTGCACAAACCACAATCCTCTGTGGGAGAGGGCAGTGCAGAGCCATGCACCCATGGGACAGCGCTGCTCGAGCCCCAGCCTGCCCTGTCTCTCTGTGGCTTGCTCCAAAGCCATTTTCCAAACCAAAGCTCTGCCCAACACAGTGGCAACTCGCCCAAGGTACCACCTGCACCATGACTCTCCATTGAACATGCTATTCCCCACCACAAAAAGAAACAAGCAACACTCCCCTCTCCCTACCCAAAAAATTCCAGAACTGAAGCCAAGGGTTTTCCCAGTTGTGGCCTAAAAAATGGGCTGGATTTGCAGGTTTCTGCAAATTTCCCTGGAAGCTTGAGCCAGCCTTTGCTGCAAGGGGCAGAGCAGAAAGCACCCCTTGAAGTGGCAGCAAGGGGCCGTTCCCAGGGGGTGGAGGTCAGCCCGGCCCTGTGCACACACCCTGCTGCCTCCTGCTCTCGGGGTTGGCAGTGTCAGATCACCAAGGTTCACCCATTTACTCCTCCCAGACATCCCACAATGGGAGTCTCCTCAGCTGCTGCTCCCTGAGCAGAGGCAGAGGCTCCCACTGGCAGAGCCCCCGCTTGCTCCCCAGGAACCACCTCTGGAGCCAAGGGCCATCAGGGAAGAGCTGACCAAGGGCACAGCTGTGGTGGCAGTGACCAGACCACTGCTGCAAGAGCAGAGCAGGAACACACTGGGAACAAAGCTGAGCAGTGCCTGTGAGGCATCCAGCTGGTGGAGGCTGGGAATGAGGACTCCTTATTCCCAGTTTCTTACAGCACAGGAGCCAGCCAAGCGGTTCAGGGTTTCTGTTTATTTCCTCCTGACGCCTGGCAGAAGGAAACTCTTTCTCTAAAGAAGTAATTAAGCTCCAGAGCCATGGGATGAGGAAAGAAACTGGAATGCCAACAGGCCCAAGGAAAGGAGAAGAGAGGTTCACAGCAGGCCCTGGGACTCACACATTACAATCTACACCAATAAATCAATTAACTGAGAGGGACAGGACAGCAAAGGCTGCTGTCACCTCTGCTGTCACCTCTTTGCTGTTGTTCCCTCACTAGGAATGGCCCCCACTTCCACACAGACAACCCCAGCACCTCTGCAAAATCACAGGGACTCTCAGAAAAACCTGCTCTATTTGAACAGGAAAACCAATCCTCCAAAGTATCTGGGCAGAGGAGCAGTACTTTCCTGAGCAGCATATCCTATGGAAACCAGACCTTTGGTGGAGAGCAGGGCAATGACACAGGAGCAAAGAACAACCCAACACCCCCTCGCCTTCCCCTTGCTCGTGAAGGAGGGATAAGTCCAACCTGTCTCAGATTGTCAGCCAGAAAGACAAAGTACACACAGCAGAAACCCAGCTGAGTGATGATCAGGAAAAGTCCCACTACACGCCTGGAAAGCAAAAAAAGACCATTTGTCAGCCAGAACATACAGAAATAAGAGCCCACTTGGGTTTCTTGGGGCTGGACTCGCACACTGCAGCGATGCTGCTCTCCCTGGGGTTGGGGTGTACAGGTTTGGGGTGGACACCCAGCTCACTTGGCTGTGATAAGGAGAAAGGACTGTATCTCCATCCAATCTCACAGACCTCGGGGTCTCCAGTCTCCCCCTCCCATCCCTTCCATAGGGTCAGTCTCCTTTAGGTTTAGCAACTCCCATCTGCTGCTGAATTGTGACAGCAGGAGACAACACTCCCTGGACACAGGAATGGGTGAATGTTCCCAGCACCTGATGTGCAATGTGTGATGTAATGTGGGACGAGGTGGGAGCAGACACTGGACATGTTCCGTGTCCGACAAGATGAGCCAGCACTGCAAGACACTATTCACTCCTTTGTTATGCTGTGGAAACTTCTCCCACTCCTTTAGTCACGTCTGGTTGGGAACAGTTCTGGGTCAAAGACCTCAGCGTTACCCTCTGGGGGACACTGAGCACTCAGGGCAGGTGAGTCAAGTAACATTTTATGTCACTTGTGCTTATCTGCTCACACAGCTCAATGAACAATGGCTCTTCTGTCCCAGCTGCAGCACACGCTGGTCTTAAAGACAAGTCCCTGCCTGGGGCAGGGGAGCAGGTACCTTCCCCAGATGGCGTGTGTCCGCAGCCACGCGCTGGGAGTTGCCTCCAGCCCGTACATCACGGCATCTCCATAGTCCACAAACTGCTTCTGGAACCTGTCCAGAGAAGAAAGAGAGAAGGGACGTTAATATCAGCCCTGTCTGCAAATTCCCAAGGCAAATCATGACACTAACATCAAAAAACCCCCAGTAAAACAGGAAAATGGTTCCTGTAAAAAAGTGCAGCAGTTCCAAACTGAGGCTTTGACATGGGCAACTTGCTGCTGGGGGGCTTCAGAACAAGCCCAGGGCTTCTTGGGCAAGAAGGAAGAACTGTAGGAGCAGGAGAGCTGAGAAGGGGAGTTGCTCCTTACCTGTTGCAGAAGTGATGGGCACATTTCACCAGGAGGCCCATGCAGTGCACAGCCACGACTCCCATCACCAGCAGGCTCAGAGGACCCAGCTGCAGGGAAGAGAGGGGGAAGGCTGCACTCTGACGGCCAAAGGCAGAGCTGCACGGTACATTTTACTTCCAGACCAAACTCCACAGGCTGAGTGAGTGGAAACACCGCTGGAGGAGCTTGGGTGCAGCTCCAAGGAACTGGCCCCCCAGGACCGAGTAACCTGACAGAGCCACGAGCTTGGCAGGAAGGATGCAAAACAAGCAAGTTGGGGCAGTTTGGGTGTAGCAAAGCACTTCCAGGACTGCTTTCCAAACTATCTCACACGTCCCTATTACAAGGGTGAAGAAGAGGTCACGGTCTGGACCCAGCACCCTGCCTGACCCCACACAGGAAACCACAGCCCCGACTTACACATGAACTCCTCCACACCAGGCAGCACAATGCAGGAGCAGCAAGAACAGTCTCAGCAGCAAAGCCACAGAGCCCAGGTGCAAAAGTCACCAAGCACTGAGAGGCAGCTGGGCAGGGAGTCAAACCCTGACAGCGGCCATTCAAGCTGCCCAACACCCCAGGGTCACTCTGGCCCTTGAGCTCCAGCACAGCAGGGCTGAGCTGCCTTACCAGGATGCCGGCATTCTTCACAGCCAGAGGCAGCCCCAGCAGCCCTGTCCCGATATTCCCCTTCAGAAGGTGGATCAGGGTCTGGTACCACCTGAGGGGGAGAAGATGCAGAAGTGACCGTCAGCACCCAGACCATACACATTTGTAGCACTCAGCTCATCCTGTTGAGGGTCCACAGCAGATCTGATCTACTTGAGGGAATGCATGTGGAGGTCTTGATCCTGTCCCCTGCATCCAGCTCAGCCAGGTGGGACCAAGGAAGGTCAGAAGGCAAAGACTGAACAAACAGATTTTGGGCAGACATGTGCAAAACCAGCTTCACGGCAAAACCCAGCACGAGCACAGCTCAGCACCAAGGCTGGACAAGGATCTCTCTGAGTTAAAGGGGATCAGCCTCTCTCGGGCAGAGATAACATCCTCTGCCCACCTGGGCATAAGGAAGCCCCCACAGCATGGCTGCAACATGCCCACCCACATGTTCTCTGAAGCTGGACATGCTGTTTGCTCACCACAGCTCCCCATCAAACCAAGCTGGAGTGAGGGAATATTAGGAAAAGCAGCAATCCCTGCCTGCTGCCAGCAAGCCCAGCTTCACTAGGGAGCAAAAAGCAACACCAGGGCAGCTGCTCGCTTGGTGCCAGCACCCCACAGAGGCAGGACCACAGCTCTGCCCTCACCACCCTCAGGAGAGCTCCCCATAAAACCACGGCTCCACCATCCTCCACCAAAG